>NC_052150.1:184816078-185168416 GCF_902713615.1 Scyliorhinus canicula | reverse complement strand
TAGTTGTTAGGTGTAGTTTAGCTCGTAGTGTTTATGTTGCGTGTATAAGTTAATCTTGTGTGTAAATAAAGTATTACTGAACTTGGACTAACTAACCAGTTGTACCTTGTGGTGGTATCATTTGATACATGGCGACCCTGAAAGCAATTTAATATCAATATCTAGACAAAGGAAGGGCAACCTTATTGGCTGCCATATTTATAGCGAGTAAATATAGCAACAGCCATGGGGTGGGTAGAGGGGCATACATTGGCACGGAGGGCATGAGGGTTATAGGGATGGGTATAGGGTCACAGGTTGGCATGGAAGGTATGTGGGGTTATGGGGTGGATGCAGAGATGTGGCTTGGCATGGAAGGGGGTGTCAGGATTGTGTGGGAGTGTGAGGTGAGCTGAGAGCTGGAGGAATGTTTCATGTTTTATTCTTTATTTTTAAATTATGGATACAGTGCCACAACCCTAAGGCAGGCCTTCCGCACATTCCGTCTCCACATCCGGCAGCTTCCCCAGTTCTTTTGGGTTCGCCCGCACCAACTTCTAATCCAGAAGACCTCTAAGCCAGGCCCAAAAATAGCCAATGTCCGGGCAGCCATTTTTAAAGGTCAGGTTCACGGTTCCAGGAATTCTTCTGCCTCTGCGTCCCCCAACCCAGGAGTGAAAATCCAGGCCCCTATCACAATTCCTCTATTCCTGTCCACATCTTGCTCTTATCTAGTTTCCCCTTCAATGCATCTCTGCTACTCACCTCAATTACTCCATGTGGTTGTGAGTTTCACACTCTCATCACTCAATGGTTAAAGACATTTCTGTTGAGCTTCCTATTGGATCGATGAGTTCACAGCCTTCTATGTGTATAGTTGGAATGATGTTATTCCAAGTGGGACTGATGGATCCCAGCCTAGCAGCAGGCAGTAGTGGACCATCACCGAAGGGGCTGAAACAACAGAGGCAGCGTAGATTTGAATCCTGATGAACTTCCTTCCTTGGCACATGAAAATCTATTCATTCTGGGAAAAGAAGCCTGAAGAAAAGGTTATGCCCAAATCTTTGTGAAGGAACCATTATTCTCATCCTCTCGAACGGGAGTGCTAGCCTCAGTAATTTCCCTTGAGCTGGCTTGTGCTGAGTAATATACTAGGGGGTCCAGTCACAACTTAGTGAAGACAGATGTTAATACTGAACAAGCAGAAGCTGATGGACCTACATAGCGCTCTTGGCAGATTGCCCGACTTTCTATCTCACTGTGAACGTAGAGGTTTTCCTATTTGCCTCGAGTGAAACGGTAGTGCTGGTGGAACTTTAAAATCTTGTCCTCAACGTTGGCAAGTCCTGATACACACTGTATAAATGGTTTAGCTAGAAGCTAAAGTTACTGGCAAGATGCAGCAAGAGTATATGTTGATTATTGTCCTCTGGTATTATGCCTGACAGCCATCATCTCCCAAGGGAAAATAAATTCTGCCGACACTCAGCTCTGCCTGAGTGCACACAACCCAGCTCTGACCTAGAGAGGTGTCAATCAACAATATCACCCTTTTACTTTGAGACATTCATGCTGAAAACAAAAGTTTTGTGTCGACTTAGAATACCAGTATCGTTAAAGGTTAAAGAGGTACTATAGTCAAGTAAATAAAAAAGGGTTTGGCATGCTTTTTATTTGGTTTGTATCTCGACCCACAAGGCAGGGTAATAAATGGTCTCCTAACATTTCATCAAGTTGCTCCCGTGTAATAATACCATCATGATAAAATACAACTCACTATCTGGAATTTGTTTCCCGCTCAAAAAAAGATTTGTCAGGCACTTGTCCCTGAAGCAAAAACAAAACCCTTTAAAATCAATTCGTTGGAATTCTCAATACAGCCACAAATGCAGGCTAATTTTGTTTTGAAAAGGAATGACTGCAAAGACCATGAGAAACTCTAGTTCACTGAGGTTTAAGTTACGATATCATTGGCTCCAATGGTAAAGGTATTGCTCAGATTGGAGCTAATCTATGCAGTGCTAATGGAGGAAGGTCCAAGGTTGGCTGCTGATCTACTCTGAACTCGCTGTTTTCATTTCAGGTATTGATGGGACCTACACACAACATACTTCAGCAAACCTGGGTTCTAAGGGGCGATATATAGCTCTCGATTGTCAACTGGTGACGCATACTGAAAGATGCTTGTCTTTGAATCGTGATTGAGGACAACGTTGAAAAGATATGGGGCGGGATTCTTCACTGACTGACGACAAAATCGTGGAATGCGATTGGGCGAAGAGTAGGTTCTGACGCTTAAATTGTGGCGGGCGGTGATTTGACGCCAAATCACAATTCTCCATCACCTCGACAGCAGCGACAATGCATTCCGGAAGGCATGCACAGTAGACACCGTTTGCATATCATTAGTGGTCCTGACCCGGTATTCTCTGGTACCTCTGCGATTCTCCGCCTCCGATAGGTCGAGTTCCCGATGGCACGGTTCACTTGTGCTTTTAAAAATTGTGAAACTGGCGGCATGTCTGCTGAGGAAGAGAGAGGAGGTAGGATATGATGTGTTATCTGTGCTGGTCTAACATCGACTGCAACTGGATGCAGTAAAACGAGAAACAGGCTTCTGACACAGGAGATGGTCCAACACTCTTTTATTGAACCTGCTGATTGCTGTACATAATCTGCTGTGGGTTGACACTCTATTAACCTAACTGATAACCTCCTACCGGCTTGACCAGACTAGCTCTCTATCACAAGGTGATGATGTTCATTGGCCTGTGCAGTGACTATCTCCCAAGCCGTGTCCTATGAGAGAGAGAGAGAGCCTTAATGCCCTGTGTGCTTTATAGTGTTGGTGTCCTGTCTGGTGATTGGTTGTTCTGTGCCGTGTGTGTTCATTGGTTAGCCTGTGTGTCAATCACTGCCTGTCTGCATCTCATGATATACATGAGTGGATATTATGACAGGATACAGAGAGGCGTGACCGTGGGCTACTGAGTCAGACACTGGCCGTAACGCTGGCAAAGGCAGTGTCAGCCGACAGTACCCTTGTCATCAGCCGGGCACCAACGGGGACAGGGGTGCGAAGATGGGGGCGGGGGTGGAAATGCGGGGCAGAGCCTACAGTGTCTACTGGGGGCACCTTTGGATCTGTTTGGGCGTGAGGTTAAACACCATGCTAACATGTCGACCTTGAACCCCCTGCAGATAATGGATATTAGAATACAACCAGCAATGGCGGCCTTCCTGCTAGTCGCTGCAGCCCTGGAGGTAGCCCTGCGGCTGTACGAGCTGAAGCTGCTCAATGAGGAGGAAGCGGCAGCAGCGGAGCGTGCAGCAGAGGGACAGGAGGCAGCCATCTGCGATGGAGAGCCAGCTGTCCAGCAGGCCGAGGAGGATGAGGGGGTGCAAAGGAGGCTCCACATGAGACCTCACGTGTACCGGCAGTACCTGTCATTCGAAGACTCTGGCTGAGCAGGGAGACAGTGCGACATATCTGACAGATCATGGTGCACCTGGCACCGTGGGGGTATAAGGGAAGGACACCCGCTCCCAGTCACCATCAAGGTAACGGTCGCCCTGAACTGATACGCGACGGAGTCCTTCCAGGCGCCGAGTGGGGATATGTCTGGGATCTCACGACCCTCGGTGCACAGGTGCATCCGTGCCGCCACGTAGGCCCGACATGCCCATGCAGTTTAATACAACCATTTCAATGTGGACCGAGCCCAGGGTGCCTGAGCAATGGGGTTCGTCACCATCACCAACATGTCCCCGGTCCATAGGGTGATCGACTGAATTTATGTCCCCTTATGAGCCCCTGCAAATGACAGGCCACTCAACACAAACGGAAAGGGGTTCCACTCGATGAGCATGCAGCTGATATGTGACGATCAGCTGCGCATCATGCATGTCTGCACCCGATACCAGGGCAGTGACCATGGTGCCTTCATCCTGTCAAAGTCAAAGTCATCCTGGCACAGTCAAAGATTCCTAACATGTTTGCGGTGCTCGGCTGGGTTTTGGCTCCTGGGTGACAGGGGTTATCCACTGCGGTTGCGGCTGATGAAACCTACACAGAGGCCACAAACTGACGAGGTGACCCGCTACAATGATGCCCATACAGCGACCAAATCCGTGATCGGGCGGTGCTTTGGCCTGCTGAAGATAGAGTTCAGGTGCCTGGGCCGCTCTGGAGGGGCTCTCCACTATGATGCTAAGAGGGTCACACGCATCGTGGGGGCCTGATGCATCCTCCGCAACATCGTGCAGCAGAGGGGCGATGGGCTGGAGGAGGAGGATGAGGAGGAAGGGGAGTGCGAGGATGAGCAGAACATGGGGTCCAGGTAGGCATGGGGGGCTGCACAACGTGTGCGCCTGGGCCAACACGCACAAGACACTGTGATCGCTACAGGGTTCGCCAACTGGGGTTGGGGGTTGGGAGAAACTGGCCAAGGACACGGGCACCGCATCCCAACCCCACCCACCCCCTCCCTCTTTGGTCACCCCTCCGCCTGCAACTTCCTCCGTGATACATACCTGTCACACTACAGGGTGCAGGCCCACGGTTGGCAGTAACACTAGGTCTGGTCCATGGGATGGAGGATTATGGCAACCCGCTCTGCGATGGGCTCTGATGCTCCGCATCGTATGACAACGTCTGACTCCTGCCCACAGAAGCACTTTAAACCATGCAACTGGGTGATCCCTGCATGCGAGCTGGCCATTCAATCACACGGTTCCATCGAAGCACCTGGCTGATGGTGCTGGGGCAGTCGGAGGGGAAGGTGGGGAGTCCCGGCCACCCAAAATGTCCGTCCATTCCACTCCCCACCCCCCCCCGCACAACCTCTCATGCCCCACCAGACCAGACCAGCCCTCACACCCATCTGACAGATCACTGAGGCAGGTTGTAACAGTGTGAACAGGTGTTTAATGTGACAACATATATACAGATTTGTGCCCTAGCTGCTATAACTAAACTGTGCCCTGCACCCGTGCCAACTTAACTGGTGTCTAACTTTCTGGCCTTACGGGCCCAAACACTACGTCTTGGTGCATCGCAAGATGGCACAGCAGGAGTGGAGGTGACCTGCTGTGAATCTTACCCTGCCACCTTCGTCCCCATGGTGTCCATCTTCTGTGGTGACCGGGCCCGAATGGGCCCCACAGCTGCTCGGGTGTCCCAGGTGCCATCCTGCTCTGCCCGCTGACCACCAGATGTACCAGGGACCGAAGGAGGGGGAGTGCAAGGTGCTGCGGTGTTACCTCCCCTGCGGAAGTCATCGTCACGGCCCTATCACCCCCTCCTCCCTCGGGGTGCCCGGTAGCCCTGGGCTAATCCATGGGACAGGGTTGTGAACAGAGCTATTCTGTGAGCCAGGGCCCTCTGCTCTGCCATGGTCAGAGGCCGCAGGTCCTGTGGTCTCCCTCCAGTCTCCAGACTCCCTCTCCCAGGGGTTATGGGTAGCCTTCTCTTGGAGAGGACGGGGGGCGGGGGGGGGGGGGGGGGGGGGGTTTGGGGGGTGGGTAACCAGTGGCCTCAGCATCCAGGGCACCCGGCCATGGCTGCCGGTATGGGTACCGGCATGTGGTGCAGGGTAGGGGTTCTGCTGCCCTCTGGGTTGGGGGGGGGGGGGTCCGGTTACGGGTGTATGGGTTGGGGTTAGTGCCGGAGGAGCAGTGCTCTGTACTCACCCTGGCCGCGCTGAGGAGGTTGTGCAATTTCTCCGGTTCCGGATGGTGTTGCCCACGGCGCTGACTGCCTCTGCCACCTGGGCCCAGGCACAACCAACGATGGCAACTGACAGCCCCTTTCCCGGGCTGGGGTACATGGTCATCTGCCTCTCTTCCACCACATCGAGGAGGGTCTCCAGCTTGGCATAGGCGAAGCATGAAGCTGCTCTTCTCGCTGTCACCTTGTTGGATGGGATGGTGTGTGCGGGGAGTGAAGTGTGTATATGCGGCTGCAGCTTGACAGCCTAGTGAGTGTCAAATCCGGACCCGGCGAATCCGGCACCGTTTCCCATTGGAATCGACTGTGTTCCACATTCCACCGACACGCGTGTGGAATTCAGAACCCCTACCCTGTGGCACATGTCGGTGCTAGCCCCTTAACAGTAGCGGAATCGCTCCTGGTGCAGCGCCAGTTTTGCTGTTGTGAACTCCACGCCGGCGTCAATACAGAATCCATTAACATTCATAGACAAGCAAGGAAGGTGGTTCATGGTATTGGGGGTAATGTATTGACGTGGGTAGAGAGCTGGTTGGCAGACAGAATGCAGAGAGTGGGAATAAACTGGTCGTTTTCAGAGTGGAGGCAGTGACTAGTGGGGTACCACAGGGTTCAGTGCTGGGACCCCAGCTATTCACAATATACATTAATGATTTGGACAAAGGAATTGTATGCAATATCTCCAAATTTGCAGATGACACTAAGCTGGGTGGCAGTGTGTGCTGTGAGGAGGATGCAAAGAGGCTGCAGGGTGACTTGGACAGGCTGGCTGAATGGGCAGATACTAGGCAATGCAATATAATGCGGGTAAATATGAGGTTATCTACTTTGGTGGCAAAAAACAGGAAGGAAGATTATTATCTGAATGGTGGAAGTTTTGGAAAAGCAGAAGTGCAACAATAATAACAATAATAATCGCTTATTGTCACGAGTAGGCTTCAACGAAGTTACTGTGAAAAGCCCCTAGTCGCCACATTCCGGCACCTGTTCGGGGAGGCTGGAATGGGAATTGAACCCGCGCTGCTGGTCTTGTTCTGCATTACAAGCCAGCTGTCTTAGCCCACTGTGCTAAACCAGCCCCTACAAGACCGGAGTGTCATGGTAGAACAGTCGCTGAAGGTTCGCACGCAGGTACAGCAGGCAGTGAGGAAAGCTAATGGCATGGTGGCCTTCATAGCGAGAATATTTGGGTATAGAGTAGGGATGTCTGTGCGGCCACACCTTGAGTGCTGTGTGCAGTTTTGGTCTCCTAGTTTGAGGAAGGACATTTTTGATATTGAGGGTGTCCAGCGAAGATTCACCAGACTAATTCCTGGGCTGACATTTGAAGAAAGACTGCATCGACTGGGCTTGTACTCACTGGAGTTTAGAAGAATGAGAGGGGATCTCATAGAAACATATAAAATCCTGATGGGACTGGACAGGCTAGATGCGGGAAGAATGTTCCCGATGTTGGGGATGTCCAGAACCAGGGGTCACAACCTAAGAATAAGGGGTAAGCCATTCAGGGCTGAGATGAAGAAGAACCTCTTCTCTCAGAGAGTTGTGAACTTGTGGAATTCTCTATCACATAAAGCTGTTGGGGCCAGTTTGTTGGATATAGTCAAGAGGGATCTGGACGTGGCCCTTGTGACTAAAGGGGTCAAGGGGTATGGAGAGAAAGCTGGAGTGACATGCTAAATTTGCCTGATCAGCCATTGAATGATGGTGCAGGCTTGAAGGGCCGAATGGTGTAGTCCTGCACCTATTTTCTATGTTTCTATGTTTCTACATTTACCACTTGTCAGCCCAAGCCTGGATATTGTCCAGGTCTTGCTGCATTTGGGAATGGACCGCTTCATTATCTGAGGAGCTGCGACTGGTGCTGAACATTGTGCAGTCATCCGCAAACATCCGCACTGCTGACCTTGTGGTGGAAGGGCTGTCATTGATGAAGTATACATATTTCCCACTTTCTCTGTCTTATAGATTTGACAAAGGGTCATCTGGATTTGAAACATTAGCTCTTTTCTCTCCCTACAGATGCTGCCAGACTTGCTGAGATTTTCCAGCATTTTCTCTTTGGTCATTGATGAAGCAGCTGAAGATGGTTGGGCCTAGGATACTACCCTGAAGAACTCCTGCAGTGATGTCCTGGAGCTGAGATGATTGACCTCCAACCACTACAACTATCTTCCTTTGTGCCAGGTACGAATCCAGCCAATGGAGACTTTCCCCCCGGAATCCCATTGACTCCAGTTTAGCTGGGACACCTTGGTGCTATACTCGTTCAAATGCTGCCTTGATGTCAAGGGCAGTCACTCTCATCTCACCTCTGGCATTCAACTCTTTTGTCCATGTTTAACCCAAGGCTGTAATGAAGCCAGGAGCTGAGTAACCCTGGCAGAACCCAAACTGAGCGTCCGTGAGCAGGTTATTGCTGAGTAAGTGCTGCTTGATAGCACTGTTGATGACTCCTTCCATCACTTTTCAATTAGATCGCCTCACTCTTCTAAACTCCAATGAATATAATCCTAACCGACTTCGCCTCTCTTCATATGACAGTTCCACCATCTAGGAATCAGCCTGGTGAACCTTCACTGCACTCCCTCTATAGCCTGAACATCCTTCCTCAGATAAGGACACCAAAAACTGCACATATTACTCCAGGCGTGGCCTCAACAATGGCCTATACAATTGCAATAAAACATCCCTATTTCTATACTCAAATCCTCTTACTATGAAGGCCAACATGCCTTTTATTGCACCCTGGGGTGCTGGCAGGGTGTTCTTGCGCCTTGTGGTGCAGAAAGAGGGGTTACTGTCTTTGGTGCTGACAGTGTTCCTACCGATTTGGGTGCTGTCAGGGTGTTCTTGCACCTTTGGTTGCTAACAGGATGTTCCTTCACCTTCGTGTGCTCGCAGGGTGTTCCTGCTCCAGGACCACAGGATTCTGCCACTTCCCATGTGACATACCCTCAATCACGACACAGGAGAGAAGATAGATGATTCAAAGGCTTTAATCATCTGAGAACTGTACAGCAGCCGAGAAGTGTGCTCATCACATGCTGCCGAGTGAGCCCCATCCTATATACCGTTTCCTGGGGGCAGAGCCAGAGGCGGAGTCCCCCAGGGTTCCAAGCCCGGTCTTAAAGGGCCAACGCATTAAAGGTAAGGTACCAGTATAGCAGCTACTGATAACATTCATCACACCATGGTACGCTCGCTCTTGGCATCTCCGATTCCAAAAGGGATTCATTCTGCAGAATAAATTAACCTTGAGCAGGTAACAGTGGGATCATTCCGGCTGGTGGGGAAGTTCCACCTGCCACACATCTGGAATTCTGGACCTCTCTTTCCTTAAAAGCTGAAGCAATTGAAAGTGTTTTGTTGACTAAGTATAGCGAAGGCTTGGGATCCAAGGCAGGTAAATGGAGTTGGGCTGCTGATCTGGCATGAGCTAACTGAATGGTAGAACAGGTTTGAAGGGCTGAATGGCCAGAATTCCTGTTCCTGTTTTGAACATTCCGGCTTCAACCAGAAAAAGCTGTCTCTGTTTTCCCTCGGAATTCAGCCCTCTCAATTTTTACTACAGTCGCAAGAAGCCCTGGGTGAATGGAAGTCTTTGGGATACCTCTTGACTCCTGTAGTTGAATAACCAGTTGACACACAATGCCTAAACTCACATTGAATAAATAATCATTGGTAGAAATACAGGAAGGTTCCAGACACCCAGGAACCCAAACTCCCAGCACGTGTCAACTCTTCCACGTGAGGAAGGAAAAAAATCCATGAGGAAAAAGAGAAATAATAGGCGCTCCGCGTTTCGAATGAAGTAGCAAAAGTAAAAGCCCCTAAGGGGCTTCTGACTTTATCCGCTCCAGATATCTAACCTCTCCATGGTGCTCGCTCCTCTCATAGCCCTCACAGTCCTCAAGCATTAAACTGTGGGTTTTGTGGGATTGACTGTGAGAAAGAAATAAAGAAACTGCCTCAGTCCGTTAGCAAAGCAGGAAGCTTGTAGTGGAAATCAAACATCCCATTAGCTCTCCCGGCTCAGCCAAGTGAAATAACAAGCAGCTGGCGTTTGTGGCACTGAAATGGAAAACTGGTTTGCTGCTTAACAGAAGACTTCCTCAGAGACAACATAGCACGGAGGGCAGTTAACAAACCCAGTTATTCATGGCCCCGTGTCGTGCTGAGGTCAAGGGAAGGACCTCACTCAGACCATCAGATTTTCTGCACAGGAAATACCAGCCGACTGATGCAGTTACAAACAGGAGCTGTACCTTCACACCTAGACAAGTAAATCAGTCAGGCGCAGGGTAGGCTGTCTGATCCACAGCACTGGGCCCTGCCAGCAGAATTATGGAAGTATTTGCAGAATAAGGGGCAACATTCAGAGGTCAATTTCACATCTGACTGGCACTTCTCATTTAATGAGACCAACTGTCACGTTAGCTTAAAGCATTCAAAGGAAAACGTGCCTGAATGAATAATAGTATAACATTATTTTTTAAAGGATCTTTTTTTCAAAGGGATAAAATGTACTAAATGCAAGGAATGTATTACACCAGTTCTAACTATTCTCCTTTTGTGCCTGTAGTGTGCAATATTGCAGAACTAGGGCAGTTGGAAAGATCCAGTCTACTGCCTTTGGACTGGTATCTGGACTGATTTATTCTACAATAAAAACTCAATGTTTTACCTTCCTTTCGAAGTTCACTCAGATATCCTGAGTTCATTCTGCAGAGCAGCCACTGTGATCATTTCCAGCTTGACCCACGCTGCCCAAGAAGCTACCTCAAAGTAATAGGACTCTATGACAATTGAGTAATAAATTGCTAAGTAACGTTTGGCAACGTCACTCGATACTTGTAAATTATTTAGGCTATTTAAGGAATAGATTAGTATGCATGATTTCATTCTACTCTGCCTCATTCCTTTCACAGCGCTTGACTCCATTTACAATCTTGCCCTTACCTCACTCCCTCATGAGTGAGCATCAGTCATTTATTGGAGTAATGATTCCATGTACATTCTCCCCTCTTACCCAAGTAATCTAACTGTGAGGAAATTATGGTGTAGTACAGTCATTTTCAAACACAGGGTCGCGACCCACAGGTGGGTCGCAGGCAGGTGCCAAGAGGCTCGTGGGGCCATCCGTCGTGTAATTCCCGATTGCGGTCCCGATTACGCAAAGTAGTGCTCAATGGCATGACCGGCTTTTAAAAAGGCCGGCCGTGACCAAGTCTCAAAATGGCTGCCGTTTCGCACATGCACTGAGCAGTGCGCAGGCTTGGCGCCCAGCGAGGCAAAACCCTTCCTCGTGATGTCAGCGTGCAGACCCAGGACCAGATGATATTTTTAAAATCGCCAGTCTTCCTGCCTGGAGTCATGAAAGGGGGCAGGTCACATACGCTGACATCACGTGTTCTGCGTGCGAGAGAGATTCTTCAATTTTGCAGTGCCAGCAGTGCTCGTGTAAACTCGAGACCCTCTGGTAAACAACCCATGAAGAAGAAGCTGAAAACTGGAACAAAACAGCATAAAGGGCGGCACGGTGGCACAGTGGTTAGCACGACTGCCTCACAGTTCCAGGGACCCGGGTTCAATTCTGGCCTCGGGTGACTGTGTGGAGTTTGCACCTTTTCCCCGTGTCTGCGTGGGTTTCCTCCAGGTGCTCTGGCTTCCTCTCACAGATCAAAGAAATGCTGGTTAGGTGGATTGACCATGTAGAAATTGCTCCTCGGTGTCCAAAACGTTAGGTGGGGTTACTGGGTTACGGGGATGGGTTTGAGGCGTAGGATTAACTAGGTGCTCTTTCCAAGAGCTGGTGCAGACTTGATGGGCTGAATGGCATCCTCCTGCAGTGTAAATTCTATGATTCTATGACTTGAGGTGTGGGTTTATTAATTGTGTCACTACAAACCAGGATTCAAAGTTCAAGTGTGTTATATGCAGGGAAGCCCTGGCAAATGAAAGTTTAAAACCCTCAAAATTTCAAAGACATTTGAAGACTAAACATGGCGAGTTCGAGGACAAACCTCTTAATATTTTTCAACGGTTGCATTGAAATCTTAACTCATCAGCTGGTCATTCTCAGAAATGTAACGTTGAATAACAAAGTGGAGCTTGCAAATTCTTCCTATGTCTGCGTGGGTATCCTCTGGGTGCTCCGGTTTCCTCCCATAGTCCAAAGATGTGCAGTTTAGGTGGAGTGGCCATGCTAAATTACCCCTTGGTGGGGCTACGGGGATAGGGTGGGGGATTGGGGCTAGGTAGAGTGCTCTTTCAGAGGGTCGGTGTATACTCGATGGGATGAATGGCCTCCTTCTACGAAATGAGATCTTGCGGACCAAGCAGGCTCACCTATCACATTAAACGTAAGTGGAAATGGTGGGTCGCGATGGTCGGCCAGCGCTGGTTCCGAAGGTTGGCCGGTGTGGGTCCCAAAGGTTGGCTGGTTGTTAAAAATGAGTCCTGGGTAAAAAAAGTTTGAAAAACACTGGTGCAGTAGTTGTGTCACTGGATCAGTAATCCTGAAGCCCAGGTTAATGCTCTGGGGATGCAGGTTCAAATCCCATCATGGCAGCTTGTGGAATTTAAATGCGGTAATAAATCTGGAATATAAAGCTAGTCTCAGGAATGGTGATCATAAAACTATCGTTGATAATCATAAAAACTCTTTTGGGAAGGTAATCTGCCATCCTTACCTGTTCTGGCCTGCAACTGCCTCTAGACCCATAGCAACATGGCTGACTCTTAACCACTGTCGAAAATGGATTTAAACCCACTCAATTCAAGGGCAATTAGGGGTGGGAAACAAAAGCTGTCCTTGCCAGTGACATCTTGTGGAAAAATAAAGAAAAAACACCCACACCCATTCCCATTATTTTCCTTTCAGTCTTTGATCTCCACCCAAACCAAACTCAGGTCTCTCATTATCTAAAAGTAAATTTACTCTTTCATTGACTCTCGGATTCTTTATAATTAGGAATGCCTTCTCACTCTATTCTTCTAAATATTTTAAATCTAGTTAGTCTTTACCATCCTTACTTATGTCAATTAAATCTTGCATCTTTTTCTTCTTCTTCGGCGATCACGCGCTCACGAGTATGATTGCCCACCTAAGAAACTGGCCATGGGTCTTTGCATGGCTGATGAACCCGATCCTAGAGCCGCATCTTTGACCTCACGCTTGGCAGGTGTTTCCGGGAGGTGGGATTAGTCCTTGGATTTGGGATCACTATTATTCCTTTCTCGGGCTCCTTCTCTGGGTCTCCTTTTGCCGTCGGGTGCCCTCGAAGAATTGTGTCCCCTCATGCAGGAGGTTCCTCTAATTAGGTCTCTGAGCAAGGGTCTCCCAGGGGTTGACATCTCTATTGCATTTCTTGAGGTAAGCTTTCAAGGTGTCTTTGAAGCGCTTCCTTTGTCCCTCCTCTTGTTCAGAAGCCTCCCTTGAGCTGGGCAAAGAAGATTTGTTTTGGCATTGGGGCTTCTGGCATTCGAAGCACATGGCCAGCCCAGCGGAGTTGGTTTTGAATGATCATGGACTTGATGCTGGTTCTCTTGGCTCCTTCAAGGACGCTGATGTTGTACACCTGTCCTCCCAGGTGCTGTGAGGAATTCATCTCAGGCAGAATTGATGGTACCTCTCCAGGGCAGCTGGTACTGTGGGCAGCACGGTAATACAGTGGTTAGCACAGTTGCTTCACAGCAGCAGGGTCCTAGGTGCGATTCCTAGCTTGGGTCACTGTCTGTGCGGAGTCTGCACATTCTCCCCGTGTTAGCATGGGTTTCCTCTGGGTGCTCCGGTTTCCTCTCACAGTTCAAAGATGTACAGGTTAGGTGGATTGTCCATGCTAAATTTCCCTTAGTGTCCAAAAAGGTTAGGTGGCATTACGGGGATAGGGTGGAGGAATGGGGATAGGGTGGAGATATAGGCTTAGGTAGGCTCTTTCCACGGGCCGGTGCAGACTCGATGGGCTGAATGGCCTCCTTCTGCACTGTAAATTCCATGATTCTATGGTTCTATTATTCCAGGGCCATGAGGTGGCATCTGTACATAGTCCAAGTTTCTGAGCAATATGGTCGAGTTAGGAGGATGACCGCCTTGTACATGAAGATCTTAATGCCAGCACAGATGTTGTGGCGGTCAGACTCTCGTCCGTAAGCGTCCTGATGTGCCCTGGGATGAATTGGCAATGGGCTTGAGTCTTCTTGGAGTTGAGGCTGAGACTGATTCTTGGGTATGCTTCCACAGAGGTGTCAAGTATGGATTGGAGATTCTCTTCTGAGAGAATGGAGATGGCAATGTCATCTGCATACTGAAGCTCCACAAGCGATGTCAGTGTCGCTTTCCTCCTGGATTTCAACTGGTTGAGGTTGAAATGTTTTCCAGCAGTCTTGTGGACGATATCCACTCCATTGGGAAGCTTACTCTTGACAAGCTGAAGGATAGTGGCGATGGTACCATCAAAAGCATTCTATCTGGTTGCATCACAGCTTGGCATGGCAACTGCTTGGCCCAAGACCGTAAGAAACTACAGAGAGTCATGAACACAGCCCAGTCCATCACACGAACCTGCCTCCCATCCATTGACTCTGTCTACACCTCCCGCTGCCTTGGGAAAGCGAGCAGCATAATCAAAGACCTCTCCCATCCGGGTTATTCACTCTTCAAACCTCTTCCGTCGGGCAGGAGATACAAATGTTTGAGAACACGGACAAACAGATTCAAAAACAGCTTCTTCCCCGCTGTTACCAGACTCCTGAATGGCCTTCTTATGGGCTGAACTGATCCTATGGACTGAACTGATCTTTGTATGCATCTTCTCTGCACTTATAGCACTATATACCGTATACTTCACCCGCTGTTTATGTTTATGCATTTTCATTATGTATCTTCATGTATTTATCATATGCTCATTGTTTTCATGTCTGGAACGATCTGCCTGGACTGTACGCAGAACAATACTTTTCACTGTACCTTGGTACACGTGACAATAGATCTAAATCTAATCTAAATGAAGATGGAGAAAAGGGCAGGGGTGATAATGCATGCTCGCTTGACTCCAGTATTGACCTGAAAGGTTTCTGTCTTATCTTCTATATTTCACACACAAATCTTATATTCCTTATTTTCGGGTAAAGCCAGTTTAATTTGCAAATGTACCACAGTATAATTGAAACTCCTACCAAATATTTATTTGTTTCTGTTTTTTTTGTAAAATAAAGTATTATCCTCTTTCATTAAGATATCACTTTCTTCTGGAGCACACTGACACTTGCATTGGAGATCACTGGCACTGTTTTCCAGCTGTAGAAAATGTCCTTTCTAACCAGCTGCAGGAAGCATGAGGTACAGTTCTTTTAACTGGTTATTTATCTGGACATTGTATTCAGTGCCTTTCCTACTCGGTCCTTTTCCCTTTTCACTCTGTGTTTCTTTCTGCTGCATATATTCAGGGTAGATTGAATTCTCAGATATTTTCGATTGATTGATTAACCATGAGAAGATTGACATCTAATCCTTTTGATGCTGAGTCAGCTGACATGATTTTCTATCTACTATAAAAACAGGCCCAGCAAAATGGACGCTCTAGCATTCAAGATGGTGGGAGCAGCATTCAGACTCAATACAGGCCAGGCATATGCCAGACACTAAATTGGATTGGGCTAACAGAATTATCTCACTTTCTGGTTGAAATATTTAAATAATGGGCCTATACTTGTTGCAGGACTCGTGTGTGGACCACCACAGTGCCTGGTTTGTCATATATAATCATATCATATAATTTACAGTGCAGAAGGAGGCTATTCGGCCCATCGAGTCTGCACCGGCCCTTGGAAAGAACACCCGACTTAAGCCCACACCTCCACTCTATCCCCATAACCCAGTAACCGCACTAAGGGCAATTTATCATGGCAATCCACCTAACCTGCACATCTTTGGACTGTGGGAGGAAACCGCAGCACCCGGAGGAAATGCACACAGACACAGGGAGAAAGTGCAAACTCCACACAGACAGTGACCCACGAACCTGGGACCCTGGAGCTGTAAAGCAACTGTGCTAACCACTGTGCTAAAATGCGCCCCCCCCGGTGATGCATTTGCCCAGCAAGGACACTTCGGCAGTGAAATTTACAGACCAGTTGCTGGTTTGTCTATTGAGGCCACTGGTCATCTTCTGAGCAGTTTTTGTTCTGTTTTCTAACATTGAAGACTGAAGAGAAGTTTCTGCTGATGCTTCACTGCACTTGGAATACAGGAAAGCGCCGGAGAAGCTCACAGAGGAAGGTCGAGGAGGAGAAAAAGGAAAGAGAGGAGGTGTTGCACTGACCATTAGTACCTCGAGCTGTCCCTGTCTCAGAGAACGACCTATCCAAGGGGACTTGACCAGAACCATCCCGCACATCCCCAAAACTCCATCAGTGTTGCAATCCTTATCACCACTGTACTTACAACAGGTTGAGTATATTCAGTCTGCCTCAGTTTAATATAAATATAAACGTCAGCAGCCAATCCACAACAAAAACATGAATATACCAAATAAATGATTTCCATCCCTTTACAATTATTAATATAAGCCATGATGAATCATCATTAAATAAGCTTCTTTTCTGTTTCCTATGCTTCTTTACTATAATATCCCTCACACGACCCATGGGGATGACCCGATTGATCTCCCTGTGGGGCTCGTGGGATACGAGCAGGGGCCCATCCACTGAGGCTCCTGAAATCAACCCTTGAAAGCCGGCATGATCGGTAATCCCAGTTGGGACCTATGTGCTGTAGGCCGCGTTGCAGCCTTTGCTTTTGGTTAGAAATAAACCCACGTTCAAATGACTTTCTCGGGTCTCCTGGAGCTATATTTACCTCACACAATCCTTATGAAAATAAAAGTTCTTGCCCAGTCGACACTATCTGAGCAGAATAAACTTGGGCAGATAAATGGCAAGTAACATCCGCATTACACAATAGCCAGGCAATCGACATCTCTGCCAAGAAAGATTCTATTCTAACCATTTCCTTTTGACATTCAATGACATTACGAACACTGAATCCCCCTCGATCAACATCCTGGGGTCACCATTGGCCAAAAACTGAAATTGCCAGCCATATAGATACTGTGGGGACAAGACCAGGTCAGAGGCTTGGAATCCTACAGTGGGAGCTCCCCTCCTGACTCCCCAAAGCCTGTCCACCATCTACAAGGCACAAGTCAGGGGTGTTTTTCATTTATAATAATAATAATCTTTATGGTCACAAGTAGGCTTACATTAACACCGGAAAGAAGTTACTGTGAAAATCCCCTCATCGCCACATTCCGGCACCTGTTCGGGTACAAAGAACAAAAAACAAAGAGCAAAGAACAATACAGCACAGGAACAGGCCCTTCGACCCTCCAAGCCTGTACCGGTCATGATACCAACCTTTGCCAAAACCCTCAGCACTTCCTTGTGCCGTATCCCTCTATACTCATCCTAGCCATGTATTTGTCAAGATGCCTTTTGAACGCCGTTAATGTATCTGCTTCCACAACCTCCCCTGCAACGTGTTCCAGGCACTCACCACCCTCTGTGTAAAAACCGGCCTCACACATCTCCCCTAAACTTTGCCCCATGGACCTTAAGCTTATGCCCTCTGGTAACTGACCCCTCCACCCTGGGAAAGAGTGCCTGCCCAGCCACGCTATCCATGCCCCTCATAATCTTGTAGACCTCTATCAGGCCACCCCTCAACCTCCGTCTTTCTAATGAAAACAGTCCGAGTCTATTCAGCCTCTCCACATAGCTAACACCCTCCAGACAAGGCAACATTCTGGTAAACGTCCTCTGCACCCTTTCCAAAGCCTACACATCCGTCTGGTAGTGTGGCGATCAGAATTGTGCGCAATATTCCAAGTGCTGCCTTACCAAGGTTCTATTCAACTGTAGCATGACTTGCCAGTTTTTATACTCAATGCCCCGTCCAATAAAGGCAAGCATTCCGTATGCTTTCTTGACTACCTTGTCCACTTGTTTTGCCACCTTCAAAGATCTGTGGACCTGCACGCCCAGATCTCTCTGACTTTCTATATTCCTAAGAGTTTTGCCATTTACGGTATATTCCCCCTCTTATGTTAGACCTACCACTGAGGGAAAATTCAGAAGGTCCAAATTACCTAACAGCACGTCTTTCGGGATTTGTGGGAGGAAATCGGAGCACCCGGAGGAAACCCACGCAGACACGGGGAGAACATGCAGACTCCACACAGACAGTGACCCAAGCTGGGAATCGAACCTGGGTATTCATAGAATCCGGACATTTTTGGCTAGGCCAGCATTTGTTGCCCATCCCTAATTTCCCTTGCAAAGGTGGTGGTGTGCTGCTGTCTTGAACCACTGCAGTCCATGTGGTGTAGGTTCATCCATAGTGTTGTTAGGGAGGCAGTTCCAGGATTTGGACCCAGCGACAGATATATTTCCAAGTCAGGATGGTAAGTGACTTGGAGGGGAACTTCCAGGTGGTTACATTCCCATGAATCTGCTGCCCTTGTCCTTGGAGATCGCAGTGGTCATGGGTTTGGAAGGTCCTGCCTAAGGAGCCTTAGTGAGTTCCTGCAGTGCATTTTGTAGATGTTACACACGGCTGTTATTGTATGCCAGTGGTGGAAGGAGTCAATATTTGTGGATGGGGTGTCAATCAAGTGGGCTGTGTTGTCCTCGATGGTGTTGAGCTTCTTGAATGTTGTTGGTGCTGCACTCATCCAGGCAAGTGGAGAGTATTCCATTACACTCCTGACTTGTGCTTTGTAGATGGCGGACAGGCTTTGGGGAGTCAGAAGATGACTTACCTCTGACCTGCTCATGAAGCCACAATATTTATATGGCTAGTCCAGTTCAGTTTCTGGTTAATGGTTCCATCACCAGCCAGAGACCTTTCTTGCAAGAGCTGCATAGTGCCCACCCAGGGAAAACAAAGATGAAGATGTTGGCAAGCTGCAACATATGGCGGCCAGGAATTCATAAAGCCATTGAAGAAATGGTACAGCAATGTCTTCCCTTTCAAACTCAACAATCGCTGCCTCCATCAGCATTCTCCACCACTGGGAGTGGCCGGGTCGCCCATCGACCAGGTCCACATTGACTACGTGAGCCTTTTCTTGGGCAGGATGTTTTCAGTTTTGGTACATGCCTACTCCAAATGGCTGTCTATACCCTGATGGGTATCACAGCCTCGGCGACTACAGTGGGTGCCTTATGCCGAGTGTTCGCTACACATGGGCTGTCGGAGTCCACTGTATCTGATAATGCCATCCCTTTTTTAGGGGACGTCTTCAAAAGTCTTGTTTGAGCGAACAGCATCCTGCACACCAGGACGGCCCCATACCACCCTGCGCCCAATGGGCTGGCCAAGAGGACCGTGCAGATTTTTAAAAATGTCATGAGGAACGCACAGACAGACTGCTGTGCCAGCAGCTTGCTAATTGTCTTGTATCATACAACACGGACCCCCACACCACACTGGGTTCACACCTGCTGAGTTGCTAATGGCCGTCACCTCAGAACATGTTTGGATTTTGTATTTTCAGACTTGACGGGGAGGGTGGAGGCACATCAGGCCTCCCAGAGAAGTCAATGGGCCACGCAAAGGGGCAATGGATCATTCCGGTTGGGGGGACTCAGTTTTAGTTCGAACCTTGGCCTCAGGCCCACAACGATTAGCCGGGCGGATTGTGTCCCAGTCTGGGCCCGTGTCATCCATGGTGAATGTAAATGGTAGAAGTGTCACAGAGCATATTGACCATTTGAGGAGCCGGTGGGGTAGTGACCCCCGCTTCAGAGTAGACAGGTCCCACTGGTGTTGTCGACACTCCTGTGAATGTTCCTGAACAGAGGGAGCTGAGAACCACTCAGTCAACCCAGCCAATTGTGCCTTTGGAAGCCATTGAGACCAGTTCCCCAACAGAGAGGATGTACCTGTCGCCAGCCGTCAACAACATGACTACCTCAGAGGCTGTGGAGCCTATGGGAGGACCACAGAGTTCCGGGAGGACTCGCTCAGGCTGATGCAGTATTTTATCAGTTAAGGCCCGGGGAGTGTGGAAACATGCATCGCAGCCTTAGATATTCAGCTATGTGTGTGGGGGCAGATCTAAACAGTGACACATGCTGGGGATCATTTTTGCAACCCACTTTTCAACTCACTCGACCCACCCGAGTGTTGCGACCCACACTATGAAAAACACTGGCCGAGGACACTCCCTTGAGGAACTCCTGGATGACCTGGAACTGAGAAGATTGACCTCCAACACTCACAACCATCTTCCTTTGTGTTATTCTGATTCCAGTCAGCAGAGAGGTTTCCTTCTGATACCCATTGACTCCAGTTTTATTGGGGTTCCTTGATACCACACTTAATCAAATGCTGCTTCGATATGTAGGGCAGTCAGTCTCACTGAAAGGATCGTTGAACAATAGGGTTACAGAAGAACATAGAACATAGAACATTCATAGAATTTTACAGTGCAGAAGGAGGCCATTCGGCCCATCGGGTCTGCACCAGCTCTTGGAAAGAGCACCGTACCCAAGGTCAACACCTCCACCCTATCCCCATAACCCAGTAATCCCACCCAACACTAAGGGTAATTTTGGACACTAAGGGCAATTTATCATGGCCAATCCACCTAACCTGCACATCTTTGGACTGTGGGAGGAAACCGGAGAACCCGGAGGAAACCCACGCACACACGGGGAGGATGTGCAGACTCCGCACAGACAGTGACCCAAGCTGGAATCGAACCTGGGACCCTGGACCTGTGAAGCGATTGTGCTATCCACAATGCTACTGTGCTGCCATAGAGCAGTACAGCACAGAACAGGCCCTTCGGCCCTTGATGTTGTGCCGAGCATTGTCCGAAACCAAGATCAAGCTATCCCACTCCCTGTCATTCTGGTGTGCTCCATGTGCCTATCCAATAACCGCTTGAAAGTTCCTCAAGTGTCCGACTCCACTATCACAGCAGGCAGTCCATTCCACACCCTAACTACTCTCTGAGTAAAGAACCTACCTAGGACATCCCTCCTATATCTCCCACCCTGAATCTTATAGTTATGCCCCCTTGTAACAGCTATATCCACCCGAGGAAATAGTCTCTGAATGTTCACTCCACCTATCCCCCTCATCATCTTATAAACCTCTGTTAAGTTGCCTCTCATCCTCCTCTGCTCCAAAGAGAAAAGCCCTAGCTCCCTCAATCTTGCCTCATAAGACCTATCTTTGAAACCAGGCAGCATCCTGGTAAATCTCCTTTGCACCCTTTCCAATGCTTCCACATCCTTCCTATAATGAGGTGGCCAGACCTGCACACAATACTCCAAATGTGGTCTCACCAGGGTCATGTACAGTTGCAGCATAACCCCGCAGCTCTTAAACTCAAGCCCCCTGTTAATAAACGATAACACACTATAGGCCTTCTTCACGGCTCTATCCACTTGAGTGGCAACCTTCAGAGATCTGTGGACATGAACCCCAAGATCTCTCTGTTCCTCCACATTCCTCAGAACCCTGCCGTTGACCCTGTAATCCGCATTCAAATTTTTTCAACCAAAATGAATCACGTCGCACTTATCAGGGTTAAACTCCATCTGCCATTTTTCGGCCCAGCTCTGCATCCTATCAATGTCTCTTTGCAGCCTACAACAGCCCTCCACCTCATCCACTACTCCACAATCTTGGTGTCATCAGCAAATTTACTGACCCACCCTTCAGCCCCCTCCTCCAAGTCATTGATAAAAATCACAAATAGCAGAGGACCCAGCACTAATCCCTGTGGTACACAGCTGGTAACTGGTCTCCAGTCTGAAAATTTTCCATCCACCACCACCCTCTGTCTTATATGTGATAACCAGTTACTTATCCAATTGGCCAAATTTCCCTCTATCCCATACCTCCTTACTTTCTTCATGAGCCGACCAATTATCAAACGCCTTACTAAAATCCATGTATACGACATCAACTGCTCTACCTTCATCTACACACTTAGTTGCCTCCTCAAAGAATTCAATCAAATTTGTGAGGCAAGACTTACCCTTCACGAATCTGTGTTGACTATCCCGGATTAAGCTGCATCTTTCCAAATTGTCATAAATCCTATCCTTCAGGACCTGTTCCATTAACTTACTGACCACCAAAGTAAGACGAACTGGCCTATAATTACCAGGGTCATTCCTATTCCTTTTCTTGAACAGAGGAACAACATTCACCACTCTCCAGTCCTCTGGCACTATCCCCGTGGACAGTGAGGACCCAAAGATCAAAGCCAAAGGCTCTGCAATTTCATCCCTTGCCTCCCAAAGAATCCTTGGATATATCCCATCTGGCCCAGGGGACTTGTCAACCCTCAGGTTTTTCAAAATTGCTAATACATCCTTCCTCAGAACATCTACCTCCTCCAGCCTACCCGCCTGTATCACACTCTCATCCTCAAAAACATGGCCCCTCTCCTTGGTGAACACTGAAGAAAAGTATTCATTCAACGCCTCTCCAATTTCTTCTGACTCCATGCACAAGTTCCCACTACTGTTCCTGATTGGCCCTAACCTCACCCTGGTCATTCTTTTATTTCTCACATAAGAGTAAAAAGCCTTGGAGTTTTCCTTGATCCGACCCACCAAGGACTTCTCATACCCCCTCCTAGCTCTCCTAAGCCCTTTTTTTCGCTCATTCCTTGCTACCTTGTAACCCTCAAGCGACCCAACTGAACCTTGTTTTCTCATCCTTACATACTCTTCCTTTTTCCTCTTGACAAGACATTCGACCTCTTTTGTGAATAATGGTTCCCTCACACGGCCATTTCCTCCCTGCCTGACAGGGACATACCTATCAAGGACACGCAGTATTTGTTCCTTGAACAAGCTCCACTTTTCATTTGTGCCTTTCCTTGACAGTTTTTGTTCCCATCTTATACTCACTAATTCTTGCCTAATCGCATCATAATTACCCCTCCCCCAATTATAAACCTTGCCCTGCCGTATGGCCCTAGCCCTCTCCATTGCAATAGTGAAAGACACCGAATTGTGGTCACTATCTCCAAAGTGCTCTCCCACAAACAAATCTAACACTTGGCCCGGTTCATTACCCAGTAACAAATCCAATGTGACCCCCCCCCCCCCCCCCTTTGTCGTCCCATCCACACATTGTGTCAGGAAACCCTCCTGCACACACTGTACCAAAACTGCCCCATCCGAACTGTTCGACCTATAGAGGTTCCAATCAATACTTAGAAAGTTAAAGTCACCGGACTTCCGGTGGCGGCGATGTCCGAGTGAGCCGCACATTCGGTGGGCTCTCACTCCGGCGGGACTGAACAGCTGTTTCCCCGCGATAGCGGGACTACGGAGGCGGCAGAAAGGCTGCCTGGAACAGAGGAGGAGAGCGGGCTGCAGATGATGTAAGTGTGGGAGGCCAGCAGGTGAGGAAGAAGGAGAGAGAGAGAGAAGGAGGAAGCTGACCTGCAGGGTAAGATGGCGGACCCACGGACCTTCCTTCCTCCAGGACAAAGGGAAAAAGAAAAAGTGTGGAGTTGCTGAGGAGGGACAGCTTGGACCCACTTCAGATGCCCAAGAGGTAAAATTGAAGGAGCTGGGCGAAGGAAAGCGGCAGCGGAGGCGCTGAGGAGCGGGCTGCGGCATATGGAACAGCGGGATTCCAGAAAGCAGAAGAAGAAGGAGAAAAAGGGACAGAGACAAGGACCGGAAGAAAATTACCTGGGACCTAAGATGGCGGACACACGGAACCCGGACTCAGCAATCCAGCTGGCGCTGGATAACATGCTCCAGGTAATGAAGTCCAGTTTTGAAGCGCTGAAGCGGGACAGCTTGGACCCAATCCAGAAAGCGGTGGATCAGCTGAACCAGAGGCTGGACGCCCAGGATGTTAAAGTTAAGGAGCTGGGAGAAGCGGTGGAGGAGCAGGCGGATGCGCAAACGGTTGCAGCGCTAGAAGTGGACGGCCTGAAAGAGCGGCAGAGAAGACTGCTGGACAGAGTGGAGGAGCTGGAGAATAGAGTCCGCAGGAACAATCTGAGGATGGTCGGCCTCCCGGAGGGGGCGGAGGGAGCTGATGCTGCAGCGTTTGTAGCAGACCTGCTGGAGCAGCTGATGGGGGCCGAAGCCTTTCCGCGACCGCTGGAGCTGGAGGGGGCACACAGGGTGCAGGCAAGACAGGGGCGGCTGGGCGGACCCCCCCGCCCGATGGTGATTAGGTTCCACAGGTTCGTGGACAAGGAGCGGGTGCTGCAGTGGGCAAAGAGCGCCAGGAGCAGCACGTGGAATAACAGTGTGCTCCGCATCTATCAGGACCTAAGCCAGGAGGTGGCTCGGCGGCGAGCAGCCTTTAAGAATGTCAAGGAGGTGCTGTTCAAGAAGCACGTGAAGTTTGGTCTGCTGTTCCCAGCTCGGCTATGGGTCACGCACCAGGGTCAACACCACTATTTTTCCGAGCCCGAAGAAGCGATGGATTTTGTGAGGGACCTGGGGCTGGTCTCGAAAGGAGGCCCCAAGGACGCGAATTAGGGCCCGAGGATTTCTGTGGGGAGGAACGCCGAATGTGCCTGGACTGCTGCTCAACGGTTTGCTGGGCCAATGGGGCCAAGCGGAACATTTGAGACTCTTTCCTTTGTTCATGGACATTTATGTGCTTTTTCTCTTTTTTCTATGTTTTTTCCCTTTTTTTTTTTTCTTTTCGGTTTGGGCTTTTTGTGCAGCTCGCGGAAGACACTGGAGCCGGCTTGCCCCAGTGGGTGGGGAGGAGGGCGGGGAAACAAGGGGAATGGGACAGGAAGGCGCCGGAGTGTTGAGTCACCGGGCTAGCAGATTGGCTAGTCAAGGAAGTCAGATGGGGGGGAAAGCTACAGCCAGTAGATGGCAGGGGTGGGGGTATCGGGGGATGGGGTTAGGGGAGGGGGGGGTTGTTCTGCTGACGGGAGAGGGACTTGAAATAGGCACTGGAAAGGAGGTCGAGGGTGGAGGCAGCTATAGGGCGGGCCAGGAAGGGCGCGACGCACGGGTCAGGGGCTGGCCCGAGAAAGGCTATGGCTGACCGGCGGGGTGGGGGGGGTGGGATGTGCCCCCCAACCAGGCTGATCACCTGGAACGTCAAGGGACTGAATGGGCCGGTTAAGAGGGCGCGGGTGTTCGCGCACTTGCGGGCCTTGAGGGTGGACGTAATTATGTTGCAGGAGACACATCTGAAAGTGTCAGACCAGACCAGGCTAAGGAAGGGCTGGATTAGCCAGGTCTTCCACTCGGACTTGGACTCGAAGTCCAGAGGGGTGGCAATCATGATCAACAAGCGTGTGCAATTTGAGGCAGAGGGCATATCCGCAGACAGGGGGGGCAGATACCTGATGGTACGGGGCAGGCTGGAGGGGAGAAGAGTGGTGCTGGTGAATATATATGCCCCGAACTGGGATGACGTGGACTTCATTAAAAGAGTGCTGGGGAAGATCCCGGACTTGGATTCTCGCAGGCTAATAATGGGAGGGGACTTTAACATGGTCCTTGACCCGACTTTGGATCGGTCGTGTCCCAGAACGGGTAGACTCTCAGCAATGGCAAGGGAGCTGAAAGGGTTTATGGAGCAAATGGGGGCAGTGGACCCCTGGAGGGAGGGACAGCCAACAGGAAGGGGCTACTCGTTCTACTCGCACGTCCACAAAGTATATTCCAGGATAGATTTCTTTGTGCTAAGCAGGGACTGTAGGGGGGAGGTAAAGAACACGGAATACTCAGCAATTACTATTTCAGACCATGCCCCGCATTGGGTGGACCTGCAGTTCGGGGGAGCGAGTTATCAACGCCCGCAATGGAGGCTAGATGTGGGACTGCTGTCGGAGGAGGGGATCTGCGAGAGGCTTCGGAAATGTATAAAAAATTACCTGCAGGTGAATGACACTGGGGAGGTCTCAGCGGCGACCGTGTGGGAGGCGCTAAAGGCAGTAGTGCGGGGGGAGCTGATTTCAATTGGGGCCCATAGAGCCAAGGCAGACCGGGCAGAGATGGATAGATTGGTCAGGGAAATGGGCCGGATAGATGAAGAGCACGCGGAGTCCCCGGGGGAGGTTTTACTCAGGGAAAGGCAGAGGCTACAGGCGGAACTGGGGGCACTATCCACGAGCAGGGCCGTGGAACAGCTTAGGAAGGCGAGGGGAGTGGTGTACGAGTATGGGGAAAAGGCTAGCAGACTGTTAGCGCAGCAACTTAGGAGGAGGGAGGCGGCCAGGGAAATAGGTAGAGTGAGGGACGAGGGGGGGCACAAAGTGGAGGATCCGGCAGAATTGAATAGGGTATTCCGGGACTTCTATCGTAAGCTGTATACTTCGGAGCCGCCAGAAGAACCGGAGGGGATGAAAAGGTTTCTGGATGGGTTAACATTCCCAACAGTTGGGGGGGGGGGGGGCGAGTGGAAGAGCTGGGGGCCCCGATTAGAGTAGAGGAGGTATTGGGGGGCCTAAAGGCCATGCAGTCGGGGAAGTCCCCGGGGCCGGATGGATACCCAGTAGAGTTTTATAGGACGTTCTCTGAGCTGGTGGGCCCGGTCTTGGCGAGGGTTTTCAATGAGGCAAGGGACAGAGGGACCCTGCCGCCGACAATGTCACAAGCCACCATATCTCTGATATTAAAGCGGGGTAAAGACCCGGAGGTGTGCGGGTCCTATAGGCCAATCTCCCTGATTAATGTAGATGCCAAGCTCCTGGCAAAGGTACTGGCGGGTAGAATGGAGGACTGTGTACCGGAGGTGATTGGGGAGGATCAAACGGGGTTCGTGAAAGGTAGGCAGCTGGCGGCCAATCTGAGGAGATTGCTTAATGTGATAATGATGCCCCCGGTGGGTAGAGAGGTGGAGGTAGTGGTGGCTATGGACGCCGAGAAGGCCTTTGACCGGGTGGAGTGGGAATATCTATGGGAGGTGCTCGGACGGTTTGGGTTCGGGGAGGGATTGGTGGATTGGATCAAATTATTATATCAGGCCCCGAGGGCCAGCGTCAGGACCAACAGAGAAGTGTCGGAGTACTTTAGGTTGTACCGAGGGACCAGGCAGGGCTGCCCGCTCTCCCCGCTGCTGTTTGCGCTGGCCATAGAGCCGCTGGCGATTGCGCTGAGAGCCGCAGAGGGTTGGAAGGGGATGGTGAGGGGCGGGGTTGAACATAGGGTTTCTCTTTATGCAGACGACCTGCTCCTGTACGTGTCGGACCCAGTGGCCGGGATGGGAACTATACTGGGAATGCTGAGGGAGTTCGGCCAGTTCTCAGGATACAAATTAAATACGGTCAAGAGTGAAATGTTTGTGGTACAGGCAAGGGGCCAGGAGAACAGATTGAGAGGGCTACCGTTTAGGTTAGTTGAGGAAAATGTCCGGTATTTGGGAATCCAGGTGGCACGAGACTGGGGCAGGCTGCATAAGTTAAATTTGGCCAGGGTGGTGGAGCAAATGAAGGGAGAGTTTCGGAGATGGGATGCACTCCCGCTGTCGCTGGCAGGGAGGGTGCAGACTGTAAAGATGACAATCCTCCCTCGATTTTTGTTTATTTTTCAGTGCCTCCCGATCTTTATCCCACAGTCCTTCTTCAAAAGAGTTAACGGGCTGATCATGAGCTTTGTCTGGGCGGGAAAGTCTCCGCGGGTGAAGAAGGCAATGTTGGAGAGGAACCGCAGCGAGGGGGGGCTGGCGTTGCCGAGTCTGGTCAATTATTACTGGGCGGCCAACATCGCTATGATAAGGAAGTGGATGGTGGGTACGGGGTCTATTTGGGAGCGAGTGGAGGCGGCTTCGTGCAGGGGCTCCAGTTTGGAAGCCCTGGTCACGGCTCCTCTACCGCTGCCGCCGGCCAAGTACACCACCAGCCCGGTAGTGGTGGCGACCCTGCGGATATGGGGCCAGTGGAGGAGGCATGTGGGGGAGATGGGGGCGTCTGTCTGGGCGCCAATCTGCGACAACCATCGGTTTGCCCCCGGCAGTATGGATGGGGGGTTCCGAGTATGGCGGCGAGCAGGGGCGGGAAGGGTGGGTGATATGTTCCTGGAAGGGAGCTTCGCGAGTTTGAGGAGCTTGGAGGAGAAATTTGGGTTGGTAGGGGGAAATGATTTTAGATACCTACAGCTGCGGGACTTTGTTCGTAGACAGGTCCCATCTTTCCCGCGCCTCCCGCCAATGGGGATCCTAGACAGAATAGTCTCTGGGAGGGACGAAGGGGAGGGTAGAGTCTCGGGTATTTATAAGGTGCTCATGAGGGAGGAAGGGTCCCAGACAGAGGAACTGAAACTTAAATGGGAGGAGGAGCTAGGCGGGGAAATGGAGGATGGGCTGTGGGCAGAGGCCCTGAGTAGGGTAAACTCGACCGCGACATGTGCAAGGCTCGGGCTGATCCAATTTAAGGTCGTTCACCGGGCCCATATGACGGTGGCTCGGATGAGCAAATTTTTCGGGATAGAGGACAAATGCGCTAGGTGCGCGGGAGGACCAGCGAACCATGTGCACATGTTTTGGGCATGCCCTGAGCTGAGGGGGTACTGGGAGGGATTTGCGGGGGTCATGTCCCAGGTGCTAAAAACAAGGGTGGTGATGAGTCCAGGGGTGGCAATTTTTGGGGTTTCGGAAGACCCGGGCGTCCAGGGGGAGAAAGCGGCCGATGTGCTGGCCTTTGCTTCCCTGATAGCCCGGCGACGAATATTATTGGCGTGGAGGGACTCAAAGCCCCCGAAGACTGAGTGGTGGCTTGCGGACATGTCAAGTTTCCTGGGGATGGAAAAAATTAAGTTCGTCTTGAGGGGATCTGTGCAGGGGTTCACCCGGAGGTGGCAACCATTTATTGACTTCTTTGCGGGAGAGTGAGCGTCAGCAGGGGGGTGGGGGGAGGGGGGGGGGGGGTAGAGTAGAGTAGGAGGGAAAATATGGCGGGTAGTACGGGTGGGAGGGGAGCGGGCTTGTGCAATATGTTACGATGGAAGTATTGAAAGTACGTGGATGTTTGCACATTTTTGCCTTTTTTGCTTCCTTTCTGATGATGTCTGTAACTGTTTATAAAGCCAAAAACTACCTCAATAAAATTGTTTATTAAAAAAAAAGAAAGTTAAAGTCACCCATGACAATCAACCTGAGACCTCCACACCTATCCATAATCTGTTTTGCAATTTCTTCCTCCACATCTCTATTACTATTTGGGGGCCTATAGAAAACTCCTAACAATGTGACCGCTCCTTTTCTATTTCTAACTTCGACCCATATTACCTCAGTAGGCAGATCCCCTTCGAACTGCCTTTCTGCAGTCATTAAATTATCCTTGATTAACAATGCTACTCCTCCACCTCTTTTACCACCTTCCCTACTCTGACTGAAACATCTATACCCCGGAACTTCCAACAACCAGTCCTGTCCCTGTTCTAACCATGTCTCCATAATGGCCACAACATCTTAGTCCCAAGTACCAATCCACGCTCCAAGTTCACCTACCTTATTCCGGATGCTCCTTGCATTGAAGTAGACACATTTCAACCCACCTTTCTGTCTGCCGGTACACTCCTGCGACCTTGATACCCTCCTCAGTACCTCACTACTCTCAACACTGGCTTCTGGACTACAGCTCGTTTTCCCAGCCCGATCAGTTCCAGCAGCAAAACAGGAACCACATGGCCCCCTCATGTGGTGTAATTTCTACCATTCTATGAAAACTCTCCTCCACTGAGTCCAAGCCTGGGGAGTGGTTTAGAGATGTTGGTGCTGAGCTAAGAGCCCAAATTCAGCCCATCGCCCTTAGTGCAACCCCTCGGTTTGCTGCACATCTGTTTGTAACAGCTTGTTTTGATGGGTGACATCCAAGAGGAGATTCCTTCTGACTGAGGCTCCAGTTCAGAATTGCACCCAGTTCAACTGTTCCCAGAGTCCGAGGACTTAGGGCAAGAGATCAGACCTATTAGTTACAGGGTGAATTCCAGGATTACGATCAGTTGGGTATCTGGTCATTGCACCTATTATCAACGGTTACATATATTGAATTATGTTTCATCTGATGAGGGCAATCTGAGTGTTCCCAATATTGTTATAGATTATCAATACAATAACTGAGTTTCTATTAGTTAATGGTTCCCTTTTCATCTCTGGTTTCTCCTTTGAGAGTCAGTGTGTAGCCTCTCTTTCCTGCTCTTAATTTCCATTCTTCCCCACTCTTGGCTTTCTAACCACGCACTCAGCTTACCCTCTTTGCTTGGCTACAGGAGTGGTCTTTTTGTCCTTGGAGCTCATCACACTACAGCTGTTTGCATGGAAGCATGCAGTATGGTGCTCGTCCATTGCGGGCGGGCTGCGGGGGCGGGGGGTATACGGATTGTGGCTGGTGGTGGGGGGGAGATCCAACACTCACCAGGTTAATGCCATAGGTTTTGCAGATGTCACGTGATCAGATGTCACGTGATGCGAAGTCATATGGCAGGAGTCAGGTCGTCAGACATTCCATAGTCAACACATCACGGCACCAAACCTGTCGGGATGCCCGCAGGTGGGGCAGCAGACCTTAGATGGCTGTGAGAATGAAAATGTCATTCATACCCGAAAAGATAATTCTCAATTGGCATCCATACTCCACCCACCACCACCACCCCCAACCGTCACCCCCGAAGATGGGTAATCGAACCGATAGTTTCCTCCAAATCTCCAGTAATTGCAAGAAATTTGCTTTAAATGTGTGTTGAACAACAGTATAGTTCTGAGAGGGAATGCCAGTCCTTCTAACCTTTTGTATCCTCAGTGCACAATCTACCGAAATGTTAACCCAAGGAGTTGTACTGAATGTGTGCCTTGTTTGCAAAAACCACAAACAGAAACAGGCAACTAATGACTGATCTGAGAGTGGCGTATTCCTCTCGCCTCCAGATAGGGCCACGCACTAACAGTAGTTGCTTTTTAATAAAGTGGCTTCTCCCCTGCATCCGAGAGTTCAGAATTTTTATCTTTCGAAGGGACCATAATAAGAGTATAATTAACTCGGAGCTATAAATGTGCAGCAAAAGAAAAGAGATAAGGAAAAAATGCAGTATGTAAATACATTTTATTGAACTCTGCATGCTTTTGAAATGTTTCTTTCTAGCAAAGACACAGTGTTCTGACTCAGTTCAGCCACAGTGTTCTGCTCAGTTCTGTAAACCTTAACTGGATGGAGGCCTGCAGCTGCTCATTGCCAGACTGGATGGCACCTCGTCGAGTCTGGACTGAGCCCTGAAGGAACTCCAGGCCAGATTGAATGGCAGATTGCAGAAGATCCATTCTAGTCAGCAGTATGACCTGAGTGACCTCCATACCAGACTAGAAGTCTTCCTGTAGATCTTTAGTATTGGTGTGGATTCAGCTAAACCTCCATTTTATCCAGGAATTGAGTGGGGAGGGCAGCAGATCAGTTGGCTGCAAGGATCCCAAGATGGATATTTCACTGAGGTGCTTGCTTGCACACCGTACCAAATAAATTTAAATAGTGCTGCTCACAGCCTCAGGACATTCCAAAGTGCTTTGCGACCAATGAAGAACTTTTAGCAATGAAGAAAACCTAGCAACTAATTTGCATCTCTGAACACCCAATAGGCTAACGATTAAGGTCAGAGCGGGCCGAGTCAGGGGACAAGTAGCAGATTGGATATCTAGCTTACTGAGAGAGGTATGTTATTCAGCGTGACAGAAAGGAGGAAGTAGATTCTTACAAAGAGTGCTCAGATCACTATCTCAAAGGCAAAAATAAAAATGTTTTCAGTTCCGGTTAAAGGTCATCGAATGAAACTTTGTATTTTCTCTCCAGATATACTGTTTGAGTACTTCCACCATTTGCTGATTTATATCAGTTCTGGGACCAGCAGCACGGTAGCACAGTGGTTAGCACTGTTGCTTCACAGCCCCAGGATCCCAGGTTCAACTCCTGGCTTAGGTCACTGTCTGTGTGGAGTCTGCACGTTCTCCCCGTGTCTGCGTGGGTTTCCTCCGGGTGCTCCGGTTTTTTTCGTCCCACAAGTCCCGAAAGACGTACTTGTTAGGTGAATTGGACATTCAGAATTCTCCCTCTGTGTACGCGCATAGGCACCGGAATGTGTCGACGAGGGGTTTTTCACGGTAACTTCATTGCAGCGTTAATGTAAGCCTACGTGTGGCAATAATAAAGATTATTATTATTATTGTTTATAATTTAAATTAATGAATTAGATTTTGAAAGTACAATGATAGATCAAAATTTTACGCTCCCCTTTCCCTGACGGACCCTGAGGCGGGGGGGGGTGCGGTTGTTGTTGAACATCCCTTCCATTACATTAAATTATTCACTGTGCCTACCACCAGTGCATAGTGACAGCTGCGTGTACAAGATGCACTGCAGCAACTAGCCAAGACCTATTTGATAGCGTCTGCCAAATGCACAACTTCTATTGCCTAGGAGGACATGAGAAACAGACACCTGGATTCACCACCTCCTGCAAGTTCTCTTCCAAGTCACACACCCTCCTGACTTGGAGCAATGTCACCGTCCCTTTACTGTGTCAAATTCATGCAAATCCCTCCCGAACAGCACAGGGCTGCAGCGGTTCAAGAAGGCAGCTCACTGACCATCTTCTCAAGGGCAGCTAGAGATGGACTCACATCCAGTGAAAGAATAAACATTAAAAGTAAAGAATCTAAGCAGAGTAAAGGATCGATCAAGAAATACTAATACGTATAATCACTAAAAAAAAAGGCAGTGCCGATCAATAAGGCAGTAACAAAAGCAAACACAGGTTTATTTATGGAGGGAATATTCGGGGTCAGAGGATGATGCATCTTTCGCAACCATCTTTCCAGCTTGCCAGTAAATAACAGCCTGAAAATGCAGCACTGGCCTGCTTCTGACTGGCCAATCAGTACCAGAGGAGCAAAGGAGGAAGTTAACCCCCATTGGCCACCATTCATAAAAAACTAAATGAAGACTTGTGTTTCTAAAGCGCCTTTCATTACCTTGGAACACACCAATGAGCTTTGCAGCCAATGAAGTACTTTAGAAATCTTGTCAGTGTTGTGAAGCAGGGTGAAGGAAAGGAAACAATTTCAGAGTCCAGGCCAAATTTCAGGCCTGTGACAGTAACATTCTTCCATTCAGCATCCTTACCAGCTCCCAGGCAGACCCCAGGTCAGGAGACTGTCTGATATTCTGGGTCAGTATACACAGTGCCACATTGATAAGATTACTATAAGAGTCTGATGAAATGAGCAGCAACTGGGACTCAATCCAGCATTTAAAAAAATAAATTCATGGGATGTGGGCTAGCTGAGCCAGCATTTATTCCCCATCCCAAATTTCCCTTGAACTGAGTGGCTTGCCAGGTTGTCCAGTGACAATACCATTACACCACCGCCTCATTCTTACGATCCTGCAACAACATGTTATATTGACATGGCGACATTATGTAGTGAAATATACAGAGCGTTATTAAACAGTATTGACACAAAGCCACATAGGGAGATACTGGGGCAGGGAGCCAAACGTTTGACCCAGGAGTTAGGCTGTAAGGAGAATCTTATCAGAGAAGAGAGTGGGGGCGGAATCCCAGAGCCCAGGTAGCTGAAGGCTCCACTGCCAATGGAGTGGATGATAATCAGGGAGGCGCAAGAGATCAGAATTGGAGGAAAGCAAAAATCTCAGAGGCCATGGAAGGGTTTGGAAACACAGATGAGAATTTTAAATTTAAAAACAAATTCCGGTTAAGGGGTAATTCGCCTACTCTGCCCATCTTTGGGTTGTGGGGGGTGAGACCCAAGCAGACACGGGGAGAATGTGCAAACTCCACACAGACTGCGACCCAGGGCCGGGGTCAAACCCGGGTTTGGGGCTGCGAGGGTGCGAACCATTGGAGAATTTTAAAATTGAAACATTGCTGAACCAATTGAAATACCGCATTGCAGATTCGGAAAGTGTGGTTTTAATTTCAAAGTCTAGGGGTGGAATTCTCCTGTCTCGTCCCTGACCACACCCATTGCCAGCGAGAACGGAAAATTTGCATTTCAGCCAAAACTCCGTTCACTTTCAGCGGCTTTGGAAAACCCCAGCCACGAAGGAGGAGGGAGAATTCCGGCCTTTATCATGAATATAAATTGTGAATAACGGTGGCCCCAGACCTGAAATTAAAAACAGCAAATGGGGGAAATACTCAGCAGAATCGCTGCAGAGAGAAAAAAAAGTGAATGTTTGCTTTCGCTGAAGAAGAGTGACATGGACTTGAAACATGTTTTTCTCTCTCCACAGATGCTGCCAGACTGGCTGAGCTTTTCCGACATTTTCTGTTTTTATTTCAGATTTGCAGCATCCGCAGTATTTTGCTTTTATTATTATAAACGTTTTATTTGGCAGTGATCTGAATACGGAGAGGAACCTAGGCAGCACGTTCATTTTGACCATCTGTACCATTCTGGCCAGCGAAAGAGGGAGTGAGTCCAGTCTTAGCAGCTCCCTTTTCACCTCCTCCAGCAGGCTGGAGAGGTTCCATTTGTGGAACCTTGTCCAGGTGGGGTCCATTGTCTCCCCAGGTACCTGAACTTGGTTTGGGTCACTTTACATGGTGGTTCTTCCCACTTTGCTCCTCCCTCTTGGGGGTTCACCGGGAAGATTTTGCTCTTTCCCATGTTGGGTTTGAACCTGATAAGGAACCGAACTCCCAAATGAGTCCTGTTATCTTTTGCATGCTGGCTATGAGGTTCGATGCATACAGGAGCAGGTCATCTGCGTAGAGCGAAACTATGCTCTCTGCCCCATCTCCAAATGTTCGTCCACTCCACTGATCTCAGGATGATGGGCAGTGGTTTGATTGCCAGTGCAAACAGGGTGTCTTTGGAACCCTGCTCCAAACCCAAACTGTTCCAGCACCCCCATGAGGTACCTCCATTTTACTCGATCGAAAGCTTTCTCAGAGTCCAGGGAGACGATCACCTCATGTATCCTCTCCCCGGATGGGGTCATTATTACATTCAGCAGGTGTCTGATATTTGCTGTTAGCTGTCTGCTCTTGGGAAACGCGGCCTGATCTTCCCCGATCACCTCTGGCAGGCAGCTCTCCAGGCTGCTCGCCAGGGCTTTCGCTAGGACTTTTGCATCAGTGTTTTAAGAGAGATTGGTCTGCATGATCCATACTCTGTCGGGTCTTTGTCCTTCTTGGGGATCAGTGAGATCGATGCCTGCGCCTGCATGAGGGGCAGGGCAGTGAGTCGTTGACCATCTCCCACAAGCGCGGGGCCAGCGCCACTGCTAGCCTTTTGTAAAAGTCCACCGGGAACGCATCTGGTCCTGACGCTTTCCCTAACTGCATGGAATTAACACAATGCACAATTTCATCCAGCTCTAGTGGCGCCTCCAGTCCTTGTTTCCTGTCCTCCACAGCCACTGGTATATTCCGTCTGTCGAGGAACTGTACCATCACTGAGTCCCCGTTCAGGGCCTTTTAGGTGTAAAGCCCTCGGTAGCAGTTTGCAAAGGCCTCATTAACCTTATTTGGGTCTGCCAGCATCCTAACATTTCTGTCGCTAACTTGCGCTATTTCTTTTGCAGCTGCTTGCTTTCTGAACTAGTGTGCCAGCATGCGGCTGGCCTTGTCTCCATGTTCATAGAACAGGGCCTGGTGGAGTTGGTGGACTGCCTTCCCTGTGGAGAGCTGATCAAATTCCATCTGCAGGTTTATCTTCTCCGCTAGCAGTTCCACAGTTGGGCCGTGGAATACCACCAATCCACCTCCTGTATGGAGTCGATCAGCCGCTGCTTGGCTGCCCTTTCTTTCCTGTTCCTAAGGGCCCTTTAAGCTTTGATTTGCTGCAGATCACTGCCTCCAGTGCCTCCGAGAACGTGGAGGATGAGCACAGTAAGAAGTCTTACAACACCAGGTTAAAGTCCAACATGTTTGTTTCAAACACTAGCTTTCGGAGCACAGCTCCTTCCTCAGGTGAATGAGACCTCCCTGTTCTGGTTGCAGGTTACATAACTGGGGATTGGGATATCTTTCTGCAGAATTCCTTATCGGTGAGGACAGCTGCATCCAGCCTCCATGGGGGTGTTGGGCCTGGCCCTTTTCCAACCTCATGTCCATGTAATGTGGCGCATGGTCAGAGGTTACAATTGCAGAGTATGCTGCCTTCGTTACTCCTGGAAACACCCTTTTCCCTCAAACAAAAAAGTCGATACGTGAGTAGGCCTTGTGTGCATGGGAGAAGAAAGAGAATTAATTTTCTCTTGGGTAATTGAACCTCCATGGCTCTCCCCCGCTTCCCCCCTCCCTCCCTCCGCTCCTCTGCCTGTGATCGCCCTTGCCACTCTCAAATTCTTGCAACCCACATTCTGGGTCATGTCAGCACCAATGTCTTAGTACAAGCGGATGGAATGTCCTTCCCACTTGCACCCTCTCGGGCTCTTTGCCCACCTCAGGATCTGCTCTTTGCCCTGGTACTTGTACAGCCTCACGATTATCACCCATGGTGGTTCCCAGCGCTGGGCTGCTGCCGAAGCAACCTTTGGGCATGGTCTACCTCAGGGGACCTGGTTACAGCACCGAAAGGGGAGGCAATGGTATAAAGGTAAAGGCAAATTCACCATAGTCCCAGATGACCATAGGCTGTTTTCCCCTTTGAGGAGGAGAACTGACTGGTGGTGATTTAACCTGAGGATCACCATACCTCAGGTGAGATCATAGAATTTACAGTGCAGAAGGAGGCCATTCGGCCCATCGAGTCTGCACCGGCTCCTGGAAAGAGCACCCTACCCAAGATTAACACCTCTACCCTATCCCCATAACCCAGTAACCCCACCCAACACTAAGGGCAATTTTGGACACTAAGGGCAATTTATCATGTCCAATCCACCTAACTTGCACATCTTTGGACTGTGGGAGGAAACCGGAGCACCCGGAGGAAACCCACGCACACAGGGGGAGGATGTGCAGACTCCGCACAGACAGTGACCCAAGCCGGGAATCGAACCTGGGACCCTGGAGCTGTGAAGCGATTGTGCTATCCACAATGCTACCGTGCTGCCCATAAGGTGAGGGACGAGGTTGAGAAGGGTTCATGAATAATCTCAATGATGTAGTGGTAATGGCACTGGCCTAGATCCAGAGACCCAGGATAATGCTCTGGGGCTCCGGGTTCAAATCCCACCAGGGCAGATGCTGAAATTTGAATTCAACAAAAGTCGCAAATTAAAAGTCCAATGGTGACCATTGCTGATTGTGAGAGAAGGAAATCTGCCACCCTCACCTATTCACATGTGACTCCAGATCACAGCAATGTGGTTTATTCTTAAATGCCCTCTGAAATGGACGATCAAGCCACCCATTTCAAGGGAAATTAGGTATCCCGTTAATGAATAAAAGAATTGACCTGTCATGGCTCTCTGCAAGAGCAGCTCAGCCGATCCCACTCACTCGAAATGCTGCAAATTGTTTTCTCTTTAGATAACTATCCAATTCTCTTTTCAAGGTTGAATCTGCCTCCACCACACACACAATGCATTCCAGATTCTAACCACTCGCTGCATTAACAAGTGTCGCTGTTGCATCTTTTGCCAGTCACCTGAAATTAGTGGCCCCTGGTTCTTGATCCTTCTACGACCTTTCTCCCTCCAGACCTCTCAGCATTTTGAACACATCTATCAAATTTCTTTCTGATCAAGGGCAGCATTCATTTCATTCATGTGGCGCAGTGGTTAGCACGTCTGTCTACAGCGCTGAGGACCCGGGTTCAAATCCCGGCCCTGGGACACTGTCTGTGTGGAGTTTGCATATCCTCCCCGTGTCTGCGTGGGTCTCACCCCCACAACCCAAAGATGTGCAGGGTAGGTGGATTGGCCACACTAAATTGCCCCTAAATTGGAAAAAAAAGAATGGGTACTCCAAATTTATAATTTAAAAAATCTTCCTGATCTTCTCTTCTCCAAGGACAGCGGTTCAAGAAAACAGCTCACCTTCTCAAGGGCAATTTGGGCTGGGAAATAAATGCTGGCCGAGCCACATCCCATGAATTAATAAACAAGTCCCTAACTTCTTGAATGTATCCAGCTATTAGAAAGAATGTATCTTTCTAATGCCTTTGGATCCCAGAAGTGGGCACAATATTCCACTTGAGGCTGAACCAGTGTTTTGGAGTTTTATCATTGCTTATCATAACCTTCTTGCTTTTCTCTTCTATGCCTTTATTTATAAAATCCACGATGCCACATGCTTTATTAACCAGTTTCTCATCCTGCCCTATGCCACCGTGAATTATTTTTTAAATAAAATTCATTTATGGGATGTGAGCGCAGCATATTTAGGCCAACATTTATTGCACATGCCTAGTTGCCGTTCAGCAAGTGGTGATGAGTTGCCTTCTTGAACTGCTGCAGTCCTTCCGGTGTAGGTACACCCACTGTGCTGTTGGAATGGAGTCCCAGGGTGTTGCCCCAGCGACAGCGAAGGAACGGCGGTATATTTCCAAGTCTGAGTGGTGAGTGACTTGGAGGGGAACCTACAGGTGGTGGGGTTCCCAGGTATCTGCTGCCCTTATCCTTCTAAATGCTCGTGGTCGTGGGTTTGGAAGGTGCTATCTTAGAAACCTTGGTGAGTTCCTGCAGTGCATTATTTCACACGACTGCCACTGTTCATCGGTGGTGGAGGGTTTGAGGACGGGATTTTCCGAGCCTCCGCGCCGAAATCGCGTTCGGCACAGGGCTGGAAAATGGGTGTCAAACCCGAGATCGGGTCTGACGCCGCTCCCACAATTCTCCGGTCCCTGGACAATCACCGCTGTTGCAGGGAAGTAAAACTGAGAGTCTGTTCTCGACCGCGTGGAGTTGTAAAAGTTGCATTTATTTGGAATTGTTGTATGCATACAGGAGAGGCAAGTCCTGCTGTTAGCCTTAACGCGCAAAAGTCAGCTTTGACCGTAATCAAAATTACACGCATATATATTTAAGGTTCTTTCAGATTTACAAGTAGGCTTGACGTCATCAATTCTCTCGGAACAGTACAAGGTGATCAGTCTGCATATTTTCTGGCCCCCTTAATGGGAAAACGATCAGCTAATACAAAGCTTCTTTACAATCTTTTGGATTCGGTTCAACATATTCCCTTTACCCTGAACTTCTTGATGGGATGTTAATGTGTTTTTATCCCCTGCACTAGGCTGGACATTGAATCCCCTACAGACAGGCTGGAGCCATGATTTCTGTGACGTGGGTCCCCTTTCTTATCCTAATGCCACGTGAGATGATTGAATTATCTCCAGTGCAGGTGACTTTTCTTTAAGGCCCAACATTTTAACCACTTGCCTGCTGGTTTTTCCCTTGACTTGTGCTGTTATAATACTTGAGACATCTTTATTATTACTTACATCAATTCTGACATCCATATAGCAATTTCTTCCACTAACAGCCGCCAATCGGGCACGCGCGGTCGACGTGGCACCGGTCAGGGGCCATAGAAAGAGGTCCCCGCGTAGATTCACCAGGTGCAGCTGGCCGGATTCCCGCCAGCATGATTCTCTCATGGTTCCACCCGGTGGGAACCCGGCATGGTGGCTGTGGACTCAGTCTGTGGCCACCCTGGTGGGGGCGGGGGATCATTCACAGCGGAGGGGGGGGGGGGGGGCCTCCAGGATGACCAGGCTACCGATCGGGGGCCACCGATCCGCGGGCTCATATGATCTGGGGGGGGTCCTATCTTCTTGGTGCCAGTCCACGGTGTGGGTCTGAGGAATCGTGAATGGTTGTGCACATATACCCTCATACTCCTTATGTCTTGCAGGGCAGCCGACGCAGGCCGCTGGCGTGCGCATGCGCGGACCCCCAACTGGAAGTGCAGGGCCCCGTACCGACAGCCGGAGTTGCGAGGAGCACTCCGCAGCCATGCTAGCCCCCTGCAAATCGGAGAATCACCCTGGACTTTCTCCAGGTAAGTCCAGAATGATTCGCTCGCGTTTTTCCCGGGCGTGGGGACATACCCCCATGTTTGTGGAAGGAGGAGCAATCAATCAGGCTGCTTTGTCCTGGATGGTGTCGAGCTTCTTGAGTGTTGTTGGACCTGCACTCATCCAGGCAAGTGAAGAGTATTCCATCTCACTCCTGACTTGTGCCTTGTAGATGTTGGACAGGCTTTTGGGGGGGTGGGGGGGTGGGGGGGGGGGGGGGGCAGGAGGTGAGTGACAGGCTTTTGGGGGGGTGGGGGGGGGGCAGGAGGTGAGTGACTCGCCGTAGGATTCCTGCCCTTTGACCTGCCCTGGCAGCAACAGTATTAATGTGGCTAGTCCAGTTCAGTTTCTGATCAATGATAATCACCAGGATGTTGATTGTGTGGGATTCAGCGATGGTAATGCCATTGAATGTTAAGGGACAATAGTTAGATCCTCTCTTGTAGGAGATGGTCATTGCCTGGCACTTGTGTGACATGGATGTAAATTGCCACTTGTCAGCCCAAGCCTGGATATCGTCCAGGTCTTGCTGCATTTGGACATGGACTACTTAATTATCTGAAGAGTCATGAATGGTTGTGCACATATACCCTCATACTCCTTATGTTCCTGCACCACTTTCAGAACTGTACCTTTAGTTTTATTTTATATTGCCTCTCCCCATTCTTCCTATAAAAAACAATCATTTCACACTTCTCAGCATTAAATTCTATCTTCCAGCTGCCTGCCCATTCCACAAGACTGTCTGTCTGTCCTTTTGAAGTCACACACTAGCTTCCTCACTGTTCGTCATATAAGTGCATCAAGGAAAAAATAAATCATCCAGTAAGTTTTGGATCTTAAATACCCACTATATGGCCAGTCAGTCTAAATTCCAAGTTGTATAATCTCCATGTTTCTGGCTTCACTCAGCATGTAGGCTGAATTTGGCACACAGCTCTGGCCAACATCTCCTCCACCAAATGAAACGTTTGAACGTAAGAAAATAAATAGGTGCAGAAGTACCTTCCTAGGCCACCTTGAACCTGCTGCATCAGTTGTCATGGCTGAACTTTGATTTGTCCTTTACTTTCCTGCTTGATCGTCATATCCCTTAATTCTCTTAAGAGCCCAAAACCTATCAATCTCAGCTTTGGATATAATCGGTGACTGAGAATCCAGAGATCTCTGAAGCAGAACATTTCAAAGATTCACAACCTTCTGAGTGCAGACATTTCTCCTCATCCCAGTCTCAATGGCCAACCCCACCTCACCCCTTATCTTGGATATGCCCCCGAGTTCTCTCAGAATCTCATGTATTTCAATGAGATCATCGCTCATTTTTTAAAACTCCAGTATGTACAGGCCCATTCTACTCAAGCTGTCCTAACAGGGCAACTTCTCCATTCCAGGAAGCAGTCTAGCCATCCTTCATTGCATCCTCTCTAAAGCAAGTGCATCCTTCCTCGGGTCCAAAACTATGCACAATGCTCTAATGTGGTCCAACCAAAACTTTGCAAAATTGTAGCAAGAATTCTTTGCCCTTTCACTCTAATCCGCTTACAGCCAACATGCCACTGGCCTTTCTAACTGCCAAGAGGGGCATGGATAGATTGGATGGGCAGGCACTCTTTCCCAGGGTGCAGGAGTCAGTCACCAGGGGGCATAAGTTTAAGGTTCGTGGGGCAAAGTTTAGAGGAGATGTGTGAGGCAGGTATTTTTACACAGAGGGTAGTGAGTGCCTGGAATGCGTTGCCAGGGGAGGTTGTGGAAGCAGATATATTAACAGCGTTCAAAAGGCATCTTGACAAATATATGGATAGGATGTGTATAGAGGGATATAATATAATAATAATCGCTTATTGTCACAAGTAGGCTTCAATGAAGTTACTGTGAAAAGCCCCTAGTCGCCACATTCCGGCGCCTGTTTGGGGAGGCCGGTACGGGTATTGAACCCGTGCTACTGGCATTGTTCTGCATTACAAGCCAGCTGTTTAGTCCGCTGTGCTAAACCAGTGGATATGGCACAAGGAAGTGCAGAGGATTTTGGCAAAGGTTGGTATCATGACCGGTACAGGCCGAAGGGCCTGTTCCTATGCTGTGTTGTTCTTTGTTCTTTGCTTGCTCTACCTGCACGTTAACTTTCTCAGAGTAAGGGGTCGCCAATTTAAGACAGAGACAAGGAGGAATGTCTCCTTGTAGTAATCCAGGAGACATGAAGATAAAGGTTAAACTAAATTTATTTTAACTCAAAAGTAAAGGTGAGATGTGGAGATGCCGGCATTGGACTGGGGTGGGCACAGTAAGAAGTCTTACAACACCAGGTTAAAGTCCAACAGGTTTGTTTGGGATCACTAGCTTTCGGAGGGCAGCTCCTTCATCAGGTGATGCAGCTCCTTCACCTGATGAAGGAGCTGCACTCCAAAAGCAAAGGCGCACGCGTGGCGTACAACTCAAGTGTCCCAGCCCAAGACTAACAGGAATTGCCAGTCTGGGTCTGGGAACATAGTTAAAGGGCTCAATAACGAGTTCCAGCTGGACGGGCCTCTGCCTGTTACCACGGGAACTCATACTCCACCAGCCCCACGGGGGGAATCAATAAGTGATCCATCGTGGTCCTGGTGAAGGTTATCATACTTCCCTCAGAGGGTAGTGAACCTGTGAATTTTTTGCCACAGACGGCTGTAGAGACTGGGTCATTAAATATGTTCAAGGCTGAGATAGACAGATTTTTAATTAGTGAGAGAATCAAGCGTTATGGGGATCAGGCCGGAAAGTGGAGTTGAGGATTATCAGAGAAGATCAGTCATTGATCGCACTGAATGGTGAAGCAAACTCAAGGGGCTGAATGGCCTACCTCTGCTCCTATGTCTTGTGGTCTGATGGTTGTTCTGTGTTCCATGTACAAGGACGTCCAAATCCCTCTGAACAGCAACATTTATCAATTTCTCACTATTTAAAAAATATTCTGATCATCTATTCTTCATACTTCTTCTCTGGAAAAATGTGCCTCCTTAAATCCCCTCAACGCTCGTGTTTTTTAATCTACCAGCACAATGAAGGGATCAACTCTTGGATCACAATAAAGGGATCATGGCAACGGCTGAGGGGGAGAAATTGTGCAACTGGCACTTGTGCAATTACTCCAGCCTGGCTTCAGGAGGGCATGGGGAGAGTAGGGTAAATAATATGCAGCACAGCAGCGTACCAAGAAATTATACATATTCTTAATAACCTGGTCTAATGAATCCACCAGTTAGATGTACTTCATAAGTGAAATGTATAACTAACCTGAAAGCTAAGGCATGATGGTACACGCACAACATTGTTTTCTTGACTAACAATAAATAATATGCCCACACATATAATAAATCAGAGTAAGTAGCTGCTTGCTAGACATGGCAGATTGATGTTACCATAGCTGTCAAAACAAATGTTCTCGTCTGCTATCACTTTACAACTGGACCCATTTCAACCAACAGCAACAGTCCTCTCCTGACTGCCCTTTTTCCAACACAGTTTTGAGAAATTTGTAAGTCGCAGGGGTAGATAATTCTGGCCTGGTGACTAAGTAATAAACAAAGAAGCATACAAATATAGGAATGAAAATAGGCCATTTGGCCCCTTGAGCCTGTTCCGCCATTCAGTTAGATCATAAGTGATCTGCATGTGTACCTCTTCGACCCACCTTGCTGCTGAAACTCTCAATACTTCCACCGAACAAAACTCTCGTCAATCTTATTTTTCTTACTTTTCAACTGGCTGAGATTCAACAGCTTTTCAAGAGTTTCAAATCTCCACTACATTTTCTGCAAAGAAATGTTTCCTGACATCAGTTTTGAACTGTCCACCCCCTTGTTTTAGACTCTCCCACCAGAGGAAATCATTTATCTCTTCACTTTAATCCTTTAGTCATTTGACCTTCTTGACGTTTTCCATGAAAAATATCTCTTGGAGACATTGGAAGACCTGAGACCGGCCAATGGCCAGAATATCTTCCTTTTGTGCAATATGTTCATATGGTGTTTAACACTTTGCAAGGAGACATCTGCCACCAATATTCACCTCACGTATGATTCAATTTGTATTATAATTAGCATGTCTGGAGGGGGCATTATTCAGCAGCCCCTTGTGGAATACTTTGAAGAACATTTCCATGAGAAAATATAGTTATTATCTCCAAAACTAAAGATTCTTGCACCCTCAAAGGGTTTATAATTAAATTCTCTTCAAAAAAAAGTCAACTTTGAAATTTTGAAAGTATTCATTGTTACACATTGAGACACTCAAATTATAAATTAAATAACACGGTGCTATGCTAGTCACGAAAATGATTATTGGTGTTTAAAAATTATTGACATACCATTCCGTCTGATGAATGTTGCAGTACATAATGAGAAGTCTAATATTTTTACGTATATTATCATTGTATCTTAAGGAGACAGCTGTTGGTGTCAGTAATCTGCACAATCAGAGTGCCCCAGGCTCAAAAGGAGGACCTTGATAAAACTCTACAGACCAACATACATCAACAACTGTCACGAAGCACCGCAAACAGACATTTGGAGGTGATAGTTTAACAGAGGTTCTGTTTTTCATGTTTTATCACTTTAGTCAAGTAAGGAGTTCAAGGGAACAGTTGCATAACTTGATCTGTATTATCGACGATGGGACTGATATGTTCAGTGGTGGTGGAGTACTATCACGCTTGGAGTCTCCCTAAAGCCTTTGGCCAAATTTATGGTCACCTCCCCTAATATCTCCGTTTTTTGTTCATTGTCCATTTTTTGACCACAGCTCCATTTGGAGCTCTGGGATGTATTTCTACATTATAGATGCTATGTTTTCAAATCCTTGTGGCCTTGCTTCTCTCAACTCTATAACATCCTCCATAATCTCTACGTTTCTCCAATTCTGGCTTCTTATGCAAGCCATATTTTCATCACTCCAAAATTGGCAGCCATGCTTGCAAATCCCAAGGTTCGAAGCTCTCCTCTCTGCATTTCCCTTTTCCTTTAAGACACTTCATACAACCTATCTTTTTGAATCACCAGGCAATTATTTTAATTGTCTATCCTAATAGGTCCTTATGAATCTTGTTCAATAAAACTACTGCAAAACCCTTTGCACACTTTACTACATTAAAGGTTCCACGCAAGTTGTTGTTGTAAGTACAAGTTGTATTTTGTGCTCAGAGGCTGTAACAAGTGGTATACCACAGGAATCAGTACTTGAGCCTCAGCTGTTTACGACCAATATTGATGACTTGGATGAGGTGGCGTACCAACATGTAAACAGGAGTAGACCATTCAGCCCCTTGAGCCTGCACCGCCATTCAATAAGATCATGGCTCAGGGTGACACTTTAGCACAGTGATAAGCACTGTTGCCTCACAGCTCCAAGGACCCAGGTTCAATTCCAGCCTTGGGTGGCTGTGGATTTTTCACTTTCTCCCGGTGTCTGAGTGGGTTTCCTCCGGGTGCTCCAATTTCTGACCACAGTCCAAAGTTGTGGAGGTTAGGTGGATTGGCCATGCTAAATTGCCCCTTAGTGTCCAAAAGGTTAAATGGGGTTACCGGGTTAAGGGGATAGAGTGGGGGTGTGGGCTTAAGTAGGGTGCTCTTTCCAAGGGCCGGTGCAGACTCAATGGACCAAATGGCCTCCTTCTGTACTGTAAATTCTATGATTGATTCTAATTGTAACCACCTGCCTCCCCCCAAAAACCTTTTGCCCTCTAGTTTAACAAGCTCTGCCTTAAAAACATTCAATGGTTCTGCTTCCACTGCTATTTGAGAAGAAGAATTCCAAAGACTCATTACCATCTGAGAGAAAAAAATTCTCCTCATCTCTGTCTTAAATGGGCGAGCCCTCATTTTTAACAATGAGGCCTAGTTCTAGATTTTCCCACAAGAGGAAGCATCCTTTCCACACCCACCCTGTCAAGGCTCCTCAGGATCTTTATGTTTCGATCAAGTTGGCATAATGATACTAATGATGCAGAGTTGGGTGGGAATGTAAGCCGTGAGTAGGCTGTAAAGAGGCTGTAGAGCAGGGGTGGGCAAACTTTTCCATGCAAGGGCCACATTCAAAAATTCACAATTTTAAAGGGCCGCATAGTATATTAAGTAAAATAATTAATATTTAAAATAGCCAAAATAAAAGGTTTTTAAAGAAAAAAAGCAATTAATTTTTATTAATATTTTAAAGTAGAAACTTCACATGAAACACATGTTGTGCCGAGCAATGATCACCCTACTCAAGTCAACGTATCCACCCTATACCAGTAACCCAACAGCCCCCCCATTAACCTTAAAATTAAAAAAAAAAAAATTTTTTTTTTTATATGACTTGATCTTGGTGGGCCGCATACAGACCTTTGGCGGGCCGCATGCAGCCCGCGGGCCATAGTTTGCCCACCCCTGCTGTCGAGCAATATGGACAGGCAAGACGAATTCCCAAAGTGTGAAGTTGTCCACTTTGATGGCCAAAATAAAAATGCAGAATATGTTTTGAATGGTGAAAGACTGGGAAATGTTTGCATTCAGCGGAATCAGGGAGTCACCGGATATAAATCAAGGAGAGTTAACTTGCAGATGTGCAAGTGACTAGGCAGGCAAAACGTTTGTTAGACTTTGCGACAAAAGGGTTAGAGTATAAGAGTAGATAATTATAGTGGGCATGAGCGAGGCCACAACCAGTATACTGTGTAGATCGGAGAAGTTAGGATTATTTACCTTGGAGAAAAGAAGGCTGAGAGGAGATTTGATAGAGATTTTCAAAAATCATGAGGGGTCTGGACATGGTGGATAGGGAGAAACTGCTCCTTATCGCGAAAGGAGTGAGAACAAGAGTACAAATTTGAAGTAATTGGTGAAAGAACCTAAAGTAGGAAGAGGATTTTTTTTTTACGCAGCAAATGGTTAAGGTAGAATGAACTCCCGGAGAGTGTGGTGGAGGCAGATTCAATTGAAGCATTCAAAAGGGTATTAGACCATAATCTGAAAAGGAAGAACGTGCGTGGTAACTTTAATAAGGACACGGGGAGTCCAGACCAAGTAAAATAAGAAACAGAGTTTTATTTACACAAACGAGATGTACACTACCTGGTCGATCCCTTCCAGTTTCCTATTCCTGTCGGTGCCTTCCTATCCGACATTTTATACATTGGTTATTTGAGATACCCCGTCCCTAGCAGAAGAGCTCGTTCTCTGCAAAGAGTACGAGGAAGACAAGCATTCCCACCCTGTAGGTTCCATGCAGGATATTACATTCCTCCCTCGCAAAGTCCGAAGACTCCCTTGACGAGCGATGAGGCATAGAAGGAGGAGCAAGCGGGAAGCGGGTGGCGTTGGAGTCTCTTTGGCCCCACAAAATCATGGTGGAGCTGATGTGCCGGATCAGTCGGCATATACCGTGCCGGTGAATGTCGCCTGCGGCAGGAATGTCATGGTGGATAATCATCAGGAGGCAGCTGAATGACGGAGTTGGTGTCCAGGGCCTCAGAGGTCTGTGTCTCCATTTCAGGGCCTGAAGACACAATGTCGGGAATGTCAGCATCAAGACAGACTGGAGGCGTCACAGCACATTGGTTCAGCAGTGGAGCAGGAATATCCAGGACAGATCTCCGGCGGGAATCTCAAGAGGGAGCATCCTCCACAAGTGAATGTGATCCAGGTGCCGTCTTATTAGTTTCCCGGACTGAACTTGCTGGGAGACTGGTCCCGTTTGACAGACGACAATCTCAGAGAGCCAGCGAGCACCGTCGTTGAAGTTACCAATGAACACCGCGCCATCAGGTGCGAAGAATCAAAGAGGTCAACGTCGAACTGGGCAACGCCCTTGCAAATCTTGGTTATAGTCCAAATTTGCACCGATATCCGGTAGAATCAAACTCAGTCATGTACAAAGCCTACAACCCACTAAAATGTCAGCGGGGGCTACCCCAGTTACTGCATTTGGCATGGCCCTGTACGAGAATAAAAATTTTGTCAGTCGTGAGTTTATCGAGCCAGATATCTGGGTCGAAATTCTCCCCTACCCGGCGGGGCGGGGGGCCCCGGCATAGCGGAGTGGCGCCAACCACTCCGGCGTCGGGACTCCCCAAAGGTGTGGAATTCTCCGCACCTTTAGGGGCTAGGCCCGCGCCGAAGTGGCTCCCACTCCGCCGACTGAAGCCAAAACTGGCGCCAATGGCCTTTGGCGCCACGCCGCCTGGCATCGGGGCTGGCCAAAAGGCCTTCGCCAGTCGGCGTGGGTCAGCGCATGCGTCGGAGCGTCAGCAGCCGCTGACGTCACCACTGGCGCATGCGTGGTGGAGGGGGTCTCTTCCGCCTCCGCCATGGTGTAGGACGTGGCGGCTGCGGAAGAAAAAGAGTGCCCCCACGGCACAGGCCTGCCCGCCGATCGGTGGGCCCCAATCACGGGCCAGGCTACCGTGGGGGCACCCCCCGAGGTCAGATCGCCCGTGCCCCTCCAGGACCACGGGGGATCACTCGCGCCGCCAATCCCGCCGGCACAGAGGTGGTTTAAACCACGTCGGCAGGAGAGGCCTGACAGCGGCGGGACTTCGGCCCATCGCGGGCCGGAGAATCGCCGCGGGGGGTACGCCGATCGGCGGGGTGCGATTCCCGGGTGGCGGAGAATTCCGGCCATGGTGGGGGCGGGATTTACGCCGGCCCTGGACGATTCCCCGACCCTGCGGGGGTCAGAGAATTCTGCCCCTGTTTCTTGAGCCCCCGTTTAACCGCCTGAACAGCCTCTCCGCCAAACCCTTCGATGCCGAATTATATGGGGCTGTGCGAAAATGGTGAACTCCAGTGTTTTTCGCAAAAGTGGCAAATTCTTCACTGGTGAAAGAGGCCCGTTATTGATCACAAGTCCCACAGGGGTTCCTGGGTGGAAAAAGAAATGCGCAATCGCTTGATGGTCGCCCGGGAAGTGATCAACACTATTTTGTGGACCCCCAGCCATTTTTTGTGGGAGCTACCAGAATAAGAGACATCGAACCCAAGAAGGGACCAGCAAAACCAACATGTACGCGAGCCCAAGGGTGCCCCAGCCACTGCAGGGAACCTCTGCTGCTCTAGGCAGATGGAGCACTGTTGGGCCAATGTCTTGATATCCATGTTCAAACTCGACCACCAGACATAGCGGGCGCGATTCTCCCAAAACGGGAGAAATCGTAAAGCTGGCGTCAAACCCGGACGGGTTTGACGCCAGCGCGCCCCTTCCCGACCGGGAACCGATTCTGGTCCCCGGTCGGGGCTAGCAGCCCGACGCCGTAGGCTCCGGCATGACGGGCTTAACGAATATCGTTAAGCCCACTTGCCGGAGTTAGCGCCGGCTGACGCGTCATATGACGTCAGCCGTGCATGCGCGGATTGGAAGACTCCAACCCACGCATGCGCGGATGACGTCATCGCGTATTTGCGCGAAACCCGCACATGCGCGGGCCGGGTTGCCCCTCAGCCGCCCCGCAAATGGATACTGCGGGGCGGCGGAAGGAGAAAGAGTGCGTGGGCATCGGGCCCGCTGCCCGCGATCGGTGGGCACCGATCGCGGGCCCATGGCACCCTTGGCACGGCCGTGGTACTGCCGTGCCAATCGGTGCCATGGTTATGAAAAGCGAGTTTGTGACGCCGTTTTTACGAACGGCCAGACCAGGTCTGTTTCCCGTTCGTAAAAACGGCGGAAAGGGCTGAGACTTCGGCCCATCGAACAGCTGTGAATCGCTGCCGGCCGTAAAAAAACGGCGGCAGCGATTCGGGTCGGGAGTTGGGCGGGGGGTGGGGGAGAATAGCGGGAGGGTGGGAAAAATGTCGGGAAGGCCCTCCCGCTATTCTCCGACCCGTCGTGGGGGTCGGAGAATTTCGCCCAGCATTTGTTATGTGCCAGGGCTTAGAAACTCCAAAGTGTATTATGAAGGGCACCTGACCTATGACTTTTAAGTTGAAATTGGCTAGGATGAGCACAAGTGTCTTGACTTCGGGTTCGATTCATCAGACTTCCTAGGCACTTTTATCAAACTTTATTATAAGAATGTAATTAACATATATAAAATGCTTATCAAGAATTTGGTATCAATTACAAACATGAAAAAACACACAACAGCTACAGTAATATAACCCTTAATGAATCTCCCTTCGTAGCTGTTCCAATTTAATACAAAATCCAATAAACCAAAACCCCTTTCAAGGGCGTGGCCCAGCACACTGTAATCTCATTTGAATGGGACTGGTCCATTCCCTGAGTTTATGATCCAGTTCCAACCAGCAGATTCAAAACTCCTTCTGGAAAGCAACTCTATCTTTAAAGTTACCAAGGCAGTTTGCCATACTCAATGGGCTTTCAGATCACTGGAACAGCTTTAAAATAAAAACAGAAAAAAACAGGGAAACATTGCCGGCGGAATTCTTCGCTCCCGCACGGCATCGGGAAGGCCGTTGTGAACTCGGCCGAGTTTCACGACGGCCTCGGAGGCCGCTCCTCGCACCCTATTCACCCTCCCCCACCCAGGGGGCTAGGAGGGGCATTCCGTAAATCTCGGCTGCCGGGCCTTGACACTTGCGTCAAGGTGGCGTGCCGAGAATGACGCGACGGCGGCGCCTAAGTGACGTCAGCCGCACATGCGCAGGTTGGCCGGCTCCAACCCACGCATGCGCAGTTGCCGTCTTCCCCACCGCTGCCCCGCAAGACGTGGCGGCTTGATCTTGCGGGGCGGCGGAGGGGAAAGAGTGCGTCTCTTAGAGACGCCGGCCCGATGATCAGTGGGCACCGATCATGGGCCAGTCCCCTCCCAAGCACGGCTGTGGTACTCACTCCCCTCTCCGCCCCCCCACAAGCCACAAACGAACCTTTGGCGCCACGTTCACGACGACAGCGACCAGGTGTGGTTGCCGCTGGCGTGAACAGGTCGGGAACGTCAGGCTGCTCGGCCCATCCGGGCCGGAGAATCGCCGGTCGCCTTGAAAAACGGCGAGCGGCGATTCTCCGAGTGGGGGGTGGGAGAATCGCGGGGGGGTGCCAGGGCAGCGTGTCGTGAGTCGCACGGCCCTACCGCGATTCTCCCACCCGGCGTGGGGAGCGGAGAATCGCGCCCTGCTTCTTTCTTCTGCAGTCCAAACCAACAAACAGAAACTGAAACCAAAACACTATATCCCCTCTCACCTGACAGCCACAGCCCAGCTCCACCCACAAATGATATCACTGAAGCCGTGCTACAAGTCATGTGATAAGACAAAACCTTTTTTTTTTTAAATTTAGATTACCCAATTATTTTTTCCAATTAAGGGGCAATTTAGCGTGGCCAATCCACCTACTGTGCACATTTTTGGGTTGTGGGGGCGAAACCCACGCAGACACAGGGAGAATGTGCAAACTCCACACGGACAGTGACCCAGAGCCGGGATCGAACCTGGGACCTCAGCGCCGTGAGGCGGTTGTGCTAACCACTAGGCCACCGTGCTGCCCTGACAAAACCTTTCTTAAAGGGACATTCACATGACACATCTTGCCAGCATCTTTATATTGGACACTCTGGGATGTTTGTTGCAAAGGTCCTTCAGCATGCACAATCTGGGTCCCTGGGCGCTGCTCAAAAGAGAATTTGTTAGCAGCCAGTAACAAATCCTAGAGCTGGGTCCTCACAGATGCTATTGGTGGGATTGCCTTATCTTCATGAAAGAGGCCTCGTAATGGCTTAGGACAATTAAAAAATGGCGGCGACAGATGTGTTGATGAAATCGTTTTACACTGAATTCAACCACCAGACCTTCCTTTTCGATTTGGGCATATATTCTCTCAGCCGCAGCAAGTGTCAGGCAGGCAAATGCGATCAGAAGGTCATGGCCCCAACGGTTTATTTATTTTATTTTATTAATGCCATACGGTGAAGCATTGTAGAAGACATTCAATGGTTTTGAAGTGTCAAAATGTGTCAACACTCCCGAAGAGGACAACTGCTGCTTCATCTTTTAAAATGCTGCATCCTGGGTCTGGCCCCAAGCACAAGGCTGTCGCTTCTTCGCGATCAAGTGGAGGGGGGGGGTAGAACAGTAGCCAAATTTGGAATAAATCACCAATAGTGATTATTTAATCCAAGAAAAGAGTGAAGTTCTGTGGCATCTTGCGGAAAGGGGGCCATTTTAATCACCCGTACCTTCTTGGGTGTAGAATGTCTAGGTCCACCCCGATACCCCAAGTATACCACTTCTTTCGGGTGAAACACACACTTTGCGCGGTACACACTTTCTAAATGTCGAAGGTCAACTCAACCTTCTCCACTAAAGCGTAGGGAACCGAGCAGGCACAGAAATATCAGGGCTGGACTTCCAGGTCCAACTGGATTTTAGCCCCTTTAATTCACCTGAGGAAGGAGCTGTGCTCCGAAAGCTCGTGTTTGAAACAAACCTATTGGACTTTAACCTGGTGTTGTAAGACTTCTTACTGTGCTCACCCCAGTCCAACGCCGGCATCTCCACAACTTTGCGTGGTGAAGGCGAACCCCATATTAGGAAAACCTCTGCAACACCTCCTTGAGGTACAGCAAATAGCTTTAGTCCATCGCACCTGTGACTAACAGGTGGCCTAAGTAAACCACAATACACTGTAACCCACGCAGGATGTTCTCCATGATGCGCTGGTAAATCACACGCCGGAGACACTCCGAATGAAAATGAAATGAAATCAAATCAAATGAAAACCGCTTATTGTCACGCGTAGGCTTCAATGAAGTTACTGTGAAAAGCCCCTAGTCGCCACATTCCGGCGCCTGTCCGGGGAGGCTGGTACGGGAATCGAACCGTGCTGCTGGCCAGCAATTTAGCCCAGTGAGCTAAACCAATCTCTGAATGGGAGCCAGGTGTACTCAAAGAGTCCCTTGTGCGTATTGATCATGACATACTTTCATGAGGGTTTATCGAGCTCCAGCTGCAAATCAGCATTGCTTATGTCCAATTTCGTGAATGTCCAGCCACCGGCCAATGTAGCATACAAATCCCTGATGCATGGTAAAGGGCAAGAGTCATATCTCAAAGCCGTGTTCACTGTCAATTTATAGTCTCCACAGGTGGACTGTTTTATCCGGCTTCATGATGGGGACCACCCATGCTAGCGAATCAATGCAGCACACAGACCTTAGGATGCCCACACTTTCTAAATGTCGAAGGTCAACTCAACCTTCTCCACTAAAACGTAGGGAACCGAGCAGGCAGAAAAATATCAGGGCTGGACTTCGAGGTCCAACTAGATTTTAGCCCCTTTAATTGTACCCAAACCAGGCTGGAAAACTTTGGAATCACCTTCACCTGAGTCCTGGGATGTTGTTTGTCCCGGTGGCTGCCTCTTCACTCAGAGTCCAGAGTGGCAGCAGCGTTGGGTCTGGACCGCAGGGATACTACAGGAGGGGCGATGCCTGAATCCCTGGTAACTCTTGGACGCAACGTTCCCTTCTTTCTTGGGAGAGGGAGATCTGCAGTGCCTGCTGGAAAGTTAGGGAGACTTCGCTCAAAAGTCTTTTCTGAGTCTTTGGAATTCTCTACTCCAGAAATGTTCTGTTGTTAAGTGCAATCAAGACTCAGGTTGATAGTAAGGGAATAAAAGAATAAGATGGCCTGAGAAATTGGAGTTAAGTTAGGAGATGAATTATTGAATGGTGGAGCAGGCCAGCTGACCTACTCCTATTTTTAAGTTCTTATTTCCATATTTATGTTTTACCATGCTGAGTATGATATCTTAGACACTTTTTTTATCTTCTGATATTCTTTCCTGAGGCAAGAATGAATTTTAGTTCAACGAGTTGACGCAACCAGCTGAACAATTTTGAATGAATTAAACTGACAAACCTAAAAACATGTTCAGTTCAAGGCGTCCATGTTGTATAAGTTTAGAATGCGGACAATACAATTTTTCCAACCTAATTAAAGGAGATGTTACCAATTGATGAAATTACTGTTCTTCACCAGTGCAGATGGCACCTTGGACTGGCTATCAACTAGGCCTCATTGGGCCCTGTTTGCTCAAGTGGCCTCCCCCTTCCCCATTAACCTGGTAGTTCTGTTTGTTACAGTACAAAAGAGGTTAAAAAAAGTATAATGTAACAGCCACTGCGGAGGTCCTGCCCATTCATGGATTACTGTTCCCATGGTAACTAACATTTGCTTAGTTCACAACAGCAAACAGGGAAGGAATGGCATGTCAACATGCAAGATAAAAGGAGTTTATCAGTAAAATTAAAAGATTGATGAGAAGAGCAAATGCGAGGGAAATCCAGCAGAAGTCTCTTTACTTGTTTATGTTCTATTAAGTGAGAAATATGATTTATTCAGCACTTTTAATGCTGTAAAACAGCCGAAGGTACTTCACGGAGGAATGTAGGTGAGGGTTAGAAGGAGTGACAGAAGGCTTGGTTGAGGGGATGAGTTTTCAGAAGGCCTTTTAACGCAGGGGGGGATGGAGAAGAAGGGGATTTTGAGAGGGAGGTGTAGAGCGGAGGATTAAATGTTACTGATGGCAGAGTAAGTAAGTCAAGTCACCTTAGTCCCAGATGACCATTTGCTGTTTTTCCCTTTGAGGGAGAGAGCTGACCAGTGGTCATTGAACCTGAGGATCACCACTCCTCAGGTGAAGGGCTAGGTTGCAAAGACGAGGTCTTCATGAATAATCTCAGCCAGTACGGGAATTGAACCCGCATTGTTAGCCTCCCTCTGCATCATGAACTAGCTGTCCAGTTAACTGAGCTGAACCAACTCCAAAATCAAAATGCAGAATGTGGACATCGATCCCACTACCGCTCACTACCTCCCACTATCTTTGATGGTTGGGGAGGGAGAGGATAGGTGCATGAATGTCATGAAAGAACATAAAGGAGAAAATATTGTTGAGGTATCTTGGATTAGATCTCAGGGAAGCACCGTGGCACAGTGGTTATCACTGCAATGTCACAGTGCCAGGGACAGGGTTCATTTCCGGCCTTGGGTGACTGTCTGAGTGAAGTTTGTATGTTCTCCCCGTGTCTGCTTGGGTTTCCTCCAGGTGCTCCGATTTCCTCCCACCAAAGATGTGCAGGTTAGGTGGACTTGCCATGATACAATTCCCACTTAGTGTCCAATGGCTAGCTGGGGTTAGAGGGATAGGGTAGGAGACTGTGCCTCGGTAGAGTATTCTTTCAGAGAGTCGATGGTGACTTTCGGAGGGTCGGTGGTGACATTCTGTACTGTAGGGATTCTATGAGCAACAGCTGATGTTTCAGCTCACCCACATTCTATTCCATGCAGAGATTTGTAAATGAGGACAAGATTTTTCATTTTGATGATCTGGAATCCAAGAGCAAAAAAGGAGATGTCGGAAACGGGGGTGGGAATTCCACATCTGGGTACCATCCACCATTTTTAAAGATCTACGGAGTCTCCCTCACTCTACAATGATCCATCCCCGAGGTTTTATGTTGGACGGGATTCTCTCCGGTCTTCCAGCCACGTGTTTCTCGGTGGGGGGGGGGGGGGGGGGGGCATACCGTTTGCTTGCTTCGGGATTCTCTGGTCCAGGCTCTGGCAATGGAAATTCCCAGTGAAGCCACCCCATGCCGCCAGGAAACCTACTGGAAGGAGTGCGCCACTGGCAGGATCAGAGATTCCCACCAGTGTGAATGGCTGGAGAACTCCAGTCGTAATCCAGTTACATTTGAGTGAGGAGCGAGGAAAGAGAATTAAGCCATAAAGTCTCAACAGTGCATAAGGAGGTTTTTCGGCCCATCATGTCTGCACCAATCCTCCAAAAGAACATTCTATCTCGGCCCATTCCCCCATCGTGCCCCCATAACCCCACCTAACCTGTACATCCCTGGACACTAAGCGGCAATTTAGCACAGCCAATCCACCTAACCTGCACATCTTTGGACTGTGGAGGAAACCGGAGCACCCGGAGGAAATGCATGCAGACACGGGGAGAACGTGCAAACTCCATACAGACAGTAACCTGAGTTTGGAATCAAACCCGGGACCCTGGAGCTGTGAGGCAGCAGTGGTAACCACTGTGCCACAGTGCCGCCCCACGGTCAGTGGCAAGAAAGCAGAATCTTTAATGGGAACCATGCTGGATTTCATGCCACTTATCAGAATGGGAACCATGTCAGCCTGGCCCACTTATTCATGGAGAGACTGTGCATCACTCTCCCAGGTCTGGGAAATCCTCCTCGGATTAAGTTGGCAGGTGAACGGGACTAGCCTGGGATTCACACCTGTCGCTGGCTCATTAATGAGCCAATTCACACCCATTATCCTTGAAACTACCTCAATTTAGTGATCCCATAGGGATTAAATGGAGGGCTCAAGGGCCTCCCAAGCACTCTGGTTTTCCAGTCACCTCCTGTGGAGGAAGAAGGATCCCTCGTTATCTTGCACTCTGGTCGAGGAACACAGCATCAGGGAGGGGTTGGCTGATGAAAGCCCCTTGACTTTACCATAGAGCTGAACCCTTTCTCCTGTGACCCCCCCAACTCACGTCTCTCATCCTACCTTCACTCACCTGTGGCTTTGGGTCCTCCACTATCCTGGGCCTCGGGTGGGTGCAGCGCCATCAGCAGTTACTGGGCACAATGACTCCCTGATGGCCCCTCATTGGCCGGCAGCTCTCGGCGGATGGAGCTGCTGGCGACAGGAACCTCAATCGCAGGGGAAACCTGACTGCAGCCAATTCAGGCCTCCCCCCAGAGAGCTGTCAGGGATTCCCCTCTGCAATGTTGTTATAGTGACATAAAGGCTCATGAGGGATTGTGTAAACCCATCGTGGGTTCATTTATTGACACAAGTCACATGGGAATGTTTCTACACAGCTAGAAAGCTTGAAGACAGCAGCCGCGGAGCTGTGTGTGTGTGTGTGCTCGGCTCAGAAGCAAAAATGAAACCAAGATTGGATTGCCTAATCCTTTCTAGTGATGTCATGCTGCTATCCCTCTTTAACAACACCCACCTCTTCTCTGACTGGGGAGCGAGACCCCTGTCGGCCTGAACAATCCGTGGCCAATGCCTTCAGGAATGCTAATATTAACTTAGGCAGCTTTAAAATTAATGTCAGAAATAATAGCAGTCAGACAGTGCGCAGATGGTAATTGGAACAACGAAACCAGGTGAGAGGTAAATGCAGTGGTAAACTGACCTGATGCCTGTTTTGCTCCAGATAGGATGTGTACTTTCAATTTTCGTTGGAAAGTGTACAAGTGTGGATCCCAGAAAATTGGTTTGCTGTGATCCCATCCATACCAATTGGCCCATGGTCTGCTTTCCTACAGCCTCCACTGAAGCTGTGCAGTTGATCTGAAGACTCTCTGAAGGAGATTTCTGACATTTGCCTCAGAGCAGCCGCAGAAGTGGAGAAGGAAGAAAAAGACATGACAGAAAGAAGGGGAAGCATGATGATCTGAGAAATATGCGGCACTGTCCACACCCAGCAGTACCAGCAAAGGCCACCTCAGACAGAAACGAGACAGTTTTCATAGAATCATAGAATCCCTACAGTGCAGAAGGAGGCCATTCAGCCCATTGAGCTTGCACCAACCCTCTGAATGTGCACTCCAGCCAAGTCCGCTTCCCTGCCTTAAAGCAAACCCTAACTCTAACCCCTGCTCATCTACTTCATCTTTCTTCATTCAGCAGCTGAGAACTCACAAGGTCAACTGAACTGCCCACATTCGGATGGCAAAGGCACATCCAGGTGGTAGATGTGGGGCAGTGGCAGAATAGCCCTCGAACTTTCGGTACTTTTCCTACTGTTAGTACCATGGAGACATACTCGGTCCATACTTCCCTATCTCTGAGGCTACACAGCCTCATCCAATTCCTCGTCTTTCTGTGAAGCTTGGTGGCCCAGTGTGCTATTGGGCTTTGCAGTTGAGGACATTCCACAGTTTTCATCCCAGATCTGTGCTGAATGAGTTGATTTCAAGGTAGGCGCACTGTACACTGCCCCTCAGCTGGGGAGGATGCAGCACCAGCCTTGGATTTGGATCTAAATGGGCATGTTGATTCAAGATTGCGTGAAGCGTGGCGACTCTCTTCGAGCTCTCCCAAACAGACCCTCTTTTTACATCTCCTATAACCGTACTAATCTCTTAAAATTTAACTCTAACACTAACACTATCACTAACCTTTACCTTTTATCTTCCCTTGCAGGTTTGAAGATCCTCCGAGGCCCGTGGAGTGGACCTTTTGACCCGACCTGACTGCACTCCTGATGACCCTTCCCGACCTGGAAGCTGATGAGGCCCAAACCGTAAGTGCGGCCCCGACCTCAATTTCAACCGGTTCCGGACCTCAGAGCGCCTGACACTCCTGTATGCTTCACCCGATGCCGATGTCTATGTATTTACATTGTGTACCTTGTGTTGCCCTATTATGTATTTTTCTTTTCATGTACTAAATGATCTGTTTGAGCTGTTTGCAGAAAAATATTTTAACAATAAACAAATCCAATCCAATCCGAATTCTGCTTAAGTGAGAAAGGTGATGAGTCTCTACGGTGACACTTCCTCCTTTGCCCCCTTGCTGTGTTTGACTGGCCCATCACAGTACTAACTGAAACACCTTCTGACTTTAATAAACTACTTGGGTCCCCTGAAACCTAGCATGAATTCAGGCTCCCAGAAGATCCAGAAAGATAAAGGAAACGTTAGGGCCACACAGATGCAAAAATGTATATTTATTACAAAGTAAGTTTACATCCGTAACCGCTGAGATAGCTCCTGTGTGTACATATTCCATGTGGTTAACTAGCTGGTCATGGGCCATTTCGAAGACATGATGACAGCATTCCAGCATTTCATTCACCTCTTAAAACTCCCAAATACGATTTAAGAGCTCAGATGCAGAGTATCTAACCTGGTTTAAAGATTATTTGCGCTGTACAAAATATATCCCCTACAAGGTAGAGTAAAAAAAAGAATGTCTCACATTTGCTTAGCAATTTTCACAAGATCCATACGCACTTTACAACCAATGAGATACACTGAAGGGTAGTCTCAATTGTAATGTGGAAAATGCAGTGTGCAATGTTCGCACAGCAAGATTCCAAAAGCAGCAATCCGATAATGATCAGATAATGTGTTTTTTAAGTGATGTTGATTGAAGAATAAATATTGTCCGGATCTCCACTGCTCTTTTTCAAAATAGTATTGTGGTAAACTACTGTAGTATATAATATGTGTATTGTGGTAAACTGCTTCTGTATTATATGTAATGTGGTAAACCACTGCCCGATGGCTCCGCCTCCCCTCGGGCCCGGTATAAGACCATAAGACCATAAGATATAGGAGTGGAAGTAAGGCCATTCGGCCCATCGAGTCCACTCCACCATTCAATCATGGTTGATTTCAACTCCATTTACCCGCTCTCTCCCCTAAAAAGGTGTAAAGGTGGCTGGTCTCCGCCTCTGCCCCAGGTCGGGATCAGAGGCCAGGAGGCTTTCTGTTTAGTTTATTAAAGGCTCAGTTATGTTCACTACTCGTTTTGTGTTCATTGATGGCACATCAAGTATCACAGAGTTTTATAACAATATCCAAGCGAGAAGACAAGGCTGGATTCTCCACCGCTTGCCAGCGATAACAGAGTCCCCGATGCAGAAAGAATCGGATGTGGGGGAGAAAATGAGATCGGTGCCTTCCGATTCCCTGGGTCCACTTGCCAGCAGGAGGATGCAAATGGGTCAAAATTACCCATTTGCATCCTATCAATGGGCTGAACACCAAACCCGCCATTCCTCCGTGATTCAGGGCTGGAATTCACATGGGTGTGATTGGTATTTGCCAGCATGGCCCTAGCACGGTGGACCTCGCAGTGGGCCTGGGGGTAAATATTTATGGTACGTATCCCGGTATCCAAAAGTCCATTGGAGGGTCCTTTCTACCCCAACCCCCCAGGTCCCCCAACAGACCACTGCCCACCAGATACCCCATTAGAGACACCCATCAGACCCCCCATTAAATACCCCCACCAGTCCCAGAGGACTGGAGAATAACTAATGTGGTACCGCTGATTAAGAAAGGTAGCAGGAATAATCCTGGAAACTATACGCCGGTGAGCCTCACATAGGTAGTAAGTAAATTATTGGAGAAAATTCTCAGGGACAGGATTTATACCCACTTTAAAACAAATAATAATACTAATAATCTTTCTGAGTGTCACAAGTAGGCTCCCAACCCTCACTTCACACCCCTCCTCCCACCACTGTGAACCACGCATGTGGCTAATGATACCCTCTCTGGTTTCCTCAGGAAAAGCCCTCCCATAATCTCCAGGAGAGGTCTCAGACTGGCGGTGGGGTGCCGGACATAAGAATCACAGAGGTGAGCAACCACCAGGCTCCACCCCGAGGACCTGTCAAACATGAGTTGTTATTGCCTTACCAACTGACCCATCCCTCCCACTCACCACATGTCCAAACTCCCACAGGTCCTTCAGCCGATGCCACTGGCCCATCCCGGGCGGCCCCCTCTCCTGACTCCGAGGAGACCACCTTGGAGGAGAGCTCCGAGGATGAAACTGTTATACTCGCAGAACAGCTGTCAACCCACTCTCTACCAGCGCAAATACATACATCTCGGTGGGACATGTTAGTGGACAGGCTTCTGGGGTACAATCCAGTGAGCACCACACTTCTGCTGATGTACATCAGATGGAGGCAGGAACCCTCAGACGAGGCAGCAGTTGGAGGGTAGTTGGATCCCAGGACCCAGCTGGGTCCCAGCCTGATGATGAGCCTCTGGATCAGGGTTACCTGGAGCTGATGGAGATGATAGTGAGTGCCTGGGACATTCAGAGGGAGATGTCAGTTTCACTCCAGAAGATCCATAGCCGCTTGGAGGTGTCCCAGAGGCTTCGGCGGAGGAGATCTCGCCAACAATGCTTGGCACCATGGGCAACGCTGCTGGGGTGGCGACCGCAGTGGAGCCACGACGTGAGCACCATTAGTGAAGATATCCAAGGTGTTGCATAGTCGGTGACGGCTATGGCTGAAGGTCTCGGCAGATTGTCTGCCTTGTTGGGGGATGTCACTGTACCAAGCTGACCTTGATGAGGTTCTGCGGGACATTTCTCGGTCTCAGATTGGAATGGCCAAGGCGCTGTGGAGCATTGTCACCGCACTGCAGAGCATGGTCCAATCACTGAGGAGCATCGCTGAGAGCATCGGCACAATGGTGCGGACCATGGGGAGTCACCAGGGTGAGCAGAGCCAGATGATGCAGGGGCAGCCGGGGCTCAATCCAGTTGCCCCTCGGTCCTAAGGTGAACCCCAGGGCCCTATGAAGGCCCTGGGGTTCACCTTAGGACCGAGGGGCAGCTGGATTGAGAAGGGGGCACTGAGTGCCAACCTGGACCAGTCCCATGGAGTGGCAACGGTGGGCACCAGCTCTCCCGGGTTCCACTCCTCTGATGAGACAGCGCCTCAAAGTCAGCACACGGGACAGGGTCGCTGACAAGTGAGCCAGGGCCCTGCGGCCTCTGAGCCCCCTGAGGATGCTCACCATGGGCATCGAAGGCCACGACGTGGTAATCAACTGGCTGTCTCCACCTCAGATGTGCATCCGGGGGAGATACCAAGATGTAGCAGGAGAGCTAGGTGGGAAAAGCACATCAAGGATCACTGAGGGCACCTGGGGGGGAGAATGATTAGGTAGGGGTGGAGAGGGGTGGGGGTTTGGGGGTGTGAGGGGTGGCAACATCGGGAGAGCGGACGATTGTCAAACACATGAAACACCCTTGTGCACAACCAAGTTGGGGTTGTGTTTAACCATTGTGACCAATAAAAATGAAAGTATAAAGATGCCTTTTAGTAATTGTTCCTCGTGTTTGATTGTGAAATAAGCCTTTGTGTAGAATGAGCTAGGTTTACAAGCTAAAACAGCATTTTATACAATTTTGACACATACAGCTTCTTCCGCAATGCGGGCCGACCTCCGATCCTTGGTCCATCTCTCCAGACATGTCTCCCTCACCGTGGCACCCACCACCCTCCGGCCGTGGGCATGTCCATGGAGCTGTGTCCCATCCCCTTGGTGGTCGGATGTTAGCTGCTGCGAGTGTAGTGTTGCCTCCGCAGTGTTCAGGCACAGTGTCCAGGCATCAAGGTGCGATTGGATGCTTGGTAATGGTTCCCACATGCTACATGGCCCGCCCATCCAAAGTGACCCAACTGGGATGTGTGAAGTGCCCACTTAACCACGAATGCCAATTCCCTATTAGCAGTAGCCTTCAGCCACGCAGCGAGCAACCTCGGCAATCGGTGGGAGTTATGGGTGGTCGGTGGGGCAGACAGGCAGGACAAGGGTTTCCCCCGGAATGGGTAAACACGATACAGGGGTGGCATGGTGATGCCGAGAGTGGTTGCCCCTCCGGTTGCTCCTCCAGAGCCTCCCCCACCCTCCTGTGGCAGCCCAACCCTGCAATCCCAGATCCCCCAGGCTCTTTGCCTGTGACCAAAGATTTAAAAAAAAAAAAAATTTAGAGTACCCAATTATTTTTTCCAATTAAGGGGCAATTTAGCGTGGCCAATCCACCTGACCTGCACATCTTTGGGTTGTGGGGTTGAAACCCATGCAAACACGGGAGAACGTGCAAACTCCATACAGACAGTGACCCAGGGCCGGGATTCGAACCCGGGTCCTCAGCGCCGTATGCAGGCCTGTGACCAAAGATGGCGACTCACCTCCTCAGCTCCCCACAGAAACCCTTCCACCAGGTTTATGTTTTTCAAATGGAGTACTAATCAGCACCAGCGTGACCACTTGCTGGGGAGGCCAATGAATGACTGGAGGCCAATGGATATGGGGTGGCTCCTGTTAATTGTATGGAAACAGGGCTTCGGCAGTGATAACTGGTTTCTCGCCCCACTACAGCAAGAACCATATTTCACCTACGAGAGCGGCCCAGTTGCATCGCAAACTGTTTGGCGCCTGGCGCGGTTCTCGTTTTTGGCCTCTCCCGCTATTCACCGGCCTCGTTTCACTTGAGCGAGAGCATAATGAGGCCGGAGAATCGCGCCCTAACCTCAGGAACGGAGAATCCAGCCCCATATCTTTTGTTGGCAGTGCATCAATCTTAACTCTGGTTAAAATGTTTAAAATGGTGAATTGCCCACTTCCTGCCATCGAGTTTGGAACACTGACATTTGTGCAACAGGTTCTGCCAGCATCATTCAAAACATATGTTGAAAGTTAAAAACAGCAATGCATCAGAAATCTATATAATTAAAAGCCTGTGTGCATTCATTAGATGAGGAAATATATGTTTTGATACACGATAAGGTTAAATCTAAAAAGTCTTCTTGTTAAGGAAACAGTTATAATCATGGGCGGGGTTCATGGGTCACTCAGCTGGGTTTCTTGATGGCACGCCATTCGCATCCGGCAGGATTCTCTATTCCCGCCGTGCATCAATGTGATTTGCTATTGAAACCACCCCATATCACCAGGAAACCCTCGGTGGGGGTGCGCTGTCAGAGAGAAAAGAGAATCACAATAGCTGGGAAATTCCAGCCCATATTTGTTAAATACACTGTGCTGAATGGTTCAAACAGCTCACTGAATAATGTAAGGGCCCTTCCTGTTGATTTCCTTAGTTCTTATTTCTTTTATTTTGTCTTTATCTTTTTTTGGCCCATGGATTGTTACTGGAGACACACCTTTAAATAAAGCAGAGGAAGCAAGGAATTCAAATCTTCAAAATAGTACACTGTGTTATAAGGTTTTGTACATTGGGCATAAGGAACCAGACTTTATGGCACCCAAGAGATTGGAGAGGTTAATTTTGATTGGTTGGCTGGCAGACAATGCATTGGTAGGGGCAGTACTCTGCCTTGCAACCAACAGTGATCAGTTCCTGTCAGGTGGAGTTTTTCGGAGAGAGCCCAGGCAAAGCTACTGGGCCCTCAAATGGAAGCAACTGTTGCTCGCTCTCTGGTCTGCTGCCTATTGTCAAAAGGCAGAAACTTCTAGACCCTGAAAGAAGACGTTCTCTCTCTCTCTCTCTCTCCCAATCACCAGCTAATTCTGTGCCTATACAATGAAAACCATTACAAGCGGTGAGGCGGTCGCACAGTAGTATTGTAACCAGTTTACTAGTAGTAGTAAACCAGCGACCCAGAGTAATGCTCTGGGGATCCAGGTTCAAATCCCACAACTGCAGATGGTGAAATTTGAATGAAATAAGAATCGGAAATACGAAGTCTAACGATAACCATGAAGGTGTTGTCAACTGTCGTAAAAAAACATCTGATTCACTAATGTCCTTTAGGGAAAGAAATAAGTATGCCATCCTTACCTGCTCTGGCCTAAATGTGACTCCCGATCCTGGGCAACATGGTTGACTCTTAACTCCCCCTCAAGGGCAATTAGGGATGGGTAATAAATGTTGGCCCAGCCTGCGATGCCCAGGTACCATGAACGAATGCAAAAAAGCTGAAAGAAAAGATAACATCCATCTGAAAGCCTGGACTGAAGAAGAAACTAATTGAATACATCCATCTGAAACAAAATCCTTCTACTCTCATCATTATTTTACAACACTCTTCCCCACCGTGTTTGTCTGCCGGTCTGTCTGTGTGTAGAGAGTGGAGTAACTTAAAAGGAGGGGTGATTAGAGATTAGATAGTAATTAATCAGCTGTATTTGTTGCCTATTTAATTATAGTTATTGTTAATAATAAAAAGTTAATTGTGTTTAAATTTACAAACCTGGTGACTATTTATTGGGCAGCTGAAGACATCGGGTGTTGTAAAATAAGTGTTCATTTCGACCGTGTTGTGACTCTGGGTCAACTGGGCTGGAATTGACTGCGCACTAGCCCAGGGTGTCGTAACAATAAATACAAATCATTCTAAACACACGATTGGTTAGCACCCAAACGCAACAAATCTATTCACAAATAAATTTTTACTTCTTTAAGTATTTTGTTGAAGTTATGTTGCTTCCCCCCAGCTCCTCTGCACAACTAAAGGTAAAATATATAATGCAATTAATGCATAAATAATCTTGAAAAATCAACAAACCGAATCTAGAAATCCATCCCTCCTTCCAACATCAAAAGCAACTTCTGTCCACACAGATACTTCTTGGGACCGTGAGGGATTGGGGCCTATTGCTTAATTCCAAATGCTGTGACCATTTACATTCCCCAAATTCAAGAACAACTAAGCTATCTTTGTAAAGGGCATTTCCTTTCAGTCAAGCATCTCATGACACGTAATTATCCTTCATTTGGAGCCTGTTCTATTAAATATACAGTCAGTCGGGCAGCACGGTTGCCTAGTGGTTAGCACAGCTGCCTCACGGCACTGAGGTCCCAGGTTCAATCCCAGCTCTGGGTCACTGTCCGTGTGGAGTTTGCACATTCTCCCCGTGTCTGCGTGGGTTTCGCCCCCACAAACCAAAAATGTGCAGAGTAGGTGGATTGGCCACGCTAAATTGCCCCTTAATTGGAAAAAATAATTGGGTAATCTAAGTTTATAAAAAAATATATAGTCAGTCTCTTCAGCGTTACCATACTGGATCTGACAATTACTTAGAGGTAGAATTAATATGAATTTCTAAATGTTCCGAAGCGTTGAGTAGATTTTGACCTTGTTACACAGTGCAGAAATGCTGATAGCAAGTTGAAAGAACATCAGAACTAGGAGCAGGAGTAGGCCATCTGGCCCCTCGAGCCTGCTCCGCCATTCAATAAGATAATGGTTGATCTTTTTGTGGACTCAGCTCCACTTACCCGACCGCTCGCCATAACCCTTAATTCCTTTACTGTCCAAAAATCTAACTATCTTTGTCTTAAAAACATTTAACGATACAGCCTCAACTGCTTCACTGGACAGGGAATTCCACAGATTCACAAGAAGAAGTTGCTCCTCAACTCAGTCCTAAATCTACTCCCCCTTATTTTGAGGCTTTGCCCCCTAGTTCACCCACCAGTGGAAACAACCTCCCTGCTTCTATCTTATCTTTTCCCTTCATAATTTTTTATGTTTCTATAAGATCTCCCCTTATACTTCTAAATTCCAATGAGGTTTTACCCTCCGCGCCCCCCTCCCCACCCCCACACTTGCTAGTTTAAAGTCCTTGAGACTACCCTATGTATCTTTTCCGCTAGAACACTAGTCCCAGATCGGTTCAGATGAAGACCGTCCCAACGGTGCAGATCCCTCCTGCTCCAATGCTGATGCCACTGCCCCAAGAAATGGAACCCCTCTTTCCTGCACCACTCTTTAGTCACGTGATTACTTCCCTGATTTTCTCACCCTATGCCAATTTGCAGGTGGCTCGGATAGTAATCCAGAGATTATAACCCTTGAGGACCTGTTCTTTTCGTTCCTAGTGCCTGCTAAGCCCCCATCAGGTCCTCGTTCCTAGTCTTGCCTATGTTGTTTGTCCCAACGTGGACCACAGCAACTGGCTCCTCCCCCACCCGCTCCAATATCCCGTCAAGCCGGTCAGAGATGTCCCTCACCCTGGCACTGGGCAGGCAACATACCATGCGGGACTCTCGATTCTGCTTAAAAAGGAAGCTATCAATCCCCCTAATTATAGAATCCCCCACAACCACCACTTGCCTTTTTGCTCCCTCCACTTGAATGGCCTCCTGTGCTATGGTGTAGTAGTCGGTTAGCTCATCGTCTCTACAGCCCTTTTCCTCATCCACACAGGGAGCAGGTACCTCACACGTGTTGCACAAGGTCAAGAGCTGAGGGTCCTCTGTTCCTGAATTCAGGATCCCTCCACCTGCCTCCCTTGCAGTCACACCCTGCTGTACCCTGACCGACTTTGAGGTACTTAATCTACGGAGTGTCACCGCCTCCTGAAACAAAGCGTACAGGCAACTTTCCCCCTCCTTGATGTGTCACAGTATCCGAAGCTCAGAATTCAGCTCATCAACTCTGACCGGAGTTCCTTGAACAATCAATACTTACTACAGACGAAGTCACTGGGAACCACAATGGGGTCCACTAGTTCCTACATCATGGGGGATCTAACTGGAACTTCTAAAATTCTGACAGGGGTGGACGGACAGGATGCAGGGATGTTATTTCTCTGGTTGCACTCCAGGGCAAGGGGTCACAGTCTCAGGATGTGCAAGTCAGCTTCCAGGATCAAACTGATACAGAATATCACGCTTGCTCGGGTGATCCCGACACCCTGGCTCCTGATTGGTTACTCAGGTCATGTGACCTTTTTGGTGGATCACCCCATAAAGGGGACAAACACAACATTTAAGGAGGAAATGGATAGATTTCTAGACTCTGAAGGTATCAAGGGGTTTGGGGAGAGCATGTTGTGGAGATAGTGGATCAACCATGATCACATTGACTGTTGCGGCAAGCTCGAAGGACTGAATGGCCACTCCTGCTCCTATTATCTGTTTCTATGTTCCTCACAGAGTTTTGCAAATAATTAGTTGCCAGAAGGTTGATCCTATGGTCACCTTCAATGTTACTGGCTGGACACTACTTTCTAAATCAATCTATGAAAGTTGCCCGGTGTCATTACAATATGTCATGCTTTGAGGATGTCGAGAGTCTGCATATTCTCCTCTTCCTAAAGTTAGCATCCTTTTAACTGTACCACACTTGGACATCTTTGTCAGTACTGCAAAGTTGCTTGCAAGCTTCATAGAGCAATGTGGAGTAGAGAAGGGGGGTGATTTTCCGGCGCTGCTGGCCCTAGTCAGGATTTTCTCTGGCCCGTTGAATCGGTCGTGAGGCCCAAAACAGAATTCTTGCTGGATGTCAAACCTGTTGCGAGTCACCCGGCCCGCTCCTCCTGGTCAGATCAGGTTCTCGTCCAGAAACAGCGAGCACCTGATTAGAACTCATGAGTGTCTATCAAGATCTCATTAACGAGATAAATGTGGAATGCTGTAGCCTCCTCGGATGCTCCCACACCCCCTTAGCTGAAGGTCCTGCAGGTGCGACTCACTAATGGTCGCTAAAAGCGGGGACGAGACACCAGTGACACTGAAGGAGAGCAAGGGGGTGAGTCACCTCTTTATACTTACCTCCAGGGTGCTGAGTGGGATCCTTTAGAGGAAATGGGGGCTGGATGAGTCTTGGGCCGGGCTGGAGGGGCTCAGGCCGGGGTCTTCCTCGGGTTGGGGGTCACGTGGTAAGTCTTTCCTCTGAAGCCTTGAAAACCTTTGATGTCTCTGCCAGCATATCAAATTCAGAGATCTGTTAGATGAAGAGAAAGGTCTCCCTTCTGTAGCCCTCAAACCTTTGACGTCTCTTGCAGCATGAGAAGTTCAAAGATCTATCAGATAAATTTAAAAGTATTCCCTTTGATGTGTTGGAAAGCTTTGAAGTTCTGTCTTCACATTTAATTTCATTCCACTTTAACTTTTTCAAGCCTCTGTGCTTGCTGAGACGCATGGACCTGCATTGCGTACATTCAATTTCATGGTCACTTCTTACAAGCCTCTTGATTTCCAGGTCCAGGCAATTTCAAAGGAAGGTTTAGGTTTGTTTGTATTCATAGCTCTTCATGATTCATTACCTTGGTCCATCCCGGGAAAGACCCTCACACTGAACCCCTCCAACCCATCCAAAACCCCCTCCTCCCGTGACCTCCACCTCCCCTGAAGGCTCCCCCTCAGCACCCTGGAGCTAAGTGTAGAAAGGGTACTAACCCCTTGATCACCTTCGGACTCCATGGCGCCAGGTTGGCACTGCCAAGGGTGGGGCTGGGGTGGACTGAAGAGGGGAGGGCCCTGGTGGATGCTCTGAAGGAGAGGACATTTGGGAAGTCCATAATGGTGGGGGCCTTGCCAGTGATTTTGGAGGGGAGGGTGGCTTCAGGGATACTCTGAGATTGTGGCACCCTTTAAAATTGGCGCCCAATCTCTGAGGATCCAGCCTTGCCACCTTCTGTGGGTCCCACGGCACAAATCAACCCAGCTCCAAATATATTTCTAAATGTCGGTGATTTGTGCTCTGGATCATGCTGATCCAGCCGACAGGAATCTCACCTCATTTATCTCCTGAAACCACACTTTGAAATTCTTTGTGAGAGCGGCACTCAAGGTATGATCAGGTCTCAACCTCTAATGGAATCTCCTACCGATGTACATCTGCAACATTTTCCTTGGAGCATCCCTTTGGTTTTGGCAAATCAGTGATTGCTTCAATGAAGGGCAAAGCCCAAATATTTTATGACACCAGAATGCTGCAGAACACTGTTATTAGTTTGCACTAACTTGCAGACTCCAATCATGGTAAAGGAATGGATTGCACTAAAATGTTTAATGGGGAGGGGTGGCACCATGGATTCGAACCCTGTCTTTTCATGTCTGGAATTTGGGAATTAATCCAGCTAATGCCATCCCCTCACATACGCTCAACTCCCTTATTTAATGAGGTTCATTGCAAATACTAACTCAGGCTTTTTTTTAACCCTTACTATACCAAATACCTATGGATGCAGGAATGAACTTGCGGCATCCATTATTTTTATGGAGCAGTTAAGTTGTTAACAGCTTCAAAATACTACACTGAAGTGAAAAAGAAATCTTTTTAAAAATATTTGCAGAATGATGTGCTGAGCTTCAGAAACATGTCCCACGCAGGCAATGGCGAACAATGGGCGGAATCCTCCCATCGGGAGACAAACAGCCGACGCCGGAGTGAAACCCAGACTGTTTCGTCCGCCCCTCGCCCCCTATTCCCCCCCCCCCCCCCGGGGGGGGCTAGGAGCAGCGGCGCGTGAATTCTGCATGCCGGGCCTTGACGCTTGCGTCAAAGCGGCGCGCCGGGAATGACGCGGCTGGCGCCGCCAAAGTGACGTCAGCCCCGCATCGCAGGTTGGCCGGCGCCAACCCACGCACGCGCGGTTGCCGTCTTCCCCTCCGCTGCCCCGCAAGACATGGCGGCTTGATCTTGCGGGGCGGCGGAGGGAAAAGAGTGCGGGCGCAATTCTCCCAAAGGGAGAAAAACAGCCGACGCCGGAGTGAAACCCGGAGTGTTTCACTCCGGCGTCGGAGGCTGCTCCTTGACCCCTATTCTCCCCCCCCCCAGGGGGCTTGGAGCGGCGGTGCGTGAATTCAGCGTGCCGGGCCTTGACGCTTGCGTCAAAGCGACGCGCCGGGAATGACCCGCGCGGTTGCCGTCTTCCCCTCCGCTGCCCCGCAAGACATGGCGGCTTGATCTTGCGGGGCGGCGGAGGGAAAAGAGTGCGTCTTTTAGAGACGCCGGCCCAACGATCGGTGGGCACCGATCGCGGGCCAGACATCTGCTGAGAACGCCTGTGGTGCTCAATCCTCCCTCCGCCCCCCCACAGGCCCCACACTTACCTGTCGCGTGCTGTTCACGCCGGCAGCGACCAGGTGTGGTTGGCACCGGCGTGAACCGGTCGGGTTCGGCAGGCCGCTCGGCCCATCCGGGCTGGAGAATCGCCGGTCGCCGTGAGAAACGGCGAGCGGCGATTCTCCGAGCGGCCGGTTGCAAAACGCGACACGCCATTTTGGGGGGGGGGGTGGTGGGAGAATCGCGGGGGTGCCAGGGCGGCGTGGCGGTATTCGCCCGGCCCTCCCACGATTCTCCCCCCCTGGCGTGGGGTGCAGAGAATCGCGCCCAATATTCGGAGGATGCAAGTGGAGGTGGAAGTGTTTAAGATTATGACCAGGATATTCCGGCCCAGCTGTGGTGGGACCCACCCTGGGGGAATGCAGCAGACCAGCCAAAAGTCCATGGACATTCGTCAGGACCGGAAGATCCCAGTGACAGGTGAGGCCAGAAAATCCCGGCATAATTGTTAGGTTGGAAGTAAAACCCATCTGTTCATTAATGTCCTTTAAGGAAGGAAATTTGTCGTCCTTACCTGTTCTGGCCTACGTGTCACTCCAGATCCACAGCAATGTGGTTGAGTTTAAATTCCCTCAGGATTTCCAGTGCCAGCCATAGTGTGAGTGGTTGAACACAGGGTAGCTCCTACACAGGCCTACACAGAGCTATATTTACCCAAAATCGGGTATGACTTTGACAGAAAAGTGTAACTGAAGGTCGGAGGAGATGTTTCCCCTGTCTGCTGGTTACCAAACCCGGTAGAAGGTGAAAGATCTGGCCAAGGAGTTGGAAGAGACCTGTGGCGCAGCAGCCAGTGGAAGGATGGTGGAGAGGGAAGGGTCAACGCCCCAGATGGCCTTAATCAAGGAAGAATTCCGACAGCAGAGGAAGGAAATGGAGGAGGATTGATCGAAGGCCATCAAAGGGGCTGTGGCACCCCTGAAGGGTTCAATGGAGAGGGTGGAGAAATGTTTGGAGGCACAGGGGTCACAGATCCGAGAGATTGAGAGGGTGACAGAGTGGTGGCACTGGAGGCGGAGGTGAGGCTCTTAGGAGACCTAGGCAAGACATTGAGAGAAAAGGTGGAGAAGCAGGAAAACAGGTCAAGGAGGCAGAATCTGGGAATAGTTGACCTGCATAAAAGAGTGGAATGTGCGAGTGCCACGAGGTACGTTTCGGGAATGCTAGCAGGGCTGGTGGTGGAGGGGCTGCTAGACAATGCCCCTGAGATGGACAGAGCCCACATGCCTCTGAGGCAGATGCTAAAAGCTGGAGAGCTGCCTCGGCGGCGATCGTGAGACACCACAGGTTTGTGGAGAAGGAGAAGATCCTGCAATGGGCCAGGGAGAAACAGAACTGCGAATGGGAGGAGTATAAGGTCTGAATATACCAGGACATTGGAGGTGAACTGGCAAAACAGTGTGTGGGGTTCAACAGTGCCAAGATGGTGCTGTATCAACGGCAGATCAGGTTTGGGGTGCAAAACTATGGGTGACTTATGAAGGTCAGAAATATTATTTTGAGACTCCAGAAGCGGCCAATGACTTTATCAACGAGCGTGAACTGGGGGAGAGCTGAACAATTCTGGGAGACGGAGGTGCTGGCACTCTGGAATAATGGAGAACACGGATAGAGTGGAGGTCGGAGGCATGGTGGCGGGGGGGGGGCGTTTCTTTTCCTCCGATGTGGAAGGATTTTCTTCTCTTTTTCAGTTGCGTTGACAATGGGTAGCAGGGGTGAAAGGTTTTTAAGGGGACCCCCCCCTTGGTCCCTCCTGATTTCTTTTTTCTTTTTGTTTGTTTTTGGGGAAGGTGACCTGTGGTTTGGGATGAGTCTCTGTTTGGGTGGGGGAGGGGAAGGTCAGCGGAGAGCCTTCTTCACAGAACAAAAAGGTGAGAGTGGGGGAGGGGTGGGGGTCAGTAGGAAGAGCCTTTGGGCAGCAGTTGCCATGCCGGTAGGTAATGCTGGTGAACGGAAGTGAGGTAGGAGAGAAGGCCAAAAGAGGGGCGGGGAGGATGGTTGGTGGGAGGAAGGGAGGAAGATGCGACACGGCTAGGTTGGAGAAGAAACATGGTCAGGCCATCTTGAATGGGCCAGGTACTGGGTGAAATTAACAGGTGTGGAGCCAAAAGGGGAGGATGGCGGATGGTAGAGGGGAATGGAGGTGTAAGCCCCCGGTAAGGCTGATATCATGGAAGATGCAAGGGCTCTTCCGGTGAAAAGATCTTGGGTCTTTGCGCATCTAAGGAGTTTAAAAGCAGAGGTGGTCTTTCTGCAGGAGATGCACCTCCAAGTGAAGGAGCAGGTTAGGCTAAGAAAGGGATGGGTGGGACAGGTTTTCCACTCAGGATTTTACTGAATGTTGCGGGGCAGGCCATTTTGATGAGCAAGAAAATGGGGTTTGTGAGTGCGAAGGAAGTGAGGGACCTGGATATTAGAGAGGACACCGGTGGTGCTGGTGAGTGTATATGCACCAAATTAGGAAGATGTAGGTTTTATGAGGGGGTTGCTGACAGCGATCCCAGACTTGGCCATGCACCAGTTGATTACGGGAGGAGATTTTAATTGTCTCCGAGAACCGAGGGCGGATAGGTTGAGCCCCAGGTCAATGGGTAGGATACGAATGGCAAAGGAGCTGGGCGGGTTTATGGAAAAGATGGTATGGTGGACACGTGGCGCTTCAAGAACCCAGGGGAAGGGAGTATTCCTTTTTCTCACATGTTTATCGGATGTATTCAAGAATCAACTTTTTTGAGGTTTTGATTGGGGTGGAGGGGGGAGAGTACCCAGGGATAGTAATCTCAGACCATGCGCCCCATTGGCTGGAGATTCGACTTAGATTGGGGCGGGTGCAGAGGCCGGGGTTGGGGCTCGATTCGGGTTTGTTGGCAAACAGAGGGTTTTGCGATAAAGTGCGGGCTGTGATTAAAGATTATGTAGAATTGAACCAAAACGGGGAGGTGTCGGCAGCCACATTTTGGGAAGCATTGGGAGGCCTGAGGGTGATTATCTCATTCAAGGCACATGCGGATAGTGAAAGGAGGGAGGAATTTGAATGGCTAAATAACAAGATAGTTGACATAGATAGGGAGTACTTGAGGTACCCAGCGGAATTCTATCAGGAGTTTGCGATGGATCTGGCGCCACATCTCTTGCGGGCGCTTAATGAGGCGCTGGAGAAGGGGGAGCTGGCGGAGACGATGATGCAAACAACAATCACATTAATACCAAACAAGGGGAAAAATATGTTGAAATGTGGGTCATATAGGCCCATGTCGTTGTTAAATATGGATGTGAAAGTGTTGGCTAAGTTGGTGGCTGAAAGGATGGAGGAATGCGTCCTGGAGGTGGTTACGAAGGACCAGACAGGTTTCCTAAAGGGCTGGCAGCCTTCTAGTAATATAAGGAGGCTGCTAAATGGGTCATGATCCCGTTCAGAGCTCAGGTACCAGAGGTAGTGGTGTCCATGGACATGGAGAAGGCATTGACGGGGTGGCGTGGCGGTACATACTTGAGGTCCTGGGAAGGTTCGGGTTTGGGCCGAATTTTGTGGGATGAGTGCACCTGTTACATGTGGCACCGATGGCAAGTGTGCAGACCAACAACATGGACTCATGAAACTTTGAACTGTACAGGGGAACAAGGCAGGGGTGCCTGCTGTTGCTACTGTTGTTTGCGCTAGCGATAGATCCTCTGGCAATGGCTCTTAAGGGGTCGACAGAGTTGTGAGGGATTACAAGGGGACGAAGGGATCACCGGGTGTCGCTATATGCGGATGTCATACGATTGTATGTTACGGACCCGCTGGAAAGCATGAAGAGGATCATGGGCCTGTTGGGGAAGTTTGGGGCATTCTCAGTATATGTTAAATGTAGGGGAAAGTGAAGTGTTCCTGGTGAATGAGTTGGGTCGGTGAGCCAATCTAGGGGGACTGCCATTCAAGGTGGCCAGAGATAGGTTTAGATACCTGGGAATTCAGGTGATGAGGGAATGGGCGAAGCTACACAAATGGAATCCAACAAAGCTGGTTGAGGAGGTTAGGGAGGATCTGAAGAGGTGGGGCACATTGCATCTGACTCTGGCAAGGAGCGTCTCAGTGGTCAAGATGAACATTCTGCTGAGGTTCCTGTTCATATTCCAGATACTTCCGATCTTTGTACCAAAGGCCATCTTTCGGAAATTGGATATGATTATCTCAGACTTTGTATGGGCAGGGAAGATGCCGAGGGTTACGAGGACCCTGTTACGGAGACAGAGGCAGAAAGGAAGGTTGGTGTTGCCGAACCTGCTACACTATTACTGGGTGGTGAACATGGAGAAGGTGAGGCGGTCGTGGGAAGGAGCAGAATGGGTTAGGAGGAAAGGTTCTGTAGGGGTTCCAGCTTGAGGGCTACGGTGACACCGGCATGCCAGTGACACTTAGGAAGTAAGTGGAGAGCCCTGTGGTGCAGTCCACAATAAAAGTTTGGAACCAGCTGAGGAGGCATTTCAGGATAGAAGGGATGTCAGTGTTGGTGCCGATGCGCAAAAACCACGATTTCAAGCTGGGGTGGGGATAGATGGCATGTATTGGAAATGGAGAGAAGTGGGGCTGGTTAAGGTGAGGGATTTGTACCTAGAAGATGGGTTTGCCAGTATCGGGGAACTGAAGGAGAGGGTAGAGATCCCAAGAGGATGTGAGTTTTGCTGATCAGTCAAAATGGCCACCATTATCATGTGACCTGATCAACAATGCTGAGTTACTTTCCATACAGGGCAAGTGGCAATTGAATTACAGCTCTCCATGGTTTCCTTATCCCCTGTGGTGATCAAAAAAGTCTCAACATGTTTCCTTACAGAGGTCCTACCAAACCCAGGAGCACAACCTTCCAGAAGGACAAGGGCAGTAGATACATAGGCACAACACTGGCCAGCAAGCTATTCACTATCATTGTTCCTCCACCGTCACTGGGTCAAAATCCTGGAACTCCCTCCTGAACGGCACTGTGGATGTACTTACACCACGTGGACTGCAGCTGTTCAAGACGGCAGCTCACCAACACCTTCTAAAGGGCAATTAGAGATGGGCATTAAATGCTGGTCAAACCAGCGAAGGCCACATCCCATGAATGAATTTAAAAAAGTTAAAGATTCTTCCCACCTTTCAGTGATTTATTCGTGAGTGTATGTGTGTTTGGAGGAAGAATCATCAAGTCTATGAGTTTCTATTTACTCTTTGAGAACACTCATTGAATTGCAAATGTACATGCCTGAGGAATGCCCTGGACTGATTGGGATGCAAGAGAAAGATGAAATCTACACTTATACCTGGTAGCCCGGAGCCATTGTGAGCCTTTTGTCTCTGTCCAAGATTTTTTTTTTAAAAGCTGCAACTTTTAGAACACCTTTTCTAATAATTAGTAATATTGTAACTGTACACAATAATGCATTACAAATTCACAAACTACCTGCTGACATTATGCTTCTCTCCATATCCCTCCCTATCTTTATCTTTACTTGCTCCATTCTAAAATTTGTGCACCCACCTACCAACACCTCCCCAACCCCCTTCCTACCCCCACTTCGTAGTGGTTTGATCTGCACATTAGGCGTTGCCGAGACCATTTTCTATTCACTTCCAATCCCTCAGTGCCAATCATTAAATTGATTTTTATTCATTCATGGGAAGTGGTCGCCACAGGCTGGGCCAATGCCTGAAGGCATTTAAGATGTATTTTATTCCAAATTTACATAAAAGGTTAAAAAACATCAGCAATTCAGGGAGCAAACTTCCCAACACACAATTATATAGTTTATACAAATTCTTCCCCTTTTCACCCCCTCCTCCCTCCCCCCTCCCCCCTCACCCCACCGCGACGAATAGCTCCTCAAACTGCGTGGCAAAACTTGGTTCCAACTCCATCTACAAGTTTGCTGACAATACGACCATAGTGGGCCGGATCTCGAATAACGATGAGTCCGAATACAGGAGGGAGATAGAGAACCTAGTGGAGTGGTGTAACGACAACAATCACTCCTTCAATGGCAGCAAAACTAAAGAGCTGGTCATCAACTTCAGGAAGCAAAGTACTGTACACACCCCTGTCAGCATCAACGGAGCCGAGGTGGAGATGGTGAGCAGTTTCAAATTCCTAGGGGTGCACATCACCAAAAATCTATCCTGGTCCACTCACGTCGACGCTATCACCAAGAAAGCACAACAGCGCCTATACTTCCTCGGGAAACTAAGGAAATTCGGCATGTCCACATTAACCCTTACCAACTTTTACAGATGCACTATAGAAAGCATCCTATCAGGTTGCATCACAGCCTGGTATGGCAACTGCTCGGCCCAGGACCGCAAGGAACTTCAGAGAGTCGTGAATACCGCCCAGTCCATCACACGAATCTGCCTCCCATCCATTTATTCCATCTACACCTCCCGCTGCCGGGGGAAAGCGGGCAGCATAATCAAGGATCCCTCCCTTTTCCTTACTCACTTTTCCAACTTCTTCCATCGGGCAGGAGATTCAGAAGTCTGAGAACACGCACAAACAGACTCAAAAACAGCTTCTTCCCCACTGTCACCAGACTCCTAAATGACCCTGTTATTGACTGACCTCATTAACACTACACCCTGTATGCTTCAACCGATGCCAATGCTTATGTAGTTACATTGTATATCTTGTGTTGCCCTATTATGTATTCTCATGTATTTTCTTGTATTTTCTTGAATTTTGTTTAATTCCCTTTTCTAATGATCTGTTGAGCTGCTTGTGGAAAAATACTTTTCACTGTACCTCGTTACACGTGACAATAAACAAATCCAATCCAATCCAATCCAATCCAAGCACTGAAAAGGGCGGATCCACTGAGAACCACCTTGAAATCAAAGGCTTCAAACCAGGGAGGGACAGCATCTGAAAACAGCTACTGGTTTGCTGTTAATAAACCAGGGAGCTAAAAGTGCCACGCTTGTAGAACAGATGTAAGGAAACTTTTCTACTCTGTGCAAACCCTGATTCTACCTACTAAGCACATATGTCAATGCAACCCCCGGCAATTCAACAATGGAAGCCATTGCAGCTGCAGAGTCAACTCTACAACTATTATGGGCTAGGGTTTAGAGAACCCCAAAGTATATCATTGAGTTCACCTGACCCATAACTTTTAATAGATTTTGAGAACTAAAAGTATTTTTTAAACAAATATTTGTTTATTCTATGAATCCAGTTAACATTTTATGAACACACAATAAACAGTTTATCAACCGCCAACCCTGACAGGCCCCCCCCCAAAAGAAAGATACAGTACTCTATAGATAACCCTTAATAACTTCCCAAACACCATCCATAAGTTATTCCCTTTTTAAATAAAGACAGCAGGTTTAAATTCTCTACCAAAACAGGTATTATTTTGAAATCATCAATGAGCTGTAGACATTCTTCAGCTTGTAGAGAAAAAGAGCAATACACTGCTTGGTTCACATGCAGCTCTCCAACTCTGAAAACGAAACTAAACACACTGCAGCTGCCAGCTCAAAACAAAAGTAAAAGCCAGACAGACAGCCCAGCTCCACCCACACATTGACATCACTCATTTATTAAAGGTACATTCACCTGACACAACCTCAAGACCTTTACTGCAGACAATGCAACATTTTGATTTCCAAACATATCAGGCTCTGCACTGATTATAGACAAATTCTGATTTACGTTTATAAGTATTGTTTTCTCTTCATTTTTAACTAATCTTTGTCTACATTTTGACGAATGTCAGAATTTCAGATCTATTGTGTTATTAGAATTTGCTGCAGTAGGGGTTGAGAGCCTGAGCAAGTGTGTGACTGTTGCAGTCAAGTTTTTTAAAAGAAACCCTAGTTAGTTATGTGTCAGTGAGAGGTGCGAGCAGAAGTCAAGCATCTCAGTCCAGTTGAAATATATGTCTGCAGATAGATTAGCAACTTCTTTCCAAGCAGTTCAGAAAAGTGTGATTAGGTGAGCTGAAACAAGATGAAGAAATACAGTTTCTGCATGGTTCTGATAGGATTCAGATGTTTTCTTTGATGCATTATCAAAGAATATTTCATTCTCAAAGAACATCCCTGGAAAGCAGGTATTCCTGAGTGCTAACTGCATTAAAAAGTGGATTGAGAGCACAGATTGTTTATTGTTATTGAGTGGGATAGATTGAGTTAAGGGTTACTGTATTCATTGTATTGCTTAGCATGTTAAAGCAGTAATTATGAGCTATTTTCTGGTGTGATGTTAAAGATATTTTAATACTGCATTCGTAATAAAGTTTGTTTCAGAATACCTTATCCCTATTTCTTTGTGAAATTACACCTGCGACGAGGTACCCTTTCCTTACAGTCTTACAAGATTAAAATAAAATATTGGGGTTTCTGTCCAGTCACTGTTGGGATCTGGTCATAATAATGTATAACTTTGCCTTGCCTCAGGTAACTTTGAGAGCCAATAGAGTGAAGTAACAAGCCATTTCTTTTTTAAGCTTTGCTGCTGGGTTATTTGAAATTGAATTTCTCACTTCACGGGCAAGAAAGGGCACACTCACATGTATACAAGTAGATTGTTCATGGGGTATTTTGGGCTCTCTATGAAAAATGCTATGTTAGTTTCTAAGTTGGGCAATTATTTTTCCTGTACATACATGAATGGAGTTCTAGAATTATGGAGCTGGTTAAATGTTTTGCTCTTATTCATACTCATGTCCATACAAGAAAATATTGTTGTGTGATACTGGGATGCAACGTTCAGTAAAATCCCGAGTGGAAAACTGCAACATGAGTCTGGTGGAATATCCAAGTAGGAAAATCAATAGAAGATGAAAGGAAATGCACACAAACGTAAACAACTATACAAGGGGAAAATGGCCAATAGAAGAATCTCATGAAGCATGTTGAATGGTATTGAAAAGACTAAGGATGAGGTGCAGAACCTTGGCTTGGCCAGAAATATAAAGAACAAGGTCAGCACGGTGGCGCAGTGGGTTAGCACTGCTGCCTCACGGCGCTGAGGTCCTCGGGTCGATTCTGGCCCTGGGTCACTGCCCGTGTGGAGTTTACACATTCTACTCATGTTCGCGTGGGTTTCGGCCCCACAACCCAATGATGTGCAGGGTAGGTGGATTGGCCACACAAAATTACTCCTTAATTGGAAAAAAATGATTTGGGTACTCTAAATTTACAAAGAAGAAATATTAAGAGGGGAAGCACTCAATGTGTAAAACCCATGGCGGGATTCTCCGATTCCCCCCCCCCCCCCTCCCCGCCGAGCTGGAGAATCGCCGGGGGCGGAGTGAATTACGCCCCACCACCCCGACGCCGGCTGCCGAATTCTCTGGTGCCAGGGTTCTGGCAGGGGCGGGAATTGTGCCGTGCCGGTCGGTGGCCGCTGACAGTGCCCCCCCCCCCGCCCCCCCCGCCCCCCCCCCCCCCACCCCGGCATTCTCCAGACTATGATGGGCGGAGTGGCCGCCCGTTTTAGGCAGGTCCCGAAGGTGTAAATCAAACCAAGTACGTACCTGCGGGACCTGGCTCTGCAGGTGGCGTGCGGAGTCCTCGGGGGGGCGTGGCAGGATCTGGCCCTGGGGGTGCCCCCACGGTGACCTGGCCCGCGATCGGGGCCCACCGATCCGCGGGCAGGCCTGTGCCATGGGGGCACTCTTTCCTTCCGTGCCGGCTGCTGTCAACCTCTGCCAGGGCCAGTGCGGAGAAGAACCCCCCTGTGCATGCGCTGTGATGATGCCAGCACATGCTGGCGCTCCAGCGCATGCGCCAACTCGCGCCAACTGGCCGAGGTCCTTCAGCATCGTTTGGCGCGGTGCCAAGCCTTTCCGCGCCGGCTGCACCTTCCGGGAGGCCCGACGCCCAAGTGGTTCACGCCACTCCTCGGCGCTGGTACAGCCCACCCTGCCGGGTAGGGGAGAATCCTGCCCCCCATCTGCAGGCACCAATACTAACTACTGATATTTGTAGGGGTATGGACCCTGAAGAGTGGGCCCAATCAGCAGGTTCACAGAGGGGCTGGTTTAGCACAGGGCTAAATCGCTGGCTTTGAAAGCTGACCAAGGCAGGCCAGCAGCACGGTTCGATTCCCGTACCAGCCTCCCCGAGCAGGCGCCGGAATGTGGCGACTCGGGACTTTTCACAGTAACTTCATTTGAAGCCTACTCATAACAATAAGCGATTTTCATTTCATTTAAGGTGCCTCCACATTAAGGAGAGCAGAAATGGATTCCCAATGAAAGGAAAATAAAAGGGTGGCATGGTGGCGCAGCAGTGAGCACTGCTGCCTCACGCACCGAGGACCCAGGTTCATTCCCGGCCCCGGGTCACTGTCGTTGTGGAGTTTGCACACTCTCTCCCATATCTGCGTTGGTCTCACCCAACAACCCAAAAAGATGTGCAGGATAGGTGAATTGGCCATGCTAAATTGCCCCTTAATGGGGAAAAAATGAATTGGGGGTTCTAAATTTATTTAAAAAAAGAAAGGGAAATAAATTGTTTCAGGCCCCCATCCCTGTACCGAGGGTACCTTGCAATACTAAGATTTAAGGGACAATCAGCTGGCCAGGTCCAGATCCAGCCTGGACTTGTAGCTCTACTTCATCTTGTTGTGTGTAAAGTATTGCATACCCCTATCAACACTTGAACATGGGAACTCCTAGCCTAAAGATTCTCTACTCCAGATTGGCATCCCCTTATAGGAGGGCTTAACTCAAAAGGAGTCGGGAACTTATTGCAAAAGTTGGTTCCAGCTGAATTTGTAATGGGTTTTCCTGGACTAGGTGGTAAGTGGGATTTTGGGGCTGGAAATCTGCAACAGTTTCAATTTGAACAGCCCATAGTTTTTTAACCATAACCTATTCAATCACAGCCGAGCATCAATCAAAAAAACTTTGCTGTTCCTGATTTTCTCAATAATATTATGGTAGAAGGCTGCCTTAAAGATTTATCCATTGGAAGCACCTTTCTGAGTCAGTGGATTGTGGGTTCCAGCTCCACTCTAGAAATTAAACTCATTTATCTGGGCTGATACCTCATTTTGTACTCGTGGAGTGCTCTCTTGTCAAAGGTGCTGTGATTCAGTTAAGTTTCCATGAAAGTTTTTCCCGAGTATCATCCAGAACTTTGGAGGACGACTCATGGAATTACTGTGGATAATCAGGAGAACTTCAATGAAAACCCTAACCTGATATTTTATACCAAGTGCTTTCTGCTGACTTAGCTGAACAGAAAAGCACTATCAGATGAAGGACCAGTAATTCTACCAGTGTCCAGGCCAATATTTACCCCATGGAATACCCTACAGTGCAGAAGGAGGCCATTTGGCCCATTGAGTCTGCATCGAACCTCTGAAAGAGCACCCCACCAGGCCCAATCCCCTGCCCCATCCCCGTAACCGAACCTAACCTGCACATGTTTGGACACTAAGAGGCAATTTAGTGTGACCAATCCACCCAACCTGCACATCTTTGGACTGTGGGAAGAAACCGGAGCACCCGGAGGAAACCCACGGAGACACGGGAAGAACATGCAAACTCCACACAGACCACAGGTCGGAATCAAACTCGATCCCTGGCGCTGTGAGGCAGGAGATTTAACCACTCTGCCACCTATGAATAACTACCACCAAAAATATGTTGCTGTGTGCAAAACTGGCTGCTCATTTGCCTCCAAGCAACAGTGACCACCACACTGCTGAAGTCATTACTTGGTTTCGCAGCAATTATCTGAAAAGCACTCTGAGAAATACTGAGGATTTATAAGCACGCAATCTTTTCTCTTCCTGATGCTTTAACATGACTACTGCTTTCAGGAGCCGGGGAGGAGAAAAATGCAGAGAATTGAAAAACAAAATAATTATAATCTTTTAAAGATTGTTTTGTTAAAAAGAAACCTGTCACTACCAATACTGCAACCCATACAAAAGTTACAAGATTGCAATGCAGACTTGGGTGTGGTGGCATATATATGAAGTGTAATGCAACATGATATAGGAGACACTTTCACCTACATTTTGAATGCTGTTCATTACGCCATTCTCCTCAGCAATCTTTCCTGGCTCATGCCCGCTTTGTACAGGTTCTTCTTTCCCAGCTGATTATGTCTGGCATAAAATATGGAATGGAATGTGTCTAATTACGTGATATCAGGAATTCAAGTATACACCCAGCATTAAACATTAGCTAACTTGTAGTAATGCATTGATTATTCCGAACCATTCCAACACCCCTCCCTGCCTTCCCCACTGATAAAGCATAATTAGATGGGGGGGGGGGGGGGGGTGCAGGGTACTCCACCAAGCTGCAAAACTTTGGTTAGCAATTAGGTTAGCAATAAGAATTCCAACATACATTATGCAATGATTGTACCATTTTTGTGCAATCTGCAACAGCTACTATTATAAGTTACTCAAAATAATTTAGAGGGTGTGGGGGGGAATGACAGGGTGGTAAGGGAATTCGCCCATGTGACCCTGCCTGAAATAGAGTGCGATGCAATGGAAAAAGAGAAAATGTGGGCAATGAGTGTCCCACTTGATGATGGAACTTGTGGCCCTATCCTGCCGATGTCTCTCCCTCCCCCAGAGGAAGTTGCTCAACATTGGACGATTGTGAGCCATACAGAGCTTCTAGTTTGCTGCCAGGGTGATCTCAGCTGCAGAGTAATAGTGAACAGCATGTAGTAAAATAGTGGTACACCAGCTATCCTCAGAGTCACACAGCTTGGGCAGTGAAAATCCAATCACATTTTGGGCTTCGTTTACCAGGTGGCCCTTGCCTGGGTGTCAAGCGAAGACAGAATCAGGTGTCATGCTTTGTAGACTGGCCGATATGAATGATGTACTACAGAACACCGAGTGTAAATAATTTATTGAAAAACAACTGCGTGGTAAATATAACTGGAATAAATAAATAACAAACTACTAATGCTAACTATTATGCAAAATACATCTATCAACCAACACAATTTACTCCCAACTGCCTCGAGGCACAGAGCGGCATGGTGGACTTACAATGCCACACTGCCACCTGCTGGTCGGAGGTTGTGTATAATATTATATACAGAATTGCTTTCTGCATATCATCACACTAGGCTTCAATGTAACGGTTCCTGGGTGGATAGCATGCCGTTATTCACTATCCAGCATCAGACAGGTACTGGTGAAACCATGCTGCAGTGTAAGTGTGCTGTCCTCTCATTGAGATGTTGAACAAATCCCCCCCCCCCCCCCCCCCCCCACCGACCCCTTCAGTTGAATGCAGGTGTCCCCGTAATAGCATTTGAGGCACTCCCCCAGTGTCCTGGCCACTATTCCTCTTTCAATTAGCACCATCACAAGCAGAGATCAAGTCATTCAAATAAAAGCTATATATATATGTCCTTATATATAGGTTGTGTAATGCCCCTTTGTGGTAGTGTCATTTCTAGGTGTCTTGATTGCCCATTGGTTGTGTTCATTAGCCGTATATCTGCATGTCATGATGTCTCTGCTGCTCCCTCTAATGTTTACTTCGCCGTAGTGTATTTATATTAACCCCTTGTGTATTTTCAGTGATGCATATCACCACACCCCCACATACACATAGGCATTGTGGTGACTCCCCCGCCCCTCCACACAAGCATTGTGAGCAACCTACCCTCTCACATCAAGGCAACCACCCACCCCCACACACAAACATTTAAGTTATCCTCCCTCCACCACACACACATAGGTATTGGGGTGATCCCCCACCCACAATAATCAGGAGACCCGCCCCCTCCCAACCACACAGGCATTGGGGCAACCCTTCCCCACACATAAGAGGAACCCCCACCCCAATGGGTCTCCCCAGAGGGCCCACCCCTGGCAGTGCCATGCTGGAACTGCTACTCAGGAACTGTTACCCCAGGGGGCAGTGCCAGGATGCCAAGGGCAGTGCCAGACCCTCTCCCCTCCCTAAGGGCTAGACTTACCTTTACTACTGGGGCTAATTGAATCCCTTCAATTTAACTGTATTGAAATGTGGTTTGGGCAGGAACCTCATTACATCACCGGCAAAGGGTATGAAAAATCAGAAAACGAGATCTCACCAGTATGAATTTACGCTCAAAATCACCCCCTAGAGACAACAAAATCTGTCATCCCCACCAGGGCTGCCAGGGCCTAATGGCCTCCTCCTGCTCCTATTTGTTTTTCTATGCTTCTATGTTTCTGTGGCAACTCAACCTTCAACCAACTGAGGAAAAAAATATTAGAGATCAGGATCTCAAACTGAGATGAAGGTCATTGTTCACAGGCAGCAGTGATCGCCACACTGCTATGTGCTTCGGAGACTTGGACAATCTACAGCAGCACATCAAAGCTCTGGAGAAGTATCACTAGCGGTGACGTTGCAAGATCCTCCAAATCCAATGGCAAGAAAGGCTGTCTCCCAGGGTCACTGTTTGAAAATTAGGGGTCACCCATTTATGACGGAGATGAAGAGAATTTATTTCTCTCAGAGGGTTGTGAGTCTTTGGCATTCTCTTCCTCAAAAAGCAGTGGAAGTAGAATGTTTGAATATTTTTTAGGCAGAGCCAGATAAATTGTTAATAAGTAAGGGGATGAAAGGTTATCAAGGTAGGTGGGGGAGTGGAGCTGAATTCACAATCAGATCAGCCTTGATTTTATTGAATGTTAGAGCAGGCCCAAGGGGCCGAGTGGCCTGCTCATGCTCCTAATTCCTATGTCCGTATGTTCACATGGTCCAACAGCAGCATCCCTCTCCCAGACCAACATGTCCAACATCGAGGTGCTGATCACTCAAAACCAACTCTGCTGTACAGGACATGCCATTGGTCTGCCTGACACCAGGCTCCTGAAGTCACTGCACGACTTGAGCCTCACCTTTAAAAAAAAATTTAGAGTGCCCAATTCATTTTTTCCAATTAAGGGGCAATTTGGCGTGTTCAATCCACCTAGCCTGCACATCTTTGGGTTGTGAGGACGAAACCCACACAAACACTTTTTTTTAATATAAATTTAGATTACCCAATTATTTTTTTCCAATTAAGTGGCAATTTAGCATGGCCAATCCACCTACCCTGCACATCTTTGGGTTGTGAGGACGAAACCCACGCAAACACGGGGAGAATGTGCAAACTCCACACGGACAGTGACCCAGAGCCGGGATCGAACCTGGGACCTCGGCACCGTGAGACTGCAGTGCTACCACTGCACCACCGTGCTGCCGAGCCTCACCTAATTAAAACCTTGAACACTCTTCAGCTTCCAGAGGCTGAAAGAAAAGATATGAAAGGTAGCATTCACTTCCCCTCTCCTCTAATTCCCATCAAATTGGTGCATGCCTCATTATTTCTTGATGGAGTAAATTTGCTGTGTCTATTTTTTCAAATGATCCACTTCATCCCCCCATGTCCCACCCCCGAACTGCAGCCAAAGGAACCCATTCCAAAGACACTTATCTCTCAGCTGGTTGCCTGGTTGGCCGCCTCTCAGACTTTGACATGAGTGTCTGTAGAGAATTTAACATGGAGGCACCTTCTATCCTCACTTCACCTCTACACAGACACAATTTCTAGTGGGGGTAAGTGGCTGAGGGCATTGGAAAAGATCAAGAGTGGAATCCCAGGCCAATTTATCTCCTCATAAGCCCCAATGATACTGAGGCTAATTTTAATCATCCACTTCATTCTGACTGAGATCTGTGAAGCAAATGCAGACCAAGAATTATTCATCAGGAGCTACGTACTTGCAAAAGTTACTTGTTTAATTACTCCTAAGCCACTCTTTTGCACACCGGACCCAACTGAGCTTGTTTCCTTTCATATTAACCACAGGGATAATCAGAATGGTTACGTCTTGCTAAGGTATCACAGGCTGCTTGGATCTGGAGATGGGTCAGAGATGAATAGCTAGCATGACCCGCAATCTGCCCACGTTTAAAATGAAGGGCCTGGTGGGGGTGATGTGGGTAACTGGGACACCTTTCTTTCATTGACATTTTTAACTGGCCCACTTTCGTTAGTAAATTTTAAAATAACATTTTTGCCACCAACAATTGTTGCGGATGGTTCCTTTTAAGTCTCAGCCAGCTTTTGTCTGAGGAGAATTGCACAGCCAGAGAATAACAACTGCACAAAGTAACTGTTCAATAGCAGAAACTTGAGAAATATTAGAGGCGGAGAAAGAAAGCAGATTAGTAATGCATCTGGTGGAATAATGTTACACTTCAGACTTAAGGACACAAAACAGGATGGACCAAAGCTGTGCCAGAGAGAGGGATGGGTTGCTTGGTGAATGTATATGACTGCTATTAACTGCTATTAACTCTGAAACTATTTGTATCACACAATTCGGAAAACCCATTCTGATGTTAAAATTGAAGCACTTTAATGGGTCTATATAATGATTATTTAGGTCAGCAATTTCTATTCCTGATTGGTGAGGAAGAATGTAATGATTTCTGGCATATATCAGCATCTACACAGCAAATGGAAAGCTTCACGGATACAATGTAGAAAGGTTATCTTGCTGTTTGCTACTACGCTGTACGCAGAACTTTATGAAGCTGTTAAAAAGTTTTTGCCCATCAGGCGCACGGATTCAGCAGCCCTGGGGCACAATTTCATTCTGACTGGCCAATTAACAGCCATTTAGCGAGGAAGCGTGCTGTGAAAGGTTGGGCACCCCTGGGGATGGCAGGAAGAGGGCACGTGCCAAGAAAAGGGAGGGTGCAGGTTGGCGCTTTGAACCTGCTCCCTCAGGGGACAATGGAGCTGTATCATGGTTGCGGTGTCAGGGTGGGGGAGGGGCTCATTCAAAAGCGCTCAGTGCGTTATAGAATATGATATTGGGAAGGTGATGGCAACTGAAAGTCACACCCTGCCCTTGCCTATGACTCTCCCCCCCCCCCTCCCCCACTCACTCTCTCCTGCAACCCCCACCCCATGAACCTCATCTGACCCTCACTCACCTTTGGCCTCAGGTCCCCCATTGTTCCTGGGCTCATCATTGTCCCTCATTGCTCCTGGTGGCACTGCATGCAATGGAGAGTTGTGGGCCTCTGGTTGGGTGGCAGGTCGCAGAGGACATAGCTATGTAATATGGTAGGCCTTCCCCAACGGTCCACACCAGATCTCCAGCCGGGTTAGCTCAGTTGGCTGGGTGGCTGGTTTATGATGCAGAGAGAGGTCAGCAGCAAGGGTTCAATTCCTGTCCAGGCTGAGGTTGTTCATGAGGCCCTGCTTTTGCAACCTTGCCCCTCGCCTGAGGGGTGGTGACCCTCAGGTTAAATTACCACCAGCTAGCTCACCCCTTCAAAGGGAAAAAACAGCCCATGGTCATCTGGGCCTATAGTGACTTTACTTACTTAATGGGGGAATCTGTTGCACTGAAGTGGTTGCTATTTTTGAGTAGCTAATAGGGTGTGTGTGCTGTCAGTGTGAGGATTGGATGACTGTTAAGTGTGTGGTGGTCTGGTGGAGCATATGAATGTCAGCTATGAGGCCATTGATAGTATAATGACAGAGATTGTTGGTACATAGAATCATAGAATTTACAGTGCAGAAAGAGGCCATTTGGCCCATCGAGTCTGCACCGGCCCTTGGAAAGAGCACCCTATCTAAACCCACACCTCCTCCGTATCCCCGTAACCCAGTAACCCCACCTGACCTTTTTTGGACACTAAGGGTAATTTAGCGTGGCCAATCCACCTACCATTTAAATAATATTTCGTTATTTTGTTCTTTCCACCAAAGTGCATACCATTGGGCAGCATGGTAGCACAGTGATTAGCACAGTATCTTTACTGCTCCATGGTCCCAGGTTTGATTCCCGGCTTGGGTCACTATCTGTGTGGAGTCTGCATGTTCTCCCCGTGTCTGCTTGGGTTTCGTCCGGGTGCTCTGGTTTCCTCCCAGATGAGATTTAGTAGTGTTTGTGATTACTACTGTAGTTGGTAGATGTATATCAGAAGCTGCATTCATTGACCTTAACTTCTTGTGTCAGGTGATTGAACATCTTGCAGCCCTGCATCCACTCCTCAGGGCTTGATTCCTGGCGTTGGTCTTCAGAGCTATCTACTCACATTGAGTAATATGTCGAGGTCCTCCAGGTCCTCTGGAGATACAAAACATTCCTTCTGATTTCTACCTCCTCCACCAAGGACTCCACGCAGTGTCTGAAAACTTTGGATCTTGCTCTCCCACTTGGTGAGATTGTTGATGGAGCCATTTAATTGGACAGGAGGATGGCAGGTGGGGACCCCACTTCCTTCCCACCTCCATCCCTGTTAAGTCCGTGGTGGGAGGGCCCTTGTACAATCTTCCCACCCTGCCACCAATTGAGATTCTCACAATTCCCATCACTGCTGGGATTAAGTCAGAAGCGTGTTGGGGTGGGGGCAGGTGAGGGTGCTTGCCATGCGGGGAGCATAACAAACATTGATAGCGTGAAAGCATGATAGCGTGGTTGTTTACAGACTGATAGGGCAGAGTAATATTGGACTTAGTCACAGGCCTAGGGGATCAGCCTTTTGGCCCTTCAAGCCTGTTCTAGCATTCAATAAGGTCATGGCTGATCTGGCTGTTGTATCAACTCCACTTTCCTATCAGATTTAGATTTAGATTTATTGTCACATGTACCGAGGTACAGTGAAAAGTATTGTTCTGCGTACAGTCCAGGCAGATCGCTACAGACATGAAAAATATAGGACGTACAATAGATACATGATGTACATACATAGACATAGACATCAGGTAAAGCATACGGAGTGTAGTGTCACAACTGTAGTGATGATCATCTTAATCATTAGTGTCACTTTAAAAAAAAATTTAGATTACCCAATTATTTTTTCCAATTAAGGGGCAATTTAGCATGGCCAATCCACCTACTCTGCACATTTTTGGGTTGTGGGGGCGAAACCCACGCAGACACGGGGAAAATATGCAAACTCCACACGGACAGTGACCCAGAGCCGGGATCGAACCTGGAACCTCAGCGCCGTGAGGCAGTTGTGCTAACCACTAGGCCACTGTGCTGCCCTTCATTAGTGTCACTTAACAGTGCAATGAAGTTGAGACTTCTGGTGGTGCTCGTGTGTGGAGCGACCGTGTTAAGGAAAAGTTCCCGCCGGTATGCGATCTCCCGGTCTTTTTCGGGGGTTTCCTCGTTGTATTTTTAAAATTAAATTTCTTCGACCTTTGGGGCCTGAGGGACAGGCGCCAGGTCGGGTGGTTTGGAGCCAGTGAGTAGCCTCGCGGGAGTGTCTGGCAGCCAGAGGAGCAGGGGACATCGAGCCCGAAGTGAGCGGCGGGGGTGGAGCTTGACACGAGGCAAGGCCCGAATCCAGGACGCGAGGTAGAGGGGGAGCAGAGAATATTGGGTGGCTCCCGCTGAAAATGGATGTTTGAGAAGTTCGAAGTCCGGTCCCGGGTCAAGAGATTTTTTGACTTTTGAGAAAAAAAAATGTTTTTTTATTTTTTAAAATGTATTTATTTATTTTAGGACTGAAGAAAGAAGAGAAAAAATAATCAGTCGCTCAATGATACCAAAAATAGATGTGAAGAAGAGAGGAAACATGGATTCGCTGTCGAATGAGAGGACCAGTAAAAGCGCTCCCAAGATGGCGGATGCCGGACCGCATGGTGGGGCTGCACTACTTACGGTGGAAAAGATGACCGAGGTGATGGCTGTGGAGCTGGATAAGCACTTTGCGAGGCATATAGAGGCATTGCGGTAAGGAGATGGCAGTCGCACTGAAATCATTGGTGGAGGAGGCAATCGCCCCATTAAGGGAAGCTGGGCAAAGACATCGGCCGAGGTGACAAGAATTTCTTTTATAATCGATCAATAGATACCAAATAAAATTATTTTGTACCCAAGATTCTGCATCGTTAGTTCATGGTCGGCGTTACTTAATATATGTGATAACAGGAAAGTGTAGATCTTACAGCAAACAAGGTGAAAAAATGAAAGAAGTGGAGGAGGCCGTGTCGCAACATAGTGACCAGCTCACCTCGATGGGGGACAAGCTGCGGAGGGTGGTGGAGGTCAACAGAGGACTCCGAGCAAAGCTCGAGGACTTGGAGAACCGCTCGAGGGGGCACAATCTGAGGACTGTGGGCTTGCCTGAAGGGGCAGAGGGCTCAAGGCCAACAGAGTTGGCGGAGTTGATGGGAGAGGGTGAGAACCCCTCCCGGTATGAACTAGACCGAGCTCATCGGTCGTTAAGGCCGAAACCCAAAGTAAATGAGCCTCCGAGAGCAGTAATTATCTGCTTCCATAAATACCACATGAAGGAGAAGCTGTTACACTGGGCAAAGCAGAACCCACATTCATACATTGTCCAGCTCCCCAATCACAGTCCCCGATCTCTCTTCCAGCTCCATTTCTCACTTCTGTCCCAAGCCTTCTGCCTTCATGAACGCCTCAGCCACCTTCACCGTTTCAAAATAAAAATCTTTGGCGTTGTACGTCACCCTGAGCTTTGCCGGGTATACCATAAGATTCATACTGGGTGAGATTTATTTTGAGGGGAAGTGCGGGGGCGGGTGGGGGGGGGGGGGGGGTGGTATTCTGGGACGGGATCTGATGTTAATAATTGACAGGGGTGGGTCAGCCCATGGGGCAGGACCCAGTGGGTTGATGATGTTGGAGAAGAAGGGGAGGGGGTGAGAGACCCCCAGTTAGGATAGTCATGTGGAACGTGAGGGGTTTGGGAGGCCCAGTCAAAAGGTCAAGGGTGTGTGGGCATCTTAAAAGTTTGAAGGCCGATGTAGCAATGCTGCAGGAGACTCACTTGAAGGTGAAGGACCAGGTGGGACTTAAAAAGAGCTGGCTTAGTCAAGTGTTTCACTCTCGATTTGATGGAAGGGCTCGAGGAGTGGCTATAATGGTCAGCAAAAGGGTACGGTTCCAGATGTAGAATGTGGTTGCAGATCCGGGGGGGTAGATATGTGATTGTGACAGGAGCACTGGAGGGGAGGCTAAAGGCGATGGTAAGTGTATATGGTCCCAATTGGCCTCATTCTGAATTGTCCCTCTGTGTACCCGAACAGGCGCCAGGATGTGGCAACTGGGGGCTTTTCATAATAACTTAATTGCAGTGTTAATATAAGATTACTTGTGACCATAAAGATTATTATCTTACCTTATCCAGACCATATCTGAATGCATGTTGCATTTAAAACTAAACAGATGAACTGATAGTGCAAATAAATATTAATAAGCATGGTTGGATAGCTATAATATAGACATGGCAAGGATGACATAGATTAAGATCTAAATATTGAAGGAGATGTTACACTGAGGAAGGACAGGAAGTTGAGAACAGGTGGAGGGGTGGCTCTGTTAATTAATGATGGTATTAGCACATGGGCAGCATGGTAGCACAATGGTTAGCACGGTTGCTTCACAGCACCAGGGTCACAGGTTAGATTCCCGGCTTGGCTCACTGCCTGTGCGGAATCTGCATGTTCTCCTCATGTCCACATGGTTTCCTCCAGGGGCACCGGTTTCCTCCCACAATCCAAAGATGTGCAGGTTAGGTGGATTGGCCATTCTAAATTGCCCTTAGTGTGAAGCCACAGTGCTATCCACTTGTGCTACCGTGCGACCCCTACCCGGGGTTCAGTCGGCAGTTAGCAAGGCAAATGCAATATTAGTATTCATGTAAAGAGGGCTAGAATGCAAGACCAGGGATGTACTTCTGAGGCTGTATAAGGCTCTGGTCAGACCCCATTTGGAGTATTGTGAGCAGTTTTGGGCCCTCTATCTAAGGAAGGATGTGCTGGCCTTGGAAATGGTCCAGAGGAGTTTCACTAGAATGATCCCTGGAAGGAAGAGCTTGTCGTACGAGGAACGTCTGAGGACTCTGGGAGTGTACTCGTTGAAGTTTAGAAGGATGAGGGGGGATCTTATTGAAACTTACAGGATATTGCGAGGCCTGGACAGAGTGGGCATGGAGAAGATGTTTCCACTAGTAGGAGAAACTAGAACCAGAGGGCACAGTCTGAGACTAAAGGGCCAATCCTTTAAAACTAAGTTGGGGAGGACTTTCTTCAGCCAGAGGGTGGTGAATCTGTGGAACTTTTTGCCGCAGAAGGCTGTGGAGGCCAAATAACTGAATGCCTTTAAGCCAAAGATGGATGGGCTCTTGATTAATAAAGGGATCAGGGGTTATTGGGAGAAGGCAGGAGAATGGGGATGAGAAATATATGAGCCATGATTGAATGATGAAGCAGACTTGATGGGCCGAGTGGCCTAATTCTGTTCCTATGTCCTATGGTCTTACGGTCTTAGGGTGAGAGGAAACCAGAGCATCTGGGGGAAACCCACGCAGACACGGGGAGAATGTGCAGACTCTATACTGTCACCCAAGGTTGGAATCAAACCCGAGTCTCTGGTGCTGTAAAGCAGCAGTGCTAACCACTAACCTAATGAAAAAGTACATATTTACGCTAAGTCAAGTGGCAGGTGTGATGACTGGAAAGAATATAAACAACAGCAAAGAATGAAAAAAGATTGATATAATGAGTAAACTAGAGTACGAGAGAAAGTACCATCCACAGAGAGCAATGAGAACACCACTGAGTTCTCAAGTTGCTAAGTTCAAGAACGCTAAATTCTACTAAAAAGGAATAGACTGGCGGCATATGGCGCATTGGTTAGCACTGCAGCCTACGGCGCTCAGGACCTGGGTTCGAATTCTGGCCCTGGGTGACTGTCCGTGTGGAGTTTGCACATTCTCCCCGAGGCTGCGTGGGTTTCACCCCCAGACCCCAAAGAGGCGCAGGTTAGGTGGATTGGCCAGGCTAAATTGCCCCCTAATTGGAAATAAAAAATAATCGGGTACTCTAAATTAAAAACAAAAGGAATAGGTGTCCAAAATCAGAGATTATCTTATTGAATTGTATATACGTATAATACGTAAGAGGTGCTGTTGTATAAATGTTAATTTTTTGTAATGAAGTAAGCGGGGTGCTATGTTGCAGAGAATACATTCATTCCTGCTAGTTACGTGTCACGTTATGTGTTGTGCATGGGCCTTCAGCAGTTCTCCACCTTTGATTGTTGGAGCAACATCTCTAAAAAACCTTTTATCGTGTTTTGCAAGAATCCAGAGTGTTGGCACATCCATACCTTTTCTCTTTGCAGCAACAAAGAAATATAATAAATAAGCACGGTAGCATTGTGGATAGCACAATCGCTTCACAGCTCCAGGGTCCCAGGTTCGATTCCGGCTTGGGTCACTGCCTGTGCGGAGTCTGCACATCCTCCCCGTGTGTGCGTGGGTTTCCTCCGGGTGCTCCGGTTTCCTCCCACAGTCCAAAGATGTGCAGGTTAGGTGGATTGGCCATGATAAATTGCCCTTAGTGTCCAAAATTGCCCTTAGTGTTGGGTGGGGTTACTGGGTTATGGGGATAGGGTGGAGGTGTTAATCTTGGGTAGGGTGCTCTTTCCAGGAGCCGGTGCAGACTCGATGGGCCGAATGGCCTCCTTCTGCACTGTAAATTCTATGTAAAAAAAAAACAGGAGAGGACATAAGGAGCTAATGAAAGGAGATAGGTAGGTTATGTGGGTGGGCAAAGATCTGGCAAATGGAGTATAATGTGGGAAAATCTGATATTGTCCATTTTGGCTGGAAGAATAAAAAAGAAGCATATTATCTAAATGGTGAGAGATTGCAGAGCTCTGAGGTACAGAGGGATCTGGGTGCCCTAGTGCATGAATCACATAAGCTAGTGTACAGATCCAGCAAGTAATTAGGAAAGCTCATAGAATGTTATCATTTGTGAGGTGAATTGATAACAAAAGTAGGGAGGCTATACTTTAGGTGTACCGGGCATTGGTGCATTGTGTACAGTATTGGTCTCCTTATTTCAGGAAAGGTTCATTGGAAGCAGCTCCGAAAAGGGTTACTAAGCTAATTCCAGGAATGGGCAGGTTGTATTATGAGGAACGGTTGGAGGGTTAGGTTTTCTTCCACAGGTGTTTAGAAGAGTGAGAGGCAATTTGATTGAAACCTTTATGATCCTGAGCGATATTGGTGGGGAGGATGTGGAGGGGATCTGGTCTCAAATAAAAATACCTAGTGATGCTGGAAGTTTGAATTAAAAACAGAAAATGGTGGGAAACCATAGCAGTCCATCTGCATCTCTTGTGCATCCCTTGTCAGGCGGTACGGTAGCAGAGTGGTTAACACTGCTGCCTCACAGTGCCAGAGACCCGGATTTGATGCCCGCCTTAGGTGACTGTGTGGAGTTTGTACGTTCTCTCCGTGTCTGTGTGGGTTTGCTCCGAGTACTCCGGTTTCCTGACACAGTCCAAAGATGTGCAGGTTAGGTGGATTCGCCATGCTAAATTACCCATAGCTTCCAAAGATGTGCAGGTTAGGTGGATTCGCCATGCTAAATTGCCCGTAGCTTCCAAAGATGTGTAGGTTAGGTTGGGTTATAGTGTTACAGGGGATACGGCGGGGAAGAGAGAGGCTCTTTTGGTGGATCGGTGCAGGCTCGATGGGCCGAATGGCCGCATTCTGCACTGTACTGATTCTATGGGCGGAATTGTCCCAAAGGCCCGACACCGTCGTGAAACCCGGAGAGGTTCACGACGGCGTCGGAGGCCTCTCCTGGCCCCCTATTCTCCCCCCACCAGGGGGCTAGGAGGGCCGTGCCGGGAGACTTGGCCGCCGGGCCTTGTCGCTGGCGTCAAGGCCCGGTGCGTCAAGAATGACGTGGCCGACGCGCCTAATGACGTCAGCCGCGCATGCGCAGGTTGGCCGGCACCAACCCATGCATGCGCGGTTGCCGTCATCCCCTCCGCCGCCCTGCAAGACGTGGCGGCTTGATCTTGCGGGGCGGCGGAGGGGAAAGAGAGCGTCCCATTGAGACGCTGGCCCGATGATCACCGATCGCGGGCCTGTCCCCTCACGAGCATGGTCGTGGTGCTCAGTCCCCTGTAGGCCACAGGCCCCAAACGGGCATCTCACGCCGTGTTCCCGACGGCAGCGACCAGGTGTGGTTGCCGCTGTCGTGAAATGGTCGCAAATGGCAGGCCGCTCGTGAAAAACGGCGGGGGTGGGAGAGCGGACCTCCCGCGATTCTCCCACCCGGCGTGAGGAGCGGAGAATTCCGCCCTATGGATTCCATTTTTAAAAATGAGTTAAAAATCTAGAACTAGTGGTCACTGATTAACAATAAGGGGTCACTCATTAAGGACAGAGCTGAGAAATGGCCCTCACAGAGGTTGGTGAGTCTCTGGGACTCTCTTTCTCAAAGGGCTGTAGAAGCAAAGTCTTAGAATATTTTAAGGCAGTGCCGGATAGATTCTTAATTAACAAGGTGGTGAAAGGGTATCAGGCTAATCAATAAGAATAAACAACTACACCTCCTCAACGATAGTCCTCAATACCGGGGCCCTGCAAGGCTGTGTATTTAGCCCCCTACTCTACTCCCTGTACACACACGACTGCAATCAAAATTTGGGTCCAACTCCATCTACATGTTTGCTGATGGCCCGATCATAGTGGGCCAGAACACGAATAACGACGAGTTAGAATACAGGGGGCAGATAGAGAACCTAGTGGAGTGGTGCAGCGACAACAATCTATCCCTCAATGCAAGCAAAACTAAAGAGCTGGTCATTGACTTCAGGAAGCAAAGTACTGTACACACCCCTGTCAGCATCAACGGGGCCGAGGTGAAGGTGATTGGCAGCTTCAATTTCTTAGGTGTGCACATCACCAAAAATCTGTCCTGGTCCACCCACGGCGACGCAACCACCAAGAAAGCACAACAGTGCCATATTTCTTCCGGAAACTAAGGAAATTCGGCATGTCCACATTGACTCTTACCAACATTTACAGGTGCACCATAGAAAGCATCCTATCTGGCTGCATCACAGCCTGGTATGGCAACTGCTCGGCCCAAGACCGCAAGAAACTTCAGAGAGTCGTGAACACCGCCCAGTCCATCACACAAACCCGCCTCACATCCATTGACTCTATCGACACCTCCCGCTGCCTGGGGAAAGCAAGCAGCATAATCAAAGACCTCTCCCACCCAGCTTAATCTCTGTTCCAACTTCTTCCATCGGGCAGGAGATACAAACGTCTGTGAACACGCACGAACAAACTCAGAAACAGATACTACCCCGCTGTTAGCAGATTCCTAAATGACCTTCTTATGGACTGACCTGATTAATACTGAACTCCTGTATGCTTCACCCAATGCCGGTGTCTATGTAGTTACATTGTGTTGCCCTGTTATGTATGGGCAGCATGGTAGCGTAGTGGTTAGCACAATTGCTTCACAGCTCCAGAGTCCCGGGTTCAATTCCCGGCTTGGGTCACTGCCTGTGCAGAGTCCGCACGTTCTCCCCGTGTGTGCGTGGGTTTCCTCCGGGTGCTCCGGTTTCCTCCCGCAGTCCAAAGATGAGCAGATTAGGTGGATTGGCCGTGCTAAATTGCCCTTTGTGTCCAAAATTGCCCTTTACTGTTGGGTGGGGTTACTGGGTTGCGGAGATCGAAAGACAGGCTAATATTTCAAATGTAGACTCATTGTCATCATGCAGGTGGACTGCTGTGTTTTTCCACCATTTACTGTTTTTAATTCAGGCTTCCAGCATTGGTAGGTATTTTTATTTGAGAACGCATTCATTACTGCCTGTGGTTAGACCTATGTACAGATAAGAAACATTCTCCATTAAATAGTTGAACATCTGGCATGCCCAATAAACTGTAATCATTCCCAACAATGAGGGCGTACTTAGAGGCCCTTGTAACTGAACAGCCTGAGGAGAAATCATTCGGCATGAGCCACAGAAAAAGGGAAGATTTGGTAAATTCCGGAAGATATTCTGAGTCAATTCACGAGCTAGTTCTCCATGGCAGCCCCTGCAGCAAACTTAGTAAATGCCTTGAACTCATTCTCTTGAATTCTGGGAATCCAACTCTGGAAAATCCCAGATAATTCCAGGTTTTCCATAGGGTTCACCTGCTTCAATGGAATTGCCAAGTAACATGAAGAAAGCTTTTGTTTCTCAACTATTGTATAATTTAGAAGTAAATGTACACAACACCCTACTTATTTTGCCACAGTACTGTTCGAGTGCAGGAGTAGGGATGTCTTGCTGCAATTCTATATGGCCTTGGTGAAGCCACACCGGGAACATTGTTTTGGTCTCCTTACCTGAGGAAGGATGCTCTTCCTCTAGAGGGAGTGCAGCGAAAGATTTCCAGACTGATGAAATGAAAATCGCTTATTGTCACAAGTAGGCTTCAAATGAAGTTACTGTGAAAAGCCCCGGGGAGGCTGGCACAGGAATTGAACCGTGCTGCTGACCTGTCTTGGTCTGCTTTAAAAGTCAGCGATTTAGTCCTATGCTAAACCAGTCCCTGGGTTGGCGGGATGGACATATGAGGGGAGATTGAATCATTTAGGATTGTATTTGCTGGAGTTCATAAGAATGAGGGGGTTCTCATAGAAACCTATAAAATTCTAACAGGACTGGACAAGGTAGATGCAGAAAGGATGTTCCTGATGGTGGAGGTGTCCAGAACCAGGGGGTCACAGACAGTCTGAGGATGCATTTAGGGCTGAGATGAGGAGAAATTTCTTCACCCAGAGGGTGATGAGCCTGTGGAATTCTCTACCACAGAAAGTAGTTGAGGCAAAACATTGTAGGCGCGATCTACCAGCCTCGTCGTGCCCAGCGTGAAAACGAGCGGGTCGGTAAGATTGTGGGGGAGGCCGAAATCGGGAACTATGCTGGGCGGCGATTGAATTCAGATCTAACTGAGCTGTTCCCGTTAGTGAGCGCGGTGTGGCGAGAAACCAATAATCACCAATTAATTCCAATCTCCATAACATTAACAGGAAGGGCCCCAATCAAACGGTCACCCACGATCTAACCGCCTCCCCAGCGAGCGGTCACGTGGGGCCCCCATTCAGTGCACCTATTTTAAAATTTGATGCCAATGCAATGTCTGTCGTGGGCATTCGAGGAGGTGAGTGACAATCTTTGGATTGGAGCAATCAGACCAGGGGCAGTGGGGCCACTGCCCAGTGCATGGGAGAGGGGGTGGGGGAGTCACCCCTGCTCTGGGGAGCGGGGGTAGTCCAGCGCCCGCAGGCCCGGCATGCCAACCCCCGGATCATGTATACACATAATGGGGGCAGCTCCAGCTGCTGCCTGTCTATCCCATTGAAGACCCCCATGTCAGAGACCTGTCTGTCGTAAGGAGACTTATGTAAGGCTGAGGAAACAAGGTTCAGACAGGGCGCTAGAGGGATACAAGATAGCCAGGAGGGAACTGAAGAAAGGGATTAGGAGAGCTTAGAGAGGGCATGAAAAATCATTGGCAGGTAGGATCAAGGAAAACCCCAAAGCCTTTTACACATATATGAGAAATATGAGAATGACTAGAGCGAGGGTAGGTCCGATCAAGGACAGTAGCGGGAGATTGTGTATTGAGTCTGAAGAGATAGGAGAGGTCTTGAACGAGTACTTGTCTTCAGTATTTACAAATGAGAGGGGCCACATTGTTGGAGAGGACAGTGTGAAACAGACTGGTAAGCTCGAGGAGATACTTGTTAGGAAGGAAGAAGTGTTGGGCATTTTGAAAAACTTGAGATAGTCAAGTCCCCCTGGCCTGACGGGATATATCCAAGGATTCTATGGGAAGCAAGAGATGAAATTGCAAAGCCGTTGGCAATGATCTTTTCGTCCTCACTGTCAACAGGGGTGGTACCAGGGGATTGGAGAGTGGCGAATGTCATGCCACTGGTCAAAAAAGGGAATAGGGATAACCCTGGGAATTACAGGCCAGTTAGTCTTACTTTGGTGGTAGGCAAAATTATGGAAAGGGTACTGAGGGATAGGACTTTTGAGCATCTGGAAAGACACTGCTTGATTAGGGATAGCCAGCACGGATTTGTGAGGGATAAGTCTTGCCTTACAAGTCTTATTGAATTCTTTGAGGAGGTGACCAAGCATGTGGATGAAGGTAAAGCAGTGGATGTAGTGTATATAGATTTTAGTAAAGCATTTGTTAAGGTTTCCCATGGGAGGCTTATGCAGAAAGTAAGGAGGCATGGGATAGTGGGAAATTTGGCCAGTTGGATAACGAAACTGGCTCACCAATAGAAGTCAGAGAGTGGTGGTGGATGGCAAATATTCAGCCTGGAGCCCAGTTACCAGTGGCATACCGCAGGGATCAGTTTTGGGTCCTCTGCTGTTTGTGATTTTCATTAATGACTTGGATGAGGGAGTTGAAGGGTGGATCAGTAAATTTGCAGACGATACGAAGATTGGTGGAGTTGTGGCTAGTGAGGAGGGCTGTTGTCGGCTGCAAAGAGACATAGATAGGATGCAGAGCTGGGCTGAGAAGTGGCAGATGGAGTTTAACCCTGAAAAGTGTGAGGTTGTCCATTTTGGAAGGACAAATATGAATGCGGAATACAGGGTTAACGGTAGGGTTCTTGGCAATGTGGAGGAGCAGAGAGATCTTGGGGTCTATGTTCATAGATCTTTGAAAGTTGCCACTCAGGTGGATAGAGCTGTGAAGAAGGCCTATGGTGTACTAGCGTTCATTAGCAGAGGGATCGAATTTAAGAGCAGTGAGGTGATGATGCAGCTGTACAAAACCTTGGTAAGGCCACATTTGGAGTACTGTGTGCAGTTCTGGTCGCCTCATGGTGGAAGGTATAGGGGGGATGTCAGAGGTAGGTTCTTTAGGTTCTTTACCCAGAGTAGTGGGGGCATGGAATGCACTGCCTGTGGAAGTAGTTGAGTCGAAACATTAGGGACCTTCAAGGGGATTGGGTAGGTACAATGGAGTGTAGATTAATTTGTTCTTAAGGGCAGCACGGTAGCATTGTGGATAGCACAATTGCTTCACAGTTCCAGGGTCCCAGGTTCGATTCCGGCTTGGGTCACTGTCTGTGCGGAGTCTGCACATCCTCCCCGTGTGTGTGGGTTTCCTCCGGGTGCTCTGGTTTCCTCCCACAGTCCAAAGATATGCAGGTTAGGTGGATTGGCCATGATAAATTACCCTTAGTGTCCAAAATTGCCCTTAGTGTTGGGTGGGGTTACTGGTTTATGGAGATAGGGTGGAGGTGTTGACCTGGGTTAGGGTGCTCTTTCCAGGAGCCGATGCAGACTCAATGGGTCGTATGGCCTCCTTCTGCACTGTAAATTCTATGATAATCTATGATTAATCTAGGACAAAGGTTCGGCACAACATCGAGGGCTAAAGGGCCTGTTCTGTGCTGTATTTTCTATGTTCTATGTTCTATGTTCTATCTATAAAGAGTATTCGAGGATTGATTACTTTATAGTGAGTCGGGAGATTTTAGTTGGGGTGGAGGGGCAGAGTATGTGGGGATAGTTATTTTGGACCATGTGTCCCACTGGCTGGAGATTCGGTTTAGATTGGGACGAGAGCAGAGGTCAGGGTGGTGGTTTGACTCGGGGTTATTGGCAGATGGAGGTTTTTGTGATAAGTTGCGGGCTGCGATTAAGGAGTATGTAAAGTTGAATCAGAATGGGGAGGTGTTGGCAACTATTTTTTGGGAAGCACTGAAGGCAGTGGTCCGGGGAGGATTTTTATTTTCAGGCTCGTGCGGACAGGGAAAGGAGGGAGGAACATGACCATTCAGTGAGTGAGATAGTAGTGGTGGACAGGGAGTATTTGAGGATGCCCACCACGGAGGGAGTGGCGCAGAGAAAAATGTTGCAGGGGCAGTTTGACAGGTTGACAATGGGGAGGGCGGTTTGGTTGAAAACGGGAGTAGTGGCTTGGTTGGATGACCTTTACGAATTCCTGCGGTTGGAAAAGATAAAGTATGAGTTAAGGGGCTCTGCAGAGGAGTTTGAGAAAAGGTGGGGGATGTTTGTGATCGTGTTTGAGGAGCTGTTCATTGCGGGGGGCGGGGGAAGAGGAATAAATTTGTACAGACTGTATAGTTGATTGCTGGGAAGTATGTTTCCCGGCGTGCTTATGTGTTGCAACCTGTTTTGATAAATGTTGGTAATAAAATACATTTAAAAAAAGAATGGTTACTGTGATGTAAGTAAGTTGTTTTTATCCTTTTTTTAATACTTTTGTACAATGTTGACTGTTTAGTAAACAAAATATTCCCAAGTGGATTCCAGGGGGTGCATGTGCCAGGCACAGACGGTTCTAACTACCTCGCATCCCAATCAGGCTGTGAGGCCTGGACACTTTGCCTGAACTCTGGAGGCAACAGCACCACAGAGACAGCAGGCCACATCCCAACACCCAAGCGCTGGGCCACAGTACTGGGGACATCCCCGTGACAGAGGGTGGGTGTGTGAATCAGGGAAGTTACCAGCACCCGGTCCAGGTAATCTTTCCAGCGGGTGTCTGGGGTGCATGGTCTGGGGTCCATAGCCCAGGGGCCCTTGCTGCGGCCAGAGGTGCATGTGCAGGGCGTGTTGGATGGCACCATGAGGCATGGCAGGGGATGTGAGGCTGCGGGGGGAGGGGGGGGACTCACGGGTCCAGGGTGGAAGCTATAGCTGATTGTCAGTTTCTCACCCTCTCCAATTTCTTACAGATATCACAGTATGGATGATATTATGCACCCTGCGCAAGCTGACCTCGTGGTGCTGTCAGACGCCGGAGATGGTGGCGACAGCAGCATCAATAGAGGCCTGAGGTGGTGGCCCATGACCCCACACCCTGAGGACCCAGCTGCCAATGAAGCCAGGGAGGGACCCAGAGGGGGAGACTATCGACAACCCAATGTGTACAGGCGGCACTGATCTTTCGAACTGATGTTGGAGAGCATGTGCCTCATAAGGCTCCCCCTCAACAATGAGATTGAATCTTAGAATCATAGAATTTACAGGACAGAAGGAGGCCATTTGGCCCATCGGGTCTGTACCGGCCCTTGGAGAGCATCCTACTTAAGCCCACACCTCCACCCTCTCCCCATAACCCAGTAACCCCACCTTTTGCATACTAAGGAGCAATTTAGCATAGCCAATCCACCTAACCTGCATATCTTTGGAATGTGGGAGGAAACCGGAGCACACGGAGGAAACCCACGCAGACACGGGGGGAATGTGCAGACTCCACACGGTCACCCAAGGCCGGAATTTAACCCGGGACCATGGAGCTGAAAGGCAGCAGTGCTAACCACTTTCCCACCATGGCACCCATGGTGCAACACCTGTTGACTTTGCGGACTTGGCACCATGTGGAGGAGGAGGATACTGTGGTGTTCTTTGTGATTCCTGTTCTCAGGATGGATGTTGTAGTGTTCACAAAGATCACAGAAGTTAAGTTCATCAACAAAGCTAACATTTATTTACACTGCTTATTAAAGCTCAACCAATTACTCCTACAGAAACAATCTAGTAATCTACAATCTACACTCAACTAACACGAGTCTCGACATTCTATCTATAACTGTACTCTGATCTCGTTCACTTCTCCTATGCTCTCTCTCTCCAGCCTTTTCCCAGAAGTCTGTGAGTCAATGCTGGAAATAGTTCTCATCTCGCTCCATCTAGTGGTTGATTATGATATGACATTAACCATTTGTATTCTGAACATTTCCCATAATGTCACATCCCCCTATCTTTGAGAAAATGCTTGAAATTCTTTCTAACATTTTTTACATACATATTGGAGAATGCCTTCATATAGGTCATGCTTAAAGTTATTATGCATATCATAATTGCAATTACAGAGTTACAGTTCTTGGTATTTTAAAAATTAAGTCTATTAGGTGGTTTTCTTGTCCTTTTTCTGCTTTCTTTGCACCAAATTTAACGCATGCATCTGCACCAATTAGTGATGACGTATCTTCCACAATTTCAAAGTCCAATGGCATGCAGATGTCACCATTCTGTACCGTGAGGCAGCAGGAACCTTTGGTCATTATTACAATCCCATTGTAGTCTGTCAACCTACAGTTTGACTCTTTAATTCTGAAAATCTTGTGCACTTGTTTCAAATCTTCTTCTGTGATTAAATTTACATGTGCACCCATATCCAGCTTTAATGGAACATCGGACTCATTAATATTTATTGTTCCAGTCCAATCTTTAATTAAATTGGAGATTTGAAATATTTTTCTATTATCAGTGTCCAGTTTATTAACTCTGATTATCGCTTCTACCATGAAGTTATCCTGCAGAGTAAACTTAGAGGAATCATTATGTGAAGTAAAACATTTTCTTCATGCCCTTCATTTTGTATACTCTGTATCTCTTTATTTGTATAGAACAATTTTTCAGAGTTGTTTGCTGGTGCTGAAGTAAAATGGCATTGTGAGGCACGTTGGGACCTGCACATGGGTGGCACGTTGGGACCTGCACCTCTGTGCCACGCTGGGAGCAGCGTATGTGCAGCGCATTGTGACCTGCACATGTGCGGCACATTGGGGCCTGCGCATGTGTGACACGTTGGGACCTGCGCATGTGCAGCGCATTGGGACCTGCGCATGTGTGGTGCTTTTGGGACCTGCATATGTGCAGTGCAGTGGGACCTACGCGTGTGCGGTGCATTGGAACCTGCGTATGTGCGGCGCATTAGGACCTGCGCATCGCCCGGGAACCTTCCCAGAGCCTTGTGGGATTTCCCACTCATGACGCTGAGTAAAATGTTTGGATTACAGAATTTTTCACTTTCCAGAATTTCAGATGAGGGATGCTCAACCAATAAACAATTCTTTTTGCACCCTACCATTCTTTCCTTGTGACTACTCTGTGTGGATTCAACAGTATGCAAGTGCAGCAAGTGATTAGGGAGGCAAATCGACTGTTGGTATTTATTGCATGAGGAATGGAAGCTTTACTGCAACTGTACAGGGCCTCGGTTTGACCTCATCTGAGGTCCTGTGTACAGTTTTGGTCTCCTCATTTGTAAAAAAATATATAATTACGTTAGATTCAATTCAGAGAAGGTCCAAGTGATTCATCCCTGGGATAAGGGGCTTATCCTATAAAGAAAGGTTGAAAAGATTGGGCCTATTGATGCACCATCAATTGGACACGAGACGAAGATGTGATCCAAACAAAAGGCTTTAATGCACAAGATGTGTGCCCGGCAGCAGACGTACAGAAGAATTGCCGACTGCCAGGAAGCACGGGTTCTTATATCCCGCCATGTAAGCGGAGCTACCTACCTCTCAGCCAATCGGCTGAGAGGCACATGACTTACCCGGGCCAATGGGCAGCGAGTCCTCTGCGCCAGTAGCAGCTCACTTCTAAGGTACCGTAATAACCCTAGTCATACTACCACACCTATACCCGTTGGGAGAGGTAATCTTATTGACACATATTTGATCCTGAGGGGATGTCGTAGGGTTGATACCAGGAGGATGTTTCCACTTGTGGAAGAGACTAGAACCAGGGGAGACGGGTTAAGAATAAGAGGGCTGGGCAGTACGGTGGCATAGTGATTAGCATTGCTGCCTCATGGCGCCGAGGTCCCAGGTTCGATCCCGGCTCTGGGTCACTGTCCGTGTGGAGTTTGCACATTCTCCCTGTGTTTGCGTGGGTTTCGCCCCCACAACCCAAGGATGTGCAGGGTAGGTGGATTTGCCATGCTAAATTGGCCCTTAATTGGAAAAAATTAATTGGGTACTTTAAATTTATTCCAAAAAAAATAAGAGGGCTACTGTTTGAGATGAAGATGAGGAAAAGGGATATTAGCATATGGACTTCTCTTGCCTAGAAAACAGTGGAGGCAGGGTCATTGGCCGGGATTCTCCGACCTCCCACTGGGTCGGAGAATCGCCCGGGGCCGCGTCAATCGTGCTCCCGCCGTGTCCCGAATCTCCGCCCCCCCCCGAGATTTGGCCGGGGCGGGAATTGCACCACACCGGTCGGCGGGTCCCCGTGCCGGTAGACGCCCCCCCCCCCCCGGCAATTCTCCGGCCCGCGATGGGCCGAAGTTGCGCCGCTGACAGACCTTTCCCGCCGGCGTGGATTAAGCCACCTACCTGACAGGCGGGATTGGCGGCGCGGACGGGCGGGCTCCGGGGTCCTGGGGGGGGGCGTGGGGCGATCTGACCCCGGGGGGTGCCCTCACGGTGGCCTGGCCCGCAATTGGGGCCCACCAATCGGCGGGCAGGCCTGTGCCATGGGGGCACTCTTTTTCTTCCGCCTTCGCCATGGTCTTCACCATGGTGGAGGCGGAAGAGACCCCCTCCTCTGCGCATGCGCCGGGATGACATCAGCAGCTGCTGAAGCTCCGGCGCATGCGCAGACTTACGCCGGCCGGCGAAGTCCTTTAGGCCCGGCTGGCGTGGCGCCAAAGGCCGTTCACGCCATCGGTGGAGTGGGAACCACTCCGGCGCAGGCCTAGCCCCTCAATGTGAGGGCTTGGCCCCTAAAGTTGCCGAGACGTCCGCACCTTTGGGGCGGCCCGATGCCGGAGTGGTTCACGCCACTCCAACACTCCGGGACTCCCCGCCCCGCCGGGTAGGGGAGAATCCCGGCCATTGAATTTATTCAAGGCAGAGTTGACAAGTTATTGATAGTCAAAGGAGTTGAGGGGTATGGGCACGGTGGGGGGGGGGGGGTAGAATGGCAAACAGGAGGTGAGAGCAGACTATGATCTGACATGATATTGAATGGCGGATCAGGCTCAAAGGGCTGAGTGAGGAACTCCCGCTCCCAGGTCCTATGTTCCCCTGGGTCAGGTCGGCGGGTGGGGGGAGGGGGGCGGGGGTGAGGAGATGAGGGGAGGAGTGGTTAGTGGGGGTAGTTGAGGGAGGGGAGTCAAGGTGTTAATGTGAGTGATTGGTGGGTCAGTTGTGTAGTTAGACTTGGAGTTTTCTGTCTAACATTTCCTGGCTCAGTAAATTGGAATTATCCGAAGTGTCCGACTCTAGCTCAGAGAGTTCCAGGGAGCAGGGAAATTGCCAGGGAAGCAGGGGCAGTTCAAACTTCACAGGCATTTCCCACAGAGGCCTACATGTCGGGACTTGCACTGGGTCTCGACACACAGCCTGGGTCGTATGACCGGAGACTGCAAGTTCTGAGACTCTGTGTAAAATAATGAGTTACCAGGGCCCAGGAACTGAGTGTGGTCCTGGGACTACAGTTTGAGCCCCACACGACACCAGGAGATGGATGTCCAATAAGTTCAGCAGAAATCCACCACACTGACACCGGCGTGATCTGGGATCGTTATTCGGCAGCTCATCCGGTTACTTCTTTCGTTTAGAGTCCTGGAAGGAAATGTTGGCTATTACTAAACAGAAGACTACTTTTAACTTTCTTTTGATTCTTTGTCAGCCTCTTTTCTTGGAGCCCAACAAAATGGTTTATTGCCACTTCAGTCAGCATTCGTTTTTATCAATATAGAGCAAATGATTACAAACCAGATGTAAAAAATCAAACAAAATTTGTAAGTTTGTCAGAAGCTGAAGCCAGAAGCTATATTTCATTGAAAAGTAAATCGCATTGAGCCAATGACAGTGAGTGCTATTAAGAACAATCTCCTCAGGGTCTGTGTCAGGGAGTATCAAAGCCTTTGATATAAATCTGATAAGTATCAGATTCACAAAGCAAAGACACAGTACTTTATAATCTGCCAGTTCCCTCAGGCCAAGCACAGTATCGTAAATGTACAGTTGTTGGAACATTACCTGCCTTTGTTGTGATAAACATGATGTAATAAACAGTGGTTAGCCAGGCCACTAAGTCATTATTTCAGAAACAATATGATATCATTGGGCAGCACATTGTGTAAAATGGATGAACTATTACCACTTTTAGGTTTACTATATAAATGTGACATTTTAATGTATATTACTCTCAAATCCGAGGTATCATATGATCAATTCAATATGTCCTGTCTAAACATCATCTAATTTCAGATTGAAATTGTTTGGAAAAGGCCATTGCCTTCACATGAAAAGACTCCGGCGATTTTTATTTGCTTGTGGAAGAAGAACAAAGACGGGTTGTCCATTAGTTCTACTACAGTTACATAAATACAAGACACACAATGATGGGTTTTGATTCTAGCCACATCATTTTGCATATTTTGTAAGCAAGCAAAGAAATTGGTTTGACAACCATGTATACAAGAAGACTTTAATGTACTTTTCTGGCCTGAACTGTATTGAAAACTAAGTAGAAATGGGACACATGAGGAGAAATGTGCCTTGATGCCCACCCAGCTCTGACGTGCCCCCTCGGTGCCCGGGACCCTTTCACTTTTTTAAAAAAGGAATCAGCCTGTACATCAGCTGCTTTAACTTTTGAGGGCGTAGTCCTGGCCTGAGCTGACTGCACCAGTGGGACCCACATGTCTTTTGCAGGAGACAAGTATACCACAGTTCGCTGTGTAAAGTCTCCGTGCACACACTCGATCCTGAGTAAAGTGTCTGAAATCCCAACAAAGGCAATTCCTGAATCCGGCTCCAGCCGCTTGCCATTATTTGCTTTGTTGGGGATGCAAAATGTTTCCTTCCCTTACAAGACAACAACAACTTGTATGTATATAGCATCTTTAACATCATAAAATGTCTCCAGGTGCTTCACAAGAGCGCCATCAGGCTATATCCGATAATGAGCCATGGAAGGAAATATTTGGAGAAATGAGTAAGAGCTTTGTTAAAAATAAGTAGCTTTTAAGGAGCATCACAGAGATGACAGATGATTATAGGGCTGGTGCTGGTAACAGTGATGGGGAGTGGGAAAGACCCTGGAGGGACTTGTAAACAACGGGGGGTGGGGGGGGGGGGGAATTTTAAAATTGAAGTTCTATTATAATGGGAGCCAATGTCACTCAGCGAGCATGGGGCAGATGGGTGAACAAAACTTTAACGTGCATTATGCTAATGAAAGCAGAGTTTTGGTAGAACTCAAATTTACAGAGGGTAAAAGGTGGAAGACCCCCGACAGTCAGGAGAGAGTTGGAATTGTCCCAGATTGAACTTAATTCAGTTCATTGGTTTTACAATATGCCCTCTGATTGTGCTTAACTTTGAAGGCAGCAGAAACACATTTCACTGGACTGCGACTTGGAATTTGACAAATGCGTTCAATAGTAAAAGAATAAATGGTACCAAACTCACACTGTAGGATTTACTTTAGTTATTTTGCTTAAGTAGTTATTCCAATAAGTAGAAAAGACTGCTGCCCTAAAAGATAACGTGCATGATATCCTTCTTCATGATCCACAGATACAGAATGTCCCAATTATCTTTGTCTAAAGGCTTCAGACAAACTTTTCAATTAACCTGCGTGTGATCTACCAAATGGGGACAGTGTCCCGTTGTGCATGAGATTAGCCGGGTGTTTCCTGGACCTCGGTGCTCTAACGCCCAGCCAGGTAGATTGGGGGCCTCCCCGACGAGGCCCCACATAGTCCCTTTTTCTGCATTGAGGAACTCTGCTCGCCAGAACTCCTCAGTACAGCGAGAGATCTCTCGGACCCCAGATCCCCCCGCAAGCCCCAACTCACCACCCCCCACCATCCCCCTCGCCCCACACCCGCACCTGCTCAGGGCACCCCTCGGCCCAATCAAGGTCTCCTAAAAATGCCAGCTTGGCACCTTGGCATGATTCCACCCTGGCACTGCCAGGGTGCCTGGTTGGCAGTACTAGGATGTCCAGGTAGCACCAGCAGCGCCCAGGGTATCACTCTGCCAAGAGGGCATGCACCAGGGGGCCTCCAATTCCTTGGGAGACCCCAACAAGTGTCGTTCCATCTGGTCCCTGTTTGTGGAGACTAACACTGAACGGAACTTACCCGAGGTCTCCAATGCGAAGGGGTTAGATCCCACACCTTAGTTAGACCTCATAATGCATATTAGAGTGAGACTAGCTGCCCCACTCTCATAGAATCCCTACAGTGCAGAAGAAGGGAATTCGGCCCATCGAGTCTACACTGACCCTTCAAAAGAACTAACACCTAGGCCCAATCCCCCACCCTATTCCAGCAACCCCACCCTAAGGGGTAATTTAGCATGGCTAATCCACCTAACCTGCACATCTTTGAACTGTGGGAGGAAACCGGAGCTCCGGAAAGAAATCCACGCAGACACGGGGAGAATGTGCAAACTCCACACAGTCACTTGAGGTCAGAATTGAACCCTGGTCCCTGGCGCTGTGAGGCAGCAGTGCTAACCACTGTACCACCGTGCCACCCAAAAGTATGCAGATTTGCCAGAAATTGGCCCAGCCCACCATGGGTGGGATTCACACCGAGATGTCTCGCAAGACCTCGCAAGCCAAATACATTCTGGAAGTGGGATCTCACGGCATCTACTGGTCGCGTTGCGCTGCTTTTCGGGTGCAGTATGACAAATAGATCCCACTGCTGAAAACTAAACTGAGGAATATTTCCAAACAATTATCAGGGCAAAATCCTATCTACATTCCTGTCCGTTTAACTGAAAATCAGCTGCCAATCAAATATGGAAGCAAACCATTTCCAGGTTTGCATTTTGAATGACTTGGGCCTCCCCCTTGGGCACTGGGGGCTCAGACTGATTCCAACTACTGTATGAAAATAAACAAGGATATTTTCTTTCCCTGTGTGTGAAACGGCTTTGCAGTCTCTTATGAATCCTTACCACCTCATTCCTGCTCCGAGTTTCAATACTCGCGTCACCAGTGCTTATGAATACTAAAACCTCTTCAACCACTGGAACATTAAGCTTCTGTCGACCTTGTCCCATCCTTTGATGATTTTAAAAAGAAACCTTTTTTCGCCATTTTCAAAATTCACAAACAATTATGTACATTGTTGGCCGTGTTTATCTACTGTATGATACAGAAAGGTTTGTCTTGTCCTTTCCTTAATTTACCATATTTACATTCTGCCGCCCTCTGGCTTGGCGTGTGGTCCCTCCGGACCCCCCCAGCCCTGCCCCCCCCCCCCCCCCCCAGTCCTTCCTGCCCCTCCCCCCCTTGTGTGTCCCCTGGTTGGTTTTGCAGGGGGGGGTGGGTGTTTACCCCCCCCCCCCTTTCTGTCCCCTTCCTCTCCCCTCCTTTCTCTTCTTCCCCCGTCGACTTCGGCTGTGTTTCCCCTGTGATTGACGGGGGGGGGGGGGGGGGGGGGGTTTCCCTCTCCCTCCCATGTCGTTCCCTTTTGTGTCTTTCCAGCCTTTTCTCTACTTCTCCACACCCTCCCTCCTTTGATGATTTAAAACATATTGATTGTAATGAGTGACTCACTGAAACCTTAAACTAATCTCTCATTTCTCATAATGTAACATCTGTGTCCTTGGATACATGAGGCGGAATTCTCCCTTTTTACGACTAAGCAGTGGTGGGGGCGGGAGCATGGTCTGTTTCCTGTTGTGGCTGGTGGCACCGCATGCCACAACCTTCAGGCCCCGATCTCATTAATTATGCATCCGGGTGTTTTTACACATTATTCAGTGTCCGGGCGCCATATTGAATAGGTGTCCAATATCACCGACCTTCTAATGCAGAAAGAGGGTGTTACCTCCTGAGAATGAAGATGGATCTCCAGGAACATTCTGAAGTTGAAAGATGGACCCCCTCCAGGACACCTGATCTGGAAGGTCTACCTGCAGATGATCCCCCTGAACCACTGCTGTGGTGTTCCAGGGTTCAGCGTTGTGGGCAGCCTCCATCCTGGACTCTGGATGCAGCCCCAGGCATTGTCCATGTGAGTCCATGCATGTCACATTGTTCTGGATGTGTGTTTCATGCTAGCCTGTCTTCCTACTGGCATTGCAGAGAATGTGGTGTGTGCTGCGGTGGGGTGGGGGGATGGCGTTGGGCATTCACCTGCATCCCATAAATGGGACACCAAAGAAGTCCACGGCAGCCTCTGGGATTTCTTTCGATTCGTCATGGTGGGCACCAGTGGAAGATCCCGCTGTAAATATACGCCAGAATGAAACCAATTTCTGGGCATCCTGCCATTTCTCCATCATGCCACCCCCCCCCCCCCCCCCCCCCACCCTCCATCATGTCTGTCATTGAACCCACTGGTGGGGGCTTGGGAGAATTCCACCCAATGCGTAGTTCGACAGGATACCAGATGGGATGCATGGTCTAACATGAGTAATAAGTCCTAATTCCCCACTGATTCTTGTCAGGCACTGAACCTACAATATCTACCCCTTGCCAAGCCAGTTAATAAAGAGCAGGGCTGCAATGATACGTTCTTACAATTTCTTGTTTACCCATAAAGTGACATTGATCATGTACCCAGTCCTGCTGGATCATTCAAAGTGCTGCAGCCATCTGCCCTTTGCACATTCGACCTGTTTGGCTCTGATGCCCCAACTTACCTCATCTCTCTGCCACTTCATAGCAGCCCACACCATCGTATTGTCAACTTTGCCATCGGCAGCTTAGAGGGACTAGGTTTGAGGCAACTGGCAGGAGGTCTCAAGGACATGATGAGCTCAGAGAAGGCATGAGACGAGATAGGAGAGAAGTGAGAGAGAAAGCTAAAACAGGAACTGTTTGCAATTTTGTTGCACAAATGGGCAAAGCTTATTTTATGCCGGGAAAAATTCACAACCTGGATCCCTTCCTGCTCCTCCTTCACTTCTCCCTAGCTTGATATGGGAGCAGGCTCATTTCCCACTCTATCATAATCCATCAGGGACAGGATGATCCCCATTTGGCACCCACAACTCTCAGGTGAAGGGTTCATGAGTTCCAGGCTCCTCGGAGACAGCAAGGGGTGGGCAACAGACATGTCCCACCCAAAACCTGTCAAATGTGCAGCGTCAAGTTAAAATGATCCCTCTCCTAGAAACAGGCTCTTCAGCATTCGCTGGTTAGTTCCTGTGAAGGGACACAAAGGAGGTTGAAAGAACCATTTACAATAATGACAAAAAAAACAACTGAAACAGCCTTTGCCTGATACTTGTCCTGACTGTAGCTCCAGAATAGCATTGGAGACAGTGAGGAATCTATATTTGCTTTCTGAAGGAGATTTTTGGTCAGGAAAGGGTTACATTTTGAGGCGTATTCTTCACCTCATGTGAAATGTAAATGGAATGTGAATTTTGCTTTGTACTTTCAAAAAATGAAGAACACCCATGTTATTATTTTTAAATAACAGCTTGTGCAAAGTTTTAGATGTTAGCTTATTTTATTCAGGCTCAGCGTCAGATGAGTGGATGAAACGGGAAGATTCTTGTTCCCCTCGACGCCTCAAAACTCTGAAGCTGAAGTGAAACAAATGCCCATCAAAGTGTGACAAATCGTGTTACATCCTTAACAAGAACTTCACTGAGGATTTCAGGGGTTTTAATGTTGTCAGCGGGAAATCATGTCGCAAAAACGTAGACATAACTGTGCAGCATCACGAGAGTTGGCATCTATGTTCACAATACCGTACCCAAGACCCACAGAATGTGTTTGGAGCCAGACACCAAGGCTGCAAATGCTTTTTTCTAATTATATAACAGTTCACCTTTGGAGATTCAAACTCAAATAGCCAATAATCCCTTGATTATTCCAAAGTGAAGTATTCAATAAGTCGATTACTATTGTAAAATTTCAGTTGCATCTGAAGAAAAAGGAAGCTCTGGTTGAAACGATTAAATATTCTGATGCTAATGGTTTTTGTTTTAACAGATGAGCCAACAATGCAAAGCCGTGAAGTGGAATGCTGCAGTTAGAACAAATTGTGTGTGATGTTTCTCCTTCACATTTTGATTAATTTTGAATGTTTGGGCACTTTTTCTGTCGCAAGGTTGAAGCATTTGGTGATATGTGTTTATAATAGCATTATTATAACAAATCTACAGTCTGTTTAATTACATTGATTCTATTGGAGAGACTGGACTCTCCTTTGCTTCACAAAAGGGTAAGAGAAAGCTTGCTATTGATCAGAAAAATCAGGCTGCAGTTTGAGGAATATTAAGTGGCTGAGCAGAGTGCCTTTTTGGCTGGGCATTTGCCTCACAGCGAAGCAGGACAACAGGGCTCAGAGACTGAAGGACGAGCTGCTGACTCCAGTTAGGGCGTCTGAAATGCCTTTAATCATTTGAGCATAATGCACATTGAGCCCTTGCCAGCCGGACAGTCTCCACCCTGCTATCATACTGTACAATTATTGGGCTTTGGTCAGGCTCCAGAGAAAAGCTGATCAATGCTCCAGGATATTAGGCTGCCTCTTCAGCTCTTTTACTCTCCGCTGAATGTCGGTTCGCTGAGCCTGATTAGTTTTCACAAAGGTCTACAGACAAAAGAATCGAATGCCTCAGGGTGGGTGGGTTTTGACCAGCCACCTCCGAATTGCAATGCTGCTCAGTATCAGATTGATGAGAAAGACAAGATCAGAGCTGCACAATACACTGTTAACTACCCTGACTGCCTAATAGCTCGACATTTAAACATAATTCCCTTTGTACATTGTCCTTATATCAGCATGATATGTTGTATGATAGTATTTCTGCGTCACATCTTTCAAGCGTGATTACTTGAGCTGTCACCACGGGATCATATTTTGACATAATTTCAACAGCTAAGCTCTCTGGGGCACTTTACAGATTTTGTGATGGAATGTGTTTTAATAGCAGTATTAGTGTTATATCGTGGAGAGGTTTACCCAACATTGGCTGATTTTGCTCCTCGCCATAGATTCCTCACATCTTTCAGTCCCTAATTCAAAGGGCAGGAGTTCAGCCGAGTCATAGATTCGTGGTCACAGAGTTATTAAGGTTCAGAAGGAGGCCATTCAGCCCATTTAAAGTCAATGCTGATTCTCTGCAGAGCAATCCAAACAGCCCTATTCCCCAGCTCTGTCTCCTTGGCCCCGACCTGACCCTGCTGTCAGTGCTACTCTGTCATCATCAGTAAAGGGTGGCATGAGTATTTTGGGAGTCCTTTCCTCTGCTTGCTTCTGTGTAGACAGTTAAGATTGCGATTATCTTTGTTCATATTGTTCACACAAATATTCTGCATGACTCTGCTGCTACATTGGGCGGAGTTCTTCCATCTCAGCACTGTGGAGTCCGATGGGAAACACGCAACATTCCCATCCTCAACCTAATTAATTCTGCACCCAGGTGTTTTGCATCATATTCCATGGTGGGGCAGGTCTGAAGGATAAAGATATTGAGCCGGATTCTCCGTTCCTGAGACATGAATTGCCCCCACATGGAGGGAGGACGAACGCCCACCCTGCACCACATGCCGGCACCCATACCGGCTGCCATGGCCGGTACCCCTGGTCACTGAAGCCACCAGCTACCCACCTGGGCTACATGCGTCGGAGTCTCTAATACTGTGCATTTTCTGTTCCCTGTGATACCACCCCCAAACCAACCTCACACCCACACCCCCTCACGCCCACACCACCCCCACACCCCCAGTTTTAACTGGCCCGCGGTCTATTCATGCGTCCTGTCTTGTGCCTTGCAGGAGCTGCTAATGATGGGGCGGGTCCTTCTGGTGTCCACCGCTCCCAACCCCAGGTGCTGACTAGCGACGAGGGTGCAACCGACACGGAAGGGAGCCATTGACTCAAATACCAGGACACCCCAGAGCTCGAGTCCGGAGATGACACAGATTTCCCATCACAGCTCTCTACAGCATCCTCCAACATCCCAAAGACATTCACCTCGGTTGGGCATGTTAGTGAAGGTGCTCCTGGGACATCTTCAGGTGTACACCACGCATACGCCCTGGTACAGCAGGTGGAGGTAGGAACCCTGAGGGAATGGATGGTCGGAGGGCAGGCGACCCCAGGAACTAACTGTTGTCTAGATGTGATTCAGGCTTCTGGAACAGACAGCCCCATCGATTGTGGAGATGCTGTCACAGAGCCAGGGACTACATGAGGGGTCAGCGAGCATCCAGCACCTACAGGTGTAGTTGGAGGATTCCAACCGCCTGCAGGAGCAGGAGGTAGTCCTGACCATGCAGCCACCCAGGCCAACACTACACGGGTGGCGCCACGGTGGAGGCCTTGCGGACTGTGGTAGTCGGTATTAGGGTTATTACGGTACCCAGGTTGATGCTGTAAGACCATTGGTGTGGGAGGTACCTGAGACAGCAATATAATTGGTGAAGCCTGCCTGCTGGTTCCGCCCAGTAAGGCGGAGTATAAGAGCCTGTGTCTCCCTAGCAGCTGCATTCTGTACCTGCGCTGCTGGGGGAAACATCTAGTCCAATAAAGCCTTCAATTGTCTTCCAATCTCGCTTCTGGAGTAATTGATTGAGTATCAATTTATTGGACTAGTTTTTAAAGAATGGAGCTCCGAATCAAGCCTGAGTGTCTGCAACTCAGCCCCCACGCGGCGAACGCAGCGGCAACTTTCAAACACTGGCTGGCGACTTTCAACGGGTACCTCAGGACGGCCACAGCTACACCCGCGGAGGACCAGAAGATGCAAGTTCTTCACTCGAGGGTGAGCCCAGAGATCTACACCCTCATCGAGGATGCGGACGATTTCGAGGCCGCGATGGCCCTGCTGAAAGGACACTACATTCGGCCAGTTAACCAGGTCTGTGCCCGACATCTGCTAGCGACGAGGCGGCAAATCCCCGGGGAATCGCTGGAGGAATTCTACCGTGTGCTCCTGGTGTGAGGCAGGAACTGTGACTACCCGCAAGTTTCAGCCAGTGACCACACAGAACTTTTGATCTGGGATGCTTTCGTTGCAGGAATGCTGTCCTCCCAAATCCATCAGCGGCTGTGAGAGAAAGAGACACTAGGCCTCAAGGAGGCACGGGCCCTTGCTAGCTCCCTGGATGTGGCCTCCTGAAACGCCCGCGCGTACGTCCCTGACCGCGCAGCAGCCCCTTGGGCAGCGTGGAAGCCCCCCGCGGCCGACTCCGATGCATCCCCCATCCCCCCACAAGCTTGTGCTGCACGACTACCAAGTAACCCCGGTGGGCCCCGCTGCTATTTTTGCGGACAAGCCAAGCACCCCCGGCAGCGCTGCCCGGCCCGCTCCTCCACCTGCAAAGGGTGCGGTAAAAAGGGCCATTTCGTGGCGGTATGCCAGGCCCGGGCGGTCGCCACGGTCACTGGGGGCGAACCGGGACCGCCACCCCAACCTTCTCCACGAGCCACGTGCGGCCAGCGGGCGCCACCATCTTCCTTTTCCAGAGCAACGTGCGGCCCCCGGGCGCCGCCATCATGTTCCCCAGGGACCACGTGCGATGGATGGGTGTCCCCATCTTGCACACCCCCAGCCATGTGCGACCACTGGGCACCACCATCTTGGCTGGAGTCTCAGGACCCCGATTCAGATGACCACACATCGCCCGAAGAAAACCTCCAGCTTTTGACACGACTTGCCTCGGTGACCTGGACTAGTCTCGGCCCCGAGCACTCTCGACCATGACGACGACCGTGCTCATCAATGGGCATAAATCATTCTGCCTAATCAACTCCGGGAGCACAGAGAGCTTCCCAACATGGTAAGCGCTGTTCTTTTCCCATCTACCCAGTTAATCAAAGACTCTCCCTGGCCTCCGGGTCTCACTCTGTAGAGATCAAAGGGTTCTGTGTAGCGAACCTCACGGTCCAGAGGAGGGAACTTAAAAATTTCCGCCTCTACATCCTCCATCACCTCTGCGCTGCCACACTCCAAGGGCTAGATTTCCAATGTAACCTCCAAAGTTTAACTTTTAAATTCGGCAGCCCTATACCCCCCCCCCCCCCCCCCCCCCCCCCCCCCTCACTGTCTGCAGCCTCGCGACCCTCAAGGTCGCATCACCTTCCCTTTTTGCGAACCTCACCCCGGATTGCAAACCCGTCGCCACCAGGAGCAGACGGTACAGTGCCCAGGACCGGACCTTCATTAGTTCAGATGTCCAGCGGTTACTGATGGAAGGTATTATCGAGGCAAGTAACAGGCCCTGGAGAGCTCAAGTAGTAGTTGTCAAGACCGGGGAGAAGCACATGATGGTCATCGATTATAGTCAGACCATTAACAGGTATACGCAGCTCGACGCGTACCCTCTCCCCCGCATATCTGATCTGATCAATCAGATTGCACAATACAAGGTCTTTTCCAGGGTGGATCTAAAATCTGCCTACCATCAGCTACCCATCAGCCCTAGCGACTGCAAATACACTCCATTCAAAGCAGATGGGCGGCTCTACCACTTCCTAAGGGTACCCTTCGGTGTCACAAATGGAGTCTCGGTCTTCCAACGGGAGATGGACCGAATGGTTGACCGGTACGGTTTGCGGGACATGTTTCCGTACCTCGACAACGTCACCATCTGTGGCCACGACCAGCAAGACCACGACACCAACCTCCGTAAATTCCTCAATACCGCAAAAATCCTTAACCTAACTTTCAACATGGACAAATGCGTGTTCAGCACTGACCGTCTGGCCATCCTCAGCTACGTAGTGCATGATGGAGTTATAGGCCCAGATCCCAAACGCATGCGCCCCTTCATGGAGTTTCCCCTCCCCCACTGCTCCAAGGCCCTGAAACACTGCCTAGGATTTGTTTCATATTATGCCCAGTGGGTCCCCAACTATGCGGGCAAGGCCCGCCCATAATTCAGTCCACGGATTTTCACCTTTCGGCAGAGGCCCGCCAGCCCTTCAGCCGCATCAAAGCAGACATTGCAAAGGCCACGATGCAAGCAATCGATGAATCCCTTCCCTTCCAAGTCGAGAGCGACGCGTCCGACGTAGCTCTGGCGGCCACCCTCAACCAAGCGGGCAGAACCGTGGCCCTCTTCTCACATACCCTCCACACTTCAGAAATCCGTCATTACTCCGTTGAAAAGGAGGCCCACGCCATAGTAGAAGCTGTGCAGCACTGGAGGCATTACCTGGGCGGCAGGAGATTCACTCTCCTCACTGACCAACAGTCGGTTGCTTTCATGTTCGGTAATGCACAGCGGGGCAAGATAAAGAACGATTAGATCTTACGGTGGAGGATCGAGCTCTATGAGGTCTTGTATCGTCCCGGTAAACGAGCCTCCTGATGCCCTATCCCGCGCCACATGTGCCAACGCACAAGTGGACCGACGGCCCTCCACGATGACCTCTGCCACCGGGGGTCACTCAATTCTTCCATTTCATCAAGACCCGCAACATGCCCTACTCCATCGAGGAGGTCAGGACCGCCACCAGGAATTGCCAAATCTGCGCGGAGTGCAAGCCACACTTCCACAGGCCAGAGGAAGGGCACCTGATAAAGGCTTCCCGTCCCTTTGAACGCCTCAGTATGGACCTCAAAGGGCCCCTTCCCTCCACCGACTGCAACACGTACTTCCTGAACGTGATTGACGAGTACTCCCGGTTCTCGTTTGCCATCCCCTGCCCCAACATGACCGCAGCCACCGTCATAAAAGCCCTCTACAGTATCTTTACACTGTTCGGTTTCCCCGCCTACATACACAGCGATAGGGGAGTCAACCTTTATGAGCGACGAACTGCGTCAATTCCTGCTCAGCAAGGGCATTGCCTCGAGCAGGACGACCAGTTACAACCACCGGGGAAACGGACAGGTAGAGAGGGAGAACAGAACGGTCTGGAAGACCGTCCTACTGGCCCTACTGTCCAGGAATCTCCCCGTCTCCCGCTGGCAGGAAGTCCTTTCTGATGCTCTCCACTCCATCCGATCACTGCTGTGTACCACGACAAACCAAACACCTCACGAACGTCTCCTTGTCTTCCCTAGGAAGTCCTCCTCCGGGACCTCGCTCCCAACCTGGCTGGCACTCCTGGACCCATCCTGCTCCGCAAACACGTGCAGGCGCACAAGTCGGACCCATTGGTCGAGAGGGTCCACCTCCTTCACGCTAACCCTCAATACACCTATGTGGCGTACCCCGACGGCTGACAGGATATGGTCTCCCTATGGGACCTGGCGCCCACTGGATCCCCCCCTACACCCCCCCCCCCACCCCCACCCTCCCTCCCACCGGCGCACCCCACAGCTGCCCCCTGCCCAGGTGGATCAGTCCTCCCACCGGTCCCATCAAGGGGTGATGAAGCTGCCGAAGAAGCTGAAGCTGTGTTCCCGGAGCCACGGATGCCCGAGCAGGCACCTGCATCACCGCCGAAACGGCAATGATCGCAGAGGGCAACCAGGGCCTCTGATCGTCTAATTGCTTCATTTTGAATGTAAATAAATACCATAAATAGTTGCGACATGTAACGAGGCAAAACACTGTACTAATGTATTCCGGGTACCACCATAACCTCAACTTCTACCACTGTATAGCGCAAGACCACCACCCCCGGCTGACTCTTTGTTTTTAACAGGGGGTGAATGTGGTAGTCGGTATTAGGGTTATTACGGTACCCAGGTTGATGCTGTAAGACCACTGGTGTGGGAGGTACCTGAGACAGCAATATCATTGGTGAAGCCTGCCTGCTGGTGCCGCCCAGTAAGGCTGAGTATAAGAGTTTGCGTCTCCCTAGAAGCTGCATTCTGTACTTGCGCTGCTGGGGGAAACATCTAGTCCAATAAAGCCGTCAATTGTCTTCCAATCTCGCTTCTGGAGTCATTGATCGAGCATCACGGACTAAGGTATCGGCCATGGATCAGAATATCCAAGGCCTGGTGCACTCTGTGCAGGCAGTGGCAGACCCAGGACAGGGTTGGCCCATCACAGGCAGCCATATGCCAGGGCCACCTGGACATTGCAGTGGCATTCCTGAGTGTGGCCCAGTAACAGCAGGCCATGGCTGAGAGAATCAGCAGCATTGGCCAGATGTAGGCCAACATGGCATAGAGACAGAGGGAAGTAGCCCAGTCCCAGAGGGAGATAGCGTAGTCGCTGGCTGATGTGGCACAGACCCATGAGGTGGTAGCACACTCGGAGCATGATGTGGCGCAGTCCCAGATGGAGGTGGTCCACTCCCTTTGCTCCATGGCCGCGAGCAGGCAGACCCTGGTCGAGACGCAGTGGGCCTCCAGGACTGGCAGTGCCAGGTGACGGAGGAGCCTCAGGTGATAGCTCCATTTGTACTTCCATCCCATGGAGTAGCCCGGGGGCCATCGGGCTCCCTGAGGGTGATGGGGCTCGTGCCAGTGACTCCTGCAGGGGAGGTGCCAGAACACCCATCCAGGCCCAGTCGACCCAGAAGACACAGGGGACCCAGATCGCAAGCAGAAATCACAGCAGACCGCCTCCACTCCTGATGTACCGTTTGGGGATCCACCACATAGGCATAGCGTTCGAGCCCGTAAGGTCATAAAATTAGACACCAGTTAAGTTGGCATGGGTGTCGGGAACAGTTTAGCAATAGGGGCTAGGGCGCAAATCTGTATATGTTTTCACATTAGACATCTGTGTACAATGTTACAACCTGCCTCGGTGCTCTGTCAGAAGGGTGTGAGAGGTGGGCTGGTCACACCTCTGGTCACACCTGAGAGGTTGGGGGGGGAGTGGAATGGGCGGAATTGGGTTTGGGTGTGGCTCAGGGGTCACAGTTCAGACAATGCTCACCGCTTCAATGTTCCACCCTCATCCCCCCCCCGCACCATCACCACCTCTGCCACCCCAGGCATTCGATCGGACCGTGTGATGGAATGGCCAACTTGCATGCAGGGATAACCCAGGTGGATGGTGGAAAGCCTTACTGTGGGCGGAAGTCAGCCATCCAACCATGCGGAGCACCAGAGCTCATCGCAAAGCGGATTGTCATCATCCTCCATTCCATGGGCCAGACCCGCTGTTACTGCCAATCCGGGACCCTCACCCCGCGGCAGGTGTCATCAGCCACGACCGCAGCAGATAACCTGTCGGCCAGGAACCAGCCCCCCATCTCGGGTGCGTCTCGAAAAGGCCAGAAACTGTCGAGGGGAGGGTCTGGGAGAATGGGGAGAGTGGAGTGGCACCATTGGGGGATTAGAGCAGTTGATAACAGATGTGTAAATTATTAAATATCGTTGACCTCAACCAATATGATGCCTCTGGTACTTGCTTACATAATGCTGGCCAAGCACCAATCCCATGCCCTAACTCCCTGGACATGGAGGTTCTGGAAGCCTCTTCCCCCACACCCCACCCATCTTCCTCCAGCCTCCCCCGCAGCTCCTGCCACCCGACACAGCGGACCCTTGCACCCCAGCCTCGCCCAGCCTCCTCCCCAGCTCCTGCCATCCGACACAGCGGACCCTCGCACCCCAGCCTCCCCCCCAGCTCCTGCATCTGACACTCACACCCAGCTCCTGTATCACAGACACCCACTCATGTTACCTGGATCAGGTGCTGGTCCCCTCCCCATTGTAAATGCCCACATTCTGGTCGCCAAAATGTCCTCGGTGCGGGGGCCCAGTCCCTGGGTGCTCAGATGTCGGCTGCTGTGTCCATGGTGTTGGCTCCCACGGTGTCCAGGCACAGTGTCCAGAATCACGGTCTGATTGGGATGCGAGGCAATAATTCCCATCTGCTACATGGCCCGCCTACCCACAGGAATCCATTTGGGAGCTGTGAAGTACTCACTTAACTACACTTGCCAGTACCGAGGTCCCAGGTTCGATCGTGGCTCTGGGTCACTGTTCGTGTGGTGTTTGCACAATCTCTTCGTGTTTGCGTAGGTTTTGCCCCCACAACCCAAAGATGTGCAGGGTAGGTGGATTAGCCACACTAAATTGCCCCTTAATTGGAAAAAAATAATTGGGAAACCTAAATTTATTTTAAAAAAGGAAAAAAAACCCAAAAAACTAAAATAGCAAATTCCCAATTAGCAATAGCCTTCAGCCGAGCAGCTAAAGGCATCCACAGTCAGTGGTAGTTGTGGGTGGTTGGTGGGGCAGGTGGACTGTGGATTGCCCAGGAATAGGAACACATGATCCAGGGGGTGGCATGCTGGACCTGCAGGCCCTCCTACCAGGACCTGCGGGTACCCCACGCCCACCCCCCCCCCCCTGCTCCACAAAACTCCCCCCTGATGGTGGACCACTTCGACGGAGGCTGTCCCCGGGGAGGCTCCCCCATTCCCCTCTGAGCACCAGGGCAGCATCCTCATTACCCCCGGCTCATTGCCTGGGAGAAAAGATGGCTACTCACCTCCTCGGATCCCCTCAGCAGCCCTACCGACAGCTTCATGTTTTTAAAATGGAGTGCTAATCGGCGCCCGCGTGGTTACTTGCTGGGGAGGCCTTGAGGTCACGGGATGCCATTAGACGGTTTCACCCCTTAATTGTCTGGAGATTAGGCTTAAGTGGTGATTATTGGTTTCTCATTACGCCACAGGGTGGGCCGGTTAGATCGCAAACCGATCGGCGCCCGGAGTGTCTCGGTTTTGGCCTCTCCCGTGATTGAACGGCCTCGTCGTACTCTCTCTTCAGTGCAACATGGCTATTAAATCTGGCCCTATATATCAGCTCTTACAGAAACACTAGGAACTTCCAGTGACATAGCATATGCCATGTAACCCAGAAAAAGATGACTTTGATGTGTGCACCAGAATGAAATGATGGATAAAAAGAAGAAGAGAGCCGGAGCTCACAAAAACACAACCGCTCCAGTGCTCACATTATGTGACCCCCTGAACCCCTTATTTTTAAACCATGACCCCTCATTCTAGGTTTTCCCCCCAAGAGGAAGCATCCTCTCCACATCCACCCTGTCAAAACCCTTCAGGATCTTAAAGGTTTCAATCAGTGTTCCTCTTATTCTTCTAAACTCTGGTGGATTCAAGCCTAACCTGTCCTACCTTTCCTCACAAGACGCACACATTACGGATATTAGTCTCGCCAATTTTCTCTGAACTGCTTCTAAAGCATTTACAACTTTTCTTAAATAAGGAGACCAATACTGTACATAGTACCCCATATGTGGTGCGCAAGTTAACGGCCTTCTCACACCTGACCTGGTGTCGGATCAAGGCCATTGAATCACACAAGAGGCTTGGAACGCCTCGCCAGATTTAACAGAGTCTCGCGAGACCTTCGTGATCTGGATCTTGCCCTCGCTGAGCATGATCAAGATCAGCATAATTAAACGAGCCATTTGACTCCTGGTGCCTGGGACATAACAGCCGAGCCTAGGAGAGCTCACCTGGACGCCGTTTATCGCTGGTTTCCACAAACGTGGACCAGTCATAATGGCACCGATGCGGGGCGTGGGGGTGAGGCGGGAGGGTGGGGGAGGTGTGGGATCTCCCAGGCTAGAGACCGATAGGTGGTCGGGACAGGGAAGGGTGGGATTCTGACCCCCCCCCCCCCCCCCCCCCCATGGCACCTTGGCACTGCCAGCCTGGCACCATCTGTGCCACCTGGGAACTCTGGAATGTCAGCCTGGCACTGCCAGGATGCCATGGTAGCATCGACAGGGTGGCAGGGGCACTGCCAGGGTGCCTGGTGCCAGGTTGGCAGTGCCAGGGATTAGGCCTGGGGGGGCCTTACCAGGTGGTGCGGGAGGGGGGCGCAGGGGGTGATGTGATGGGGTGTTCCCGGGAGCCTCCGAGGTTGGGGAGGTTGAAAATGGGCGGTGTAGGCGGAAAGGGAGGGGTAATCAGGGCAGCCAGACAAAATGGCGATGTGCGAGGAGCCATTCCTACAGCAGTGAACAGGCCATCTTGGACTGGGTGGTGTGCAATGAGAAAAGATTAGTTGGCAATCTAGTTGTGAAAGAGCCTTTGGAGATAAGTGACCATAATATGGTAGAATTCTTCCTCAAGGTGAATAGAGAGGTAGCAGATTCTGAGACCAGAGTCCTGAACCTCAAGAAAGGTAACTCTGATGGTATGAGGCATGAGCTGGCAATGACTGTCTGGGATACATTACTGGAAGGAAGGTCAGCTGACCCACATTGGCAGGCATTCAAGAACAAATAGGTGAATTGCAACTTGTTTATTCCCATTTGGTGCAAGGGTAGAAAGGGAACTGTGGCCAAACCATGGCTTACAAGAAAATGTGAGATATTATTAGATTCAAAGAAGAGGCATACAAATTAGCAAGAAAAAAACAATAGACTTGAGGATTGGGAACAGTTTAAAATTCAGCAAAGGCAGACCAAGGGATTGATTAAGAAGGGAAAATCCAGTTCGAAAGTAAATTATGGGGGAACATAAAATCTGACTGTAAAAGTTTCTACAGGTATGTAAAGAGAGTAAGATTAATAAAAACTAATGTAGGCACCTGACAGTCAGAAACGGGGGAATTCATATCAGGGTACGAAGAAATGGCTGAGGAACTGAATTCGTACTTTGCTTCTGAATTCACAAAAGAAGACATGAATAATGTATCGGAAGTCCTGAGAAGCACAAGTTTTAGTGAGGAGTGAAGAAAATTAGTATTATTAAAGAAATGGTTTTGGGGCAATTAATGGGATTGAAGGCGGACAAAGCTCCAAGGCCAGATAATCTGCATCCCAGAGTACTTAAGGAAGTGGCCGTAGAAACAGTGGATTCATTGCCAGTGATCATTTTCCAAAATTCTTTGGACTCAGGAATGGTTCTTACAGATTCCAGGGTAGCGAATATAATCCCGCTCTTCAAAAAGGGAGGTAAAGAGAAAACAGGGAACTATAGACCAGTGAGACTAATGTCGATAGTCGGGAAGTTGTTGGAGTCCATTATCACGGACTTAAGAGCACAGCATTTGGAAAGCACTGGTGTAATCAGACAAAGTCAGCATGGATTTATGAAAGAAAAATCATGCTTGAAAAAGTCTGCTAGAATTCTTTGAAGATGTAACATGTAGAGTTGATCAGGGAGAACCCAAGGACATGGTTTATTCAGGTTTTCATAAGTCTTTCGACAAGGTCTGACATAGCAGATTAATCTGTAAAGTTAAAACATATGGAATTATGGATAATGTCTTGAGATGGATAGAAAGCTGGTTAGCAGACAGGAAGCAAAAAGTTGGAATAAATGGGTCTTTTTCTGATTAGAAGGCAGTGACTGGTGGGTACCGCTGGGATCTGTGCCAGGATCTTAACTGTTCACATTATACATTAATGATTTGGACAAGGGAACTAAATATATCATCACCAAATTTGCAGATGATACAAAGTTGGGTGGGAGGGTGAGCTGTGAGGGGCTGCAGAGATGCTTCAGCGGGATTTGGACAGGCTGAGTGAGTGAGCACGTGCATGGCAGATGCAGTATAATGTGGATAAATGTGAGGTGTCCACTTTGGTAGCAAAAATAGGATGGCAGATTATTATTTGAATGGGTGTTAATTGAGAGACATGGGGCAGGGTTCTCCGAGCCCCGCCGGGTCGGAGGATCGCCGGGGGCCGGCATCAGTCCCTCCCCCGCCGTGACCCGAATTCTCCACCACCAGAGATTCGTCGGGGGCGGGAATCGCGCCGCGCCGCGCCAGTTGTCGCCCCCCCCCCCCCCCCCCCCCCGGGCGATTCTCCGGCCTGCAATGGGCCGAAGTCCTGCCACTGTCAACCCTCTCCCGCCGGCATGGATCAAACCACCTACCTTACCAGCGGGAGCAGGTGGCGCGGGCGGGCTCCGGGGTCCTGGGGGGAGCGCGGGCCGATCTGGTCCTGGGGGGGTGCCCGCACAGTGGCCTGGTCCGCGATCGGGGCCCATCAATCGGCGAGCGGGCCTGTGCCGTGGGGGCACTCTTTTCCTTCCGCCTTCGCCATGGCGGAGGCGGAAGTGACCCCCTCCTCTACGCATGCGTGGGGGTGACATCAGCAGCCGCTAACGCTCCGGCGCATGCGCGGACTTACGCCAGCCGACGAAGTCTCTTCGGCCCCGGCTGGCATGACGCCAAAGGCCTTCCACGCCAGCCGGCTGGACGGGAACCACTCCAGCGTGGGCCTAGCCCCTCAAGATGAGGGCTTGGCCCCTAAAGGTGCGGAGACTTCCATACCTTTGGGGCAGCTCGACGCTGGAGTGGTTCATGCCACTCCAACACGCCGGGACCCCCCACCCCGCCGGGTAGGGGAGTATCCCGGCCATGGTTACGCAGTGAGACCTTGGTGTGCTTGTGCATTAGTCACTGAAAGTAAGCGCGCACGTGCAGCAGGCTGTAAAGAAAGCAACGAGTGGGGATTAATGGGTGTTTCTCTGGTTGGCAATCAGTAGCTAGTGGTGTCCCTCAGGGATCCGTGTTGGGCCCACAATTGTTCACAATTTACATAGATGATTTGGAGTTGGGGACCAAGGGCAATGTGTCCAAGTTTGCAGATGACACTAAGATGAGTGGTAAAGCGAAAAGTGCAGAGGATACTGGAAGTCTGCAGAGAGATTTGGATAGGTTAAGTGAATGGGCTAGGGTCTGGCAGATGGAATACAATGTTGACAAATGTGAGGTTATCCATTTTGGTAGGAATAACAGCAAACGGGATTATTATTTAAACGATAAAATATTAAAGCATGCTGCTGTGCAAAGAGACCTGGGTGTGCTAGTGCATGAATGAAAATGAAAATTGCTTATTGTCACGAGTAGGCTTTAATGAAGTTACTGTGAAAAGCCCCTAGTCGCCATTCCGGCGCCTGTCCGGGGAGGCTGGCATGGGAATCGAACCGTGCTGCTGGCCTGCTTGGTCTGCTTTAAAAGCCAGCGATTTAGCTCAGTGAGCTAAACCAGCCCCTGAGCTAAACCAGCCCCTGAGTCACAGAAAGTTGGTTTACAGGTGAAACAGGTGATTAAGAAGGCAAATGGAATTTTGTCCTTCAATGCTAGAGGGATGGAGTTTAAGACTAGGGATGTTATGTTGCAATTGTATAAGGTGTTAGTGAGGCCACACCTGGAGTATTGTGTTCAGTTTTGGTCTCCTACTTGAGAAAGGATGTACTGGCGCTGGAGGGTGTGCAGAGGAGATTCACTAGGTTAATCCCAGAGCAGAAGGGGTTGGATTACGAGGAGAGGTTGAGTAGACTGGGACTACTCGTTGGAATTTAGAAGGATGAGGGGGGATCTTATAGAAACATTATAGATGCGGGCAGGTTGTTTCCACTGGCGGGTGAAAGCAGAACTAGGGGACATAGCCTCAAAATAAGGGGAAGTAGATTTAGGACTGAGTTTAGGAGGAACTTCTTCACCCAAAGGGTTGTGAATCTATGGAATTCCTTGCCCAGTGAAGCAGTTGAGGCTCCTTCATTAAATGTTTTTAAGGAAAAGATAGATAGTTTTTTGAAGAATAAAGGGATTAAGGGTTATGGTGTTCGGGTCGGAAAGTGGAGCTGAGTCCACAAAAGATCAGCCATGATCTCATTGAATGGTGGAGCAGGCTCGAGGGGCCAGATGGCCTACTCCTGCTCCTAGTTCTTATGTAAATGGTATGTTGGCCTTCATAGGTGTACAGGAATAGAGATAATTTACTGCAATTGTATAGGGCCACACCTGCAGTTTTGGTGTCCTTATCTGAGGAAGAATGTTCTTGCTATGGAGGGAGTGCAGCGAATATTTACCTGGCTGATTCCTGGGATGGCGAGACTGTCATATGAGGAGAAACTAAATTGGTTAGGATTATATTCATTGGAGTTTAGAAGAATGAAAAGGGATCTCACAGAAACTTTTAAAATTCTAACAGGATTAGACAGGGTAGATTCAGAAAGAATGTTCCCGATGGTGGGGAGTCCAGTACTAAGGGTCATAGATTGAGGATAAACCTTTTAGGACTGAGGTGAAGAGAAATTTCTTTACCCAGAGAGTGGTGAATCTGTCGAATTCATGACCACAGAAAGTAGTTGAGGCCCAAACGCTGTGTGACTTCAAGAAGGAATTAGATATAGCTCTTGGGGCTAAAGGGATCACGGAATATGGGGATGGGTGGGGCGGGGGGGGGGGGGGAAAGGCAGAATCGGGGTATTGGACTTGATGATCAGCCATGATTATAACCAATGGCAGAGCAGGCTCAAAGGGCCGAATGGCCTCCTCCTGCTTCTATTTTCAATGTTTGTAACTGTGGCTTCAGTGGAGAGAATCTCACAGAGGCCAAAAGAAAACGCCAAAGTGCCATAAATAGCGAGATGTTTATCGGTGTTGCAGCCACTGAGAAACACGCCAGCAAATGCGCCCAAACCCAGGCATGGATTTTCTTTTGGTTAAGTCGTGCCTGTGGTCTCACTAGTGCCCTGTACAATTGAAGCATAACCTCTCTATTTCTGTAATTAATTCTTCTCACAATAAATAATACTTTCCTATGAGTTTTCTGAATTTATTGCTGTACCTACATAGGGTGGCACGGTGGCACAGTGGTTAGCACTGCTGCCTTACAGCACCAGGGCCCCGGGTTCAATTCCAGCCTCGGGTGACTGTTTGGAGTTTGCGCTTTCTCCTTCTGTCTGCGTGGGTTTCCTCCAGAAGCTCCGGTTTATTCCCACAGTCCAAAGACGTGCAGGTTCAGTGGATTGACCAAGCTCAATTGCCCCTTAGTGTCCAAAAGCTTAAGTGGGGTTATGGGGAAAGGGTGGGAGCGTGGGCCTAGGTAGGGTGTTCTTTCCAAGGTGCTGGTGCAGACTCAATGGCCCTTCTGCACTGTAGGGATTCTGTGATTCTGAATCTCAGAGCTCTGCAATCTCTCACCATTTAACTAATACGCTTCTTATTTATTCTTCCGGCCAAAAATGGACAATTTCCCATTTTCCTACATTATACTCCCATTCGTTAGATCTTTGCCCACTCACTTTATGTCCTCTTCACAATTTACCTATCTTTGTATTGCCCTCGGCCTCTTCATCCAAGTAACTTAAATAAACTTTACAAAGTTGAGGACCCAGCACTGATCCCTGTGGCTCCCCACTCATTACATCTTGCCAACCAGAAAAATACTAATTTATGCCAACTCTGTTTTCTGTCAGCCAGCCAATCTTCTATCCATACCAATACATTCTCCCCTTCAGTGAGAGCTTTTATTTTCTACAACAACCTTTGATTTGGCATTTTAACAAATACCTTCTCGAAATCTAAAAAAAGGTCTAGTTTTGGTAAAATTATAATTCTGAATTTTAGAACGAATAACACTACTAGCAGCCCTGATAATTTCACACGGTGTGAAATAACCAGGTGTTAAAAAGTTTTTCGAGAAAATCTTCACCCCTCCTTGATATTATTAGCCAATGGTAACATGTGCAATAAATTAAATGAATTACTTCAGAGATGTGGGCTGCATGAATATGATTTGCCGCACACCACGAGGGTGTTCATCTGCTTTGTGGCTCAAATTTTCCCATTGCCACTGGAAATCATTTTCAATATATCCTCACACTCAATAGCAGATTTTTAAAAAACTATCCTCCCTCTCAAATCATCACTGACTTGTGCTGTTGACTGGCCATCACTTTTTGCTGGAATGGTGGTGTTCTAGTTGTCAGTCAGCCTACTTGATGTTAACTGTGAAGAACTTTTGTCCCATCAGGAGAAATTGTGAGTATTTGTAGACACACGTGATAGTGAAGGACAGCCATTGGGTTGTATCAACTGGAGGTCATGTTTGTAAACTTTAAAAGTCTCAACAAAGCTGTGGACCTTCAAAAAGGTAGGACTCCCATCTCGGAGTCTGAAGATTGTGGGTTCAAGTCACACTTAAGTGTCTTGAGCGCAAAACCTGGGCTGATACTCAGGGTAATACTGTAGGTGGCAGCACTTTCAGAGGTACCACCTTTAGGATAACGCATTCAACCAAGTCTCTCTCTGCCCTCTCAGGTGGCCATAAGAGATCCCAAGATGCTAATTGAAGACGAGCAAGGTCATTCCCTTGTCGGTGTTCAGGCTGATATTTATCCTTCACAAAGATCACTACTCAATGTTAATATGGTCATTTTCAGTCAGGTGGCTGTTTGTCCAATTCTGCTGTGTGTAAATTGACTGTCAACAATGACTGCACTTGAAAATTACTTCATTGGCTGTAAAGCGGTTTGGGACACCTACAAGATGTGAAGTCTTTCTTTTTTTCCTTTCACTACCTACTTGCTAACTTCAGCGCAAAAGTTTAGCTTTCACTTGGTCCTGTCCCTTTTCAGCCTGTGACATTTCTTCCTGGCCCCTGCTGTACCCAAAGAGAAAATGCTGGAAAATCTCAGCAAGCCTAACAGTGCAGTGCAGTGCTGACTGGGTGATCGCTTTGCTGAGCCTCTTCGGTCTGTGCGCATTCAGGACCCTGACCTTCCTGTTGCTTGCCTCGACTTGCTGAGATTGTCCAGCATTTTCTATTTTGTTTCAGATTCCAGCATCCACAGTAATTTGCTTTTACCCTGGTGTACCCAATCTGCCCTAGTTTGTGACTGCCTAATAACCAGGCTGACAGCACTGGAGAGAGAGGCTGAGCCACCATTATCCAGGATAGGTGTCAAAACTCAGATGCCTGAAACAGCTTCATTCTCCAAGTGCTGCCCTTGCCAAGAACAAGAGATAAAAAAAAGATAGTTTTGCAAATGATTCATCAAGGCCAATAGTTAGGAATGTCAGCAGAGTACAAATAGATGTTACAATAATGTTACTTCTATTGGGTAAATTAAACATGATTACAGTAAATATAGCATTTACTGCCATACCTATAACAGTGTCAACAATGAAGCCATTGGTCTAATATCAGTACCATCCTTTATTGTTTCACTGCTGTAGTTTATAAGGCACACAATGTAATAATCCAGAAATAACATGCGATAAAGAGAGCCAAGAAATCCTACAACCAACAAACCTCCAGTTGTGAATGGTGGTGGACAATTAAACAACTCACTGGAGGAGGAGACTCCACAAATATTCTCATCCCCAATGATGGGGGAACCCAGCACATCAGTGCAAAATAAGCAAGGGTGAACCATCTGCAATAATCTTCAGCCATAGTGATAAATCTGTATTTTGTTAATATATTTACGTGTCGTAGGCAGCATGGTGGTTAGCATTGCTACCTCACGGCGCTGAGGACCCGGGTTCGAATCCCGGCCCTGGGTCACTGTCCGTGTGGAGTTTGCACATTCTCCCTGTGTCTGCGTGGGTTTCACCCCACAACCCAAAGATGTGTAGGATAGGTGGATTGGCTACGCTAAATTGCCCCTTAATTGGAAAAAATAATTGGGTACTCTAAATTTAACAAAAGTTATATATATATATACATTTACGTGTCACCGTACTGATATATCAATCATACAGAACTCGAGACTGAGCTTTTTGACTGAAGTCAAGAATATCTTTATTTATGTCAGTTTCAAAGTCTATTGATCAAGTCAAATTTTATACGAGTCCAGAATCTAAAAGTTGTTTGGCCATTGCAAATACAGATGGTTGAGTTGAATTCAAGATACAATTCAGTTCGGGGTAATTTCTTCAGATCAAAATGCGCAATGCAAAAATGAAACAAAAGTAAATAGCTGTTTGCAAAGCAAGGTAGGACTAGGTTTTCAAAGGTTAGGTTAGGATGAATGCAGAGAGAGAGAGTGAGATGAGAGCTTAAAGCTGATTTTGGAGAGCGCGAGAGACAGTTCTCTCCCTATCTCAGAAGTAAAACATAATCGTTAAGGTTCTGTCCCCTTTCAAACTGTGATTGGGTTAAAATATTTATAATTCATTTAATTCGATGAAATGTCTGTCTATCAAGTTTTAAGAAATAATGTGGCATGGGAGAACTTCTGTCTGTTTCAAACCATCTGTTTCCCACCATGTTCTCCAGAACTGGGATGTTTGCCCAATAATTTTTTAAATAAATGTTTTTTATTCAGTTTTCATGTTTTATATTGAACAAATTACAAATTGTTAGAGAGAGAAAAAAAAAAGAACGCGCAAAAATTAACATATATATTTACAGGTAAGCATCTTCGTAATAATAACTGTGGCCTCCCCCCTTTAGCCGGCATACATATTTTACATTCCCCAATATGGCCGAGGCACATGTTTATTGGCATTTATTTACAGTTTGGTTTTGGGCCTTAGCTAACCATCAAACCCCCATAACGAACCCGTAGCCCCCCCCCCCCCCCCCCCCCCCCCCCCCCCCGCAACCTTCCCCCGATTCCCAACCATTTTCCCCTGATTCTTGGCCACCCGACTATTCTTCCTCTTGTTCGTTGGCCACAAACAGGTCCCGGAACAATTGCATGAATGGCTCCCACGTTCTGTGGAAGCCGTCGTCCGACCCTCGGATGGCGAATTTGATTTTCTCCATTTGGAGAGATTCCGAGAGGTCGGACAGCCAGTCTGCAGCTCTGGGCGGTGCTGCTGACCGCCAGCCAAACAGGATTCTACGGCGGGCGATCAGGGAGGCAAAGGCAAGTGCGTCCGCCTTCCTCCCCAGGAATAGATCTGGCTGGTCTGAAACCCCGAAGACCGCCACTATCGGGCATGGCTCCACCCTCACCCCCACCACTTTGGACATAGCCTTGAAGAAGGCTGTCCAGTACTCCACAAGTCTGGGGCAAGACCAGAACATGTGGGCGTGGTTGGCTGGGCCTCTTTGACACTGTTCGCATCTGTCCTCCACCTCCGGGAAGAACCTGCTCATACGGTTTCTTGTTAAGTGGGCTCTATGTACCACTTTTAGTTGCGTCAGGCTGAGCCTTGCGCACGTGGAGGTGGAGTTGACCCTATGTAGTGCTTCGCTCCAGAGTCCCCACCCTATCTCCATCCCCAGGTCGTCCTCCCATTTCCTTCTTGTTGCTTTAAATTGAGGGGTGGTAGATATAGGACAGATGTCAGAGGCAGTTTCTTTACTCAGAGAGTAGTGGGAGTGTGGAACGCCCTGCCTGCAACAGTAGTAGACTCGCCAACTTTAAGGGCATTTAAGTGGTCACTGGATAGACATATGGATGAAAATGGAATAGTGTAGGTCAGATAGGCTTCAGATGGTTTCACAGGTCGGCGCAACATCGAGGGCCGAAGGGCCCGTACTGCGCTGTAGTGTTCTATGTTCTATGCGTCCAGTACAGTGTCGTCCCTATCTACCAGTCGGTCATACAAGTCGCTACAGTTCCCTTTCTCTAGGATACTTGCGTCCAGTAGGTCTTCCAGTAGTGTCTGTCGTGGCGGTTGTGGGTACGTCCTTGTCTCCTTTCGTAGGAAGTTTTTGAGCTGGAGGTACCGCAGCTCGTTCCTCCCAGCTGGCCGACATTTCTCTGTCAGTTCGTCCAGTGTTGCGATCCTGTCGTCCGTGTATAGGTCCCTGACTGTCAGTGTCCCCCCGTCCTGCCTCCACCTTTTGAAGGTGGCGTCAGTCAGTGCTGGTGTGAACCTATGGTTGTTGCAGATGGGAGCCTTGTCCGACATTTTGGTCAGGCCAAATTGCTGCCGCAGTTGGTTCCAGGATTGGAGGGTGGCTGTCACCACTGGGCTGCTGGAGTGTTTTTTGGGTGGGGATGGGAGTGCCGCCATGGCGAGGGCCCGGAGGGAGGTCCCCATGCAGGAGGCCTCCTCCGCACGCACCCACTCGGCTTCTGGCTCCTGGATCCATCCCCTTACTCGCTCGGCTGTTGCCGCCCAGTGGTAGAATTGTAGATTCGGGAGAGCTAGCCCCCCCCTGGATTTTGTTTTTTGTAGGACCTTCTTTGGGATCCTAGCATTTTTACCCCCCCCCCATACGAACGCCATGATAGGTTTGTCCAGCACTTTGAAGAAGGCCTTGGGGATGTAGATCGGAATGGATCTAAACAGAAAGAGGAACCTGGGCAATACGTTCATTTTGATCGTCTGGACTCTCCCCGCGAGGGAGAGTGGGAGTGTGTTGCTTGCCCAATAATGACAACAATGAATCTAAAGTCATTTTGTATGCCCGTAGGGGCTGGTTTAGCACAGTGGGCTAAATAGCTGGCTTTTAAAGCAGACCAAGGCCAGCCTCCCCGAATAGGTGCCGGAATGTGGCAACTAGGGGCTTTTCACAGTATCTTCATTTGAAGCCTATTTGTGACAATAAGCTATTTTCATTTCAATTCATTTCATAGTCCGTCCGAACACTAACTTTCTTATCAGATGTTTCCCGTGCTCTCAACATTTTATGCTGTTATGGCTAATATATATGATTTTTAATAGTATAATGTCACCTAAATCATTTCTTTCCTTAAACCTTTCATACCTATAATAAAGTAGGTTTCTATCACATGGGTGTCGGGTGGACGATCCACGTCGGCCTCTTCCTGAGGTCCCCAACAATAAAGGTGTCTTCAGCCAATTTAATTCACGCCATATGATATCAAGAAATAGTTGAAGGTGCTATTTACAGCAAAGGCTTTCAGCCTTGACAACGTCTCAGTGATAGTACTGAAGACATGTCCTCCAGAACCTGCTACACCTTTAGCCAAATTTTCTAGTACAGTCACAACACTGGCATCTACCCATCAATGTGGAAAATTTCCAGGTATCATCTGTACATACAAACTTATGAATGAGGAGCAGGAGTAGGTTATTAGGGCCCTCAAGCCTGTTCCATAATTCAGTGAGGCCATAGCTGATCTGAATGTTGCCTCAATGCCACAATACCCCAATACCTTATGATTCTCCTGTTAGTTAAGAATCCTTGTACCTCTGTCTTAAAAATATTCAATGACCCTGCCTCCATCGACCTCTGGGGAAGAGTTCTGCAGACACGTGACCCTCTGAGAGAGAAAACTTCTCCCCATCTCTGTATGAAATGGGAGACCCCTAAACTATGTCCCTCGTTCTAGTTTATTCCACAAAATAAAACACCCTGTTAGCATCCACCCTGTCAAGTGCCCTCAGGATCTTACATGTTCCATTAAGATCACCTCTCAATCTTCTGAACTCCACTCGATACAGGCCCAACCTGTCCAACCTTTCCTCAAAAGGTAACCCCAGAGACAAATAAACTGTCTTAGAACTATTCCTAACACAATTAGATCCTTTCTTAAATAAGGAAACTAAAATTGTACATAGTACTCCAGGGGCGGGATTCTCCGACCCCACGCAGGGTCGGAGAATTGGCGGGAAGCGGCGTGATTTCCGCTCCCGCAGGTCTCCTAATTCTCCCGCCGGTAAAAAACCGGCGTTGTGCAAATCCCGCCGGCAGCCTGTGAAAACAGCTGGCGCCGGCGGGATTTCATTTTTTTAAAACTCACCTTTAAATCTCCGGCCCGGATGGGCCGAAGTCCCGCCGCTGGGAGGCCTTCTCCCGCCGCCGAGGTGTACACCACCTCAGAAACGGCGGACTCAGCGGCGCGAGCGGGCCCCCGGGGTCCTGGGGGGGGCGGGGGGCGATCGGACCCGGGGGGGTGCCCCCACGGAAGCCTGGCCCGCGATCGGGGCCCCCCGCTCACTCCGCGGGGCAGTGCCGTGGGGGCACTCTTTCTCCTTCCGCGCCGCCACGGCCTCCGCCATGGCGGACGCGGAGGAGAACCCCGCATCGCGCATGCGCCGGCAGTGAGGTCAGCGGCCAGCTGCCGCTGACGTCACTGCCGGCGCATGCGCCGACCGCCGAAAGCCTTTCGGCCAGCCCCGCTACCGACTGCGCCGGGTGTTTGCGCCAGTCTACCGGTGCAAACTGCTCCGGCGCGGGGCTGGCCCCCAAAGGTGGGGAGAATTCCCCACCTTTGGAGGAGGCGCGACCCCTGAGTGGTTGGCGCCACTCCCCTACGCCGGCACCCTCCGTCACGCCGGGTAGGGGAGAATCCCGCATGTGCAGATGTTCGCTGATGGCTGCACAAAGTCCAATACTGTTAGGAAAATAAAGGTGGTTTTAAAGGATTTATATTTGCATTGGTAAATATTAGGAAAAGGTTTGATTTTGAGTGGGTTTAATTTAATGTTCCCGTGCCTGAAATGTTCGAACTTGTGGTTGGACCCATGCTGGATAAAGGTGTTTGTACGTGTGGAGATTGGTTAAGTTCCAACTGTGCTTCTATTGCGTTTTGACAGCGCTATGGCATGAAGAATAAATAAAATACATAAGCAGGTGAGCGTTGTTTAGCAACTGGGGCCTTGTAAGGAAGAGGAATTTTAAAGTTTTAGTTTAACTAATGTGTTGGAGACAGGGTGCGGAATTCTCTGATAGTGGGACTATGCCCTCAGACGAGCGGGAAAACGGGCGCAAATTACTCTGGACTTTCGTGGAGAAGGTCCAGAGTGATTCTCCATTTTGAAGGGGGTCAGCAGAGCCCCGGAGTATTCCATGCAGCTCTTGCTGCCGATACGGGGCCCTGCACGTCCGGCAGTGGGTCCACGCATGCGTACGGTGGTTGCCCGCAGCGACAGCCCCGCGCAACATGGCGGACCGGCCCTCGACAATATAGACACCCCCCAGATAGCGCGCGCCTGCCGATCGGTGGCCCCCGATCGTGAGCCTGGCCATCCTGGAGGCCCCCTCCGGTGACGGATACCCCCACCCCCCATCAGGGCGGCCGCGGACCGGGTCCGCAGCTGCCATTCCAACTTCTGCCGCGTGGAACCTTGAGTGAACCACGCCGGCAGGAACTCGGCCAGTTGTCGGCAGAGAAGCGCCGCGTGAGCCTCTTTCAATGGCAACCAACCGGCGCCACGTTGACCGTGCACATGTGACTGGCGGTGATTCTCCGGTCCCTGGAGAATTGCAGGAAGTCATCGGACCCGATCGCGGCTCTGACGCTCCATTCTCACTCAGAGAGGCTCAGAGAATCCCGCCCAGGATCTCGGGGAGTGATCATTTCTCAACTCCTCTATAATAATAATTGCTTATTGTCACAAATAGGCTTCAATGAAGTTACTGTGAAAAGCCCCAAGTCGCCACATTCCGGCGCCTGTTCGGGGAGGCCGGTATGGGAATTGAACCCGCGCTGCTGGCTTTATTCTGCATTACAAGCCAGCTGTTTATCCCACTTTGCTAAACCAGCCCCTTCCTTCTAGAGGAACAGGATGGACAGGATGGGCAGGATGGGAGTTGCTGAGAGGCACACTTCCTGAAGTACAAGTTACAGTCCAGATAACCAGGTATTGGGACAGAAAGAGTGTTTGAGATGATGTTCTGAATTAAAAAGACAATTATAGAACAAAGAACAAAGACAAGTACAGCACAGGAACAGGCCCTTCAGCCCTCCAAGCCTGGGCTAACCATGCAGCCCGTCTAAACTAAAATCTTCTACACTTCCAGCGTCCATATTCCTCTATTCCCATCCCAGTCATGTATTTGTCAAGATGCCCCTTAAACATCACTATTGTCCCTGCTTCCATCACCTCCTCCGGCAGCGAGTTCCAGGCATCCACTACCCTCTGTGTAAAAAACCTTGCCTCGAACATCACCTTAAACCTATGCGCCCTAGTAATTGACCCCTCTACCCTGGGAAAAAGTCTCTGACTATCCACTCTGTCTATACCCCTCATCATTCTGTAGTAACCGGATTTAAAGTGGGGCAACAGCCTTCAAAGGTAGAAACAGTATCTGATGTAATTTTAATTCAGTCTGGGAATCGAGAGTTGAAGCAATTGTGGAGCAGTTTGCACAGCAGTCAAGAGCAGAAAATCCTAAAGGGTTGGTGCAAAATCCTGGAATGGATTTATTGTTAAAATTGGAACGGAAGCATTGCTTAAAAGTTTAATTTGGAAAATCTGGTCTGGATTTTAGAATGCAAAACGCTAAGGGAAAGCACAATTATGAGAGAAGATTTTAAAGCATGTTTTTGGGAGAGGGGTTTGGAAATCATCTTGGGGATTCTGAGAAGATATCTGCAAACATTCACTTGGGTTCAGAGAGGAGTATATCTCACCACAATCGTCTTAAGTGCTTAAACAGGACTTTTTGTGTCAATGAGACATTGTAGTTTAAGATGTACTTTGTAACCCATGTTAATCCTAAAACCTGTGCATAATTGTTAAGTTAAATGGAGGCTAAATGAGTATTGTATAATAATCCAACTTTTCATGTTTAATAAATGTTTTAGCCTTGTTGTTAAAACTAGTTAGCAGTCCAGGGACTGTTCCTCCACGTTTTATGAAAAATAAACTATAAGCTACAGTCTTTTGAGCCAGGGTTTCATTCTGGGATCTTCCCATCCAGTTATAACACCAACCGGTTCATAACAATACCGTTCATGACTCCACAGATACTAAAGTTGTTGGCATCATATGCAGCAAGACCTGGACAACATTCAAGCTTGGACTGATAAATGGCAAGTAACATTCATGCCAAACAAGTGCCAGGCAACAACACTCAAGAGGTTTGATCCCATCCAGGACAAAGCAACACGATTGATTGGTGTCTTATCTGTCATCTTAGACATTGAATCTCACTACTGTATCATCAATGCAGTGTCGGCAGTGTGTTGCCCTGCAGCAACTTGGCAAAACTCCTTTGACAGTGTCTTCCAAACCTATGACTTCCACCATCTTGAAGGACAAAGACAGCAGACACATGGGAACACCACCACCTGCATGTTTCCCTCCAAGTCATCACCTTGACTTGGAATGATATTGTTGTTTCTTCACTGTCTCTGGGACTTCCTTTCTAACAGAACTGTGGGTGTTCCGACAACACACAGACTGCAGTGGTTCATGAAGGTGGCTCACCACAACGTCCGCAAGTGATGGGCAATAGCGATGCCCACATTCCATGAAAGAATTAAAAATAAACTTACTCCCATTTAATGAGTGTGTATGTATTAAATGCACCTCATAATGTAAGATTGCTAGCAACAAATTTGCTACTATTAATAGTGATGCTGGTGGCGGAGTTGCTTTCTGATGGAGCGCAACCAATTCTTCCAAGCCACTTTCCATTGAAATGAACTCCCTATTCAAAGTTTGGATTGTGATCATCAACGATTCCAACAACAATATTTTGACAAAATCCAAATGTATCAAAGATAGAGGTTTCAAATCTCAAGTAGCCGCTCCCTGCTTCTGCAAGATGCATGGTTTTAAAATTAGAAGTTGCGTGGGCCATCCAGTACGTTAATCTTTGTGCATGATCCTGGAAAATGTAAGTTGGCAAAAAATTAACCACGCCGGCTATGCTGAGCCCAATTATGCCCTTCCCATTATATTCACACACGGAGCATTCTAACTGGCTTTGCTGGATTGTGATCAACAGTTGGATTCTTGCTTGAGGTTTTTTCTTGGCTCCTTGCTGATTCACTTTTAGCTGTCTCATAGTTCCATGGTGGCAATCTGATAATTTAGCTCAGACCAGAGCTTAAGTCTGAGATCTTCTGCCTATCTGATTGAAGCTTTACAATCGGAGCCACTGGACAGCACCTCCACATTTTTGTTTTGACTTCCTGGGACTGAGAGCAGGCAACCGCAAGTTCTAACCCTTCAAACCTCCCAAATTGGCATGATTCTCCAAAGACAAAAGTGTTTTTCCAATTTAAATTAAGTATAGTACAGCCAACCCTTGTGTGGACTGCTCGAAAGATTCAAGACTTTGTAAGACTATGGGAGGAGTGAGGCTCTGTTCTTTTCCAACGCGCCCTCCCTGGCACCCCTACAATGAAGCCACAATGCCTGTGAGTGGCTACCTCAATGTGGTTTTGTCATAATTCCGGATGGTGCTGTTATTTTTATTTTCATGTTGCACGACTCAATTTGGAAAGAATGCTGTCGGCAACCTACTCATAAAATGTGCCTGAGATCTGTGAGCCATCCTGAATTAACTCGTTAGATACTGCACAGGGATTTGCAGACTTAAATATTGGGCACGATCTAACAGAAAAGTTTCCAAGTGTCATTCAGGTGGGTTTGACTGGGAGTTTCTCTTTGGCTCTGTCTGTGAGTTCCCCACCGCTATTTAACCACATTTAAGTCACCTCTTCGGCCCTGGGAAGTTTCACACTTGGAATTTTTTCTATCACTGAGGAGCTGAACTCACTTGCCAGATTGGCTCCTCAGAGATCGGGCCACCATTTTGATCGGGTGCCCCGATCTCGAAATGAGCTTGGTTGTCCCCCAAGCCCCCCAACCATGGGCGCTGTCATCCCCCACACACATGGGCATTACCCCACACACCCCCAAGTGCCACATGGCCGTGCCAAGTTGCACGGGTGCCAGTAGAGAGCCAGGATGCCACCCTGCCCTGCCCCTGACCACCCAGGGGCTTCCAATGGCCTCTGAGATCCCCCTGGTCCATTCTGCCTGGTCCACATTTGCGAGGACCAGTACTAATCAGTGCCTGACTGGAGTCTCCCAATTGAGGCCGATATATGCTGGAAGCTGGTTAGATCCGGCGTCGCTGTGCGAAACTGGGTCCCGCCCATTGTGGGACTCCGTCCCAATAAGGAAAGATTACGGAAATTGGGCTTGTTGACCTTAGAGCAGAGAAGATGAAGAGGTGGCCTTATTAAGGTGTTCAGAATTATGAATAATTTACTGGGCTAAAGAAGTATATTCTGTTTCCGCTAGTTGATACGTTAGTGACTAGGTGTCACAATTTCAAGAGAGTCAGCAAGAGAGCCATGGGTGAGTTGAGGAGAAACCTCTTCACTCAGAGAGTTGTTGGGATTTGGAATGTGGGGCGGGATTCTCTCAACCCATGCCGGGTCGGAGAATTGCCGGGCTGGGAGCGAATCGCGCGACGCCACCCCGACGCCAGTCCACCGATTCTCCGGTGAGCGGAGAATCGGTGCCATCTGCGCAGCGAGGTTGGTTCGCCGCCGGTCAGGGGTCACTCTACACAGCCCCCCCCCCCCCCCCCCCTCCCCCGATGATTCTCTGCCCGGGATGGACCAAGTGGTTGCCCAAAAAAGCCCGAGACCCGCTGGCACCGTTCACATCTGGTCCTACCCGACGGGACCTCGGCATCCATTCTGCGGGCGTCGGCATACTGGGGGGGGAGGGGGGTCCGACCCCAGGGGCCTCCACCGTGGCCAGGCCCGCGATCGGGGCCTACCTATCGGCAGGCTGGCCTCTTGTGGCGGGGGCCTCTTTTGCTCAGCGCCGGCCCCTGTAGCCCTACGCCATGTTGCATCGGGGCTGGCGGGGAGAAGGAAGCTACCGTGGATGCGCTCATTCGTGCCGTTCGCAGCGCGCATGTGCAGACTCGCGGCACCCGGTATCGGCAGCTGGAGCAGCGTGGGTCACTCCAGTGCCATGCTGGCCTCCTGTAGGGCTCAGGATCGCTGCTCCTGGGCGTCTGTTGACGCGATGGCGTTTACGACGGCGCCAACACTTGGCCTCAGGATCAGAGAATCCAGCTCCAGCTTCCTGGAAAAGTGGTGAAGGCAGGTTCCATCGGAAGTTTCAAAAGAGAGGTGGAAATATATTTGAAAGTGATGAATTTATAGGACTACAGAGATAAGACTGGGGAGTGGGACTACCTAGATCGCTCTTTCAGGAGCCAGTGCAGACACGATGGGCCAAATGGCCTCCCTATGTGCTGCCAAATTCTGCGATTCTATTTCAAAATGATGGTTGTCACGTCTTTCTCCATTTTGGTGGGCTTAGGCTTTTGGCACACTCTCTCTCTTATAGCCTAAAAGCTTAATGGCCTCACTCGGTCATCTCCACATGACCTTGCCTTCTCCGCAAACAAACACCCAATTTTGTTTTCTAAGTTCAGTTTGTCTCTCAATTAGTACTGCCTTGACTAGTGTTGAATCCCCTCGTCTGTAAGAGATCTGATAATTGTTCAGCTTGGACACCTACTACGTGTCTAGCATGAAACAACTCCTTTCTTAAGATTCCATAATTGCAGTTTCCTGTTGCCATGCTTTCGCCTGTTCTTTGCTTTCTCTTGTTAAATTTTACCCTTTTTATTATTAAGTTTCTATGAATACTGAAATATGAAACAGATGCTAACAGGTCTTCGACATAAGAAATTGAAGTCTCATCAACTCTCTGCCTCGCTATAGCAACATCAGCAATAGATCCAACTGCATGAAAGAGTGCATTGACTTGGTCCATTTGATATTTTTGGTGTAAACCAGAAGCAGCTCTTTCTCTATAACCCCTTTCTTCAGCTGTTCCAGTTCTGCGCCTTCAATGCTCGAAAATGGTTCCAGGAGTGGTACTGCATGTTGTGTGCTTCCATACTGAATGCTAGAATTGTTGCTACTTCGCTGGTGTTGTGTGCTGATATGTGTCTGTGCTCACTGCTGTCCTGACATTAACCCCTTTATACAATCTTCAATAACTAAGTTATTTAGACCTAAATTCTCTTATTTTTAAAGTTAGTGTACCCAATTATTTTTTTCCAATTAAGGGACAATTTAGTGTGGCCAATCCACCTACCCTGCACATCTTTGGGTTGTGGGGGCAAAACCCACGCAAACATGGAGAGAACGTGCAAACTCCACACGGACAGTGACCCAGAGCCAGGATCGATCCAGGGACCTCGGTGCCATGAGGCTGCAGGGCTAACCCACAGTCTTAAATTCTAATTAAACATTATACACATGAGTTGGACAAATCAATTCTTTCAGGGGTTTTCCTGCTTCTTGGGTCTGTCTCTTAGCTTGCATCTTTTTAAAAATTGTATTCATTTTTAAGATTTGGGCATCAATGGTTAGTTCAGATCTCTTGCTACTCAATCATGTGATACCACATCATCATCATTACATCTGCATCGTGCGCGTCTGATGTTAACACTTTACAGTTTAAAATGATTTGTACGTGTGGAAATGTCCTCCACATTTCTCAATTTCATCTTTATGTTTACCATCATAAGAAGTTTCAGAAAACCTGTCCGGCATAATGTTTGAGTAAATGCACCATCCTTCGTGTAAGATTGGACCTGTATGGGTGAGAGTACTTCTGCTTCCATTCTTAGTTTATGCTCAGTTGGGTTTGTGGTGAGGGCATTGCAGGCATGGTCCTTATCTACATCAACAATCCCCTGGGCCAAGAAGAAAGATAAATGGCTAGGGTTCCCATGTTTATGATTGCTAGCCCTGAGTGGTTGTTTGGACATCAGACAAGGACAGGATTTTAATGACACTAATACCCATCACAGTTAAGTTGGATGAACTGGCTGAAAACCAGTATAACTGCTGCAGCCTGTTGACCTGTCCCAAGGGGACTTGAAGGACAGCTAACCAGAAAAAAGGAGTAACCTGCAGCAAAAGTGTCACCCCAATGAAGCAATATGCTAAAATCATTCAGGATTGAATACATCGGGCAGCACGGTGGCACAGTGGGTTAGCACTGCGGCCTTACAGTGCCGAGGTCCCAGGTTCGATCCTGGCTCTGGGCCACTGTCCATGTGGAGTCTACTCATTCTCCCTGTGTTTGTGTGGGTTTCGTCCCCACAACCCAAAGTGGTTAGCATAAATGCTTCACAGCTCCAGGGTCCCAGGTTCAGTTCCCGGCTGGGTCACTGTCTGTGCGGAGTCTGCACGTCCTCCCCGTGTGTGCGTGGGTTTCCTCCGGGTGCTCCGGTTTCCTCCCACAGTCCAAAGATGTGCGGGTTAGGTGGATTGGCCATGCTAAATTGCCCGTAGTGTCCTAAAAAGTAAGGTTAAGGGGGGTGGGCGTTGTTGGGTTACGGGTATAGGGTGGATAAGTGGGTTTGAGTAGGGTGATCATTGCTCGGCACAACATCGAGGGCCGAAGGGCCTGTTCTGTGCTGTACTGTTCTATGTTCTATGTTCTAAATGTGCAGGGTAGGTGGATTGGCCACACTAAATTGCCCTTACTTGGAAAAATTGAATTGAGTATTCTAAATTTATAAAAGAAAGGATTGAATATATCAATGGTGGAGAGAAGGTGATTTGGAATTTTGAATATTTAAGTTGAAACATTTGGTTATCGGTTATTCATAACGGTGGAATGAAAACAAAAAACTGCAAACGATGGAACTTGAGAATTAAAACACAAAAAGCTGGAAATACATAACAGCTCAGTCAACCGTAATGAGGCAGGATGCAGATGTCTTAATAAATACCTGTTGTGTTTCAAAATAAGAAAAACTGTGCAGAGGCCATCAGCCACTCAGCTGCCACAGACCCTACATGAACATAGAACATACAGTGCAGGAGGAGGCCATTTGGCTCATCGAGTCTGCACCTATCCACTTAAGCCCTCACTTCCACCCCGTATCCCAATAACCCCTCCAAACCTTTTTGGACACTAAGGGCAATTTAGCATGGCCAATCCACCTAACCAGCACGCCTTTAGACTGTGGGAGGAAACCGGAGCACCCGGAGGAAACCCACGCAGACATGGGAAGAACGTGCAGACTCTGCACAGACAGTGACCCAGCGGGGAATCGAACCTGGGACCCTGGCGCTGTGAAGCTACAGTGCTAGCCATGTTTTCTCGATATCTTTTGCCTGAGAGAGGACCCCACTCCTTGGGGTGATCACCCACTCATCCCAATTGGTCCCTCAAGCCAGATGATCCTCTTCTGCTATGTTGCCTTTAAAGGGACAATCATCACATCCCTCCCCCTTTAACTCCTTCATACAATCTTCAGTAACTAAGTTATTTAGTCCTAAATTCTAATTAAACATTGTACACATGAATTGGACAAATCAAGTCTTTCAGGGGGTTTTCTGTTTCTTGTAGGAGTGGTATAATTCTGTAGTCTGGGATGCTGCCACAGAATCAGCATTAACAGAAATTTTACAGGGGCTGGTTTAGCTCACTGAGCTAAATCGCTGGCTTTTAAAACAGACCAAGCAGGCCAGAAGCACGGTTCGATTCCTGTACCAGCCTCCCCGGACAGGCGCCGGAATGTGGCGACTAGGGGCTTTTCACAGTAACTTCATTGAAGACTACTCATGACAATAAGCGATTTTCATTTTTCATTTCATTTCATCACTACTTGTTTCTAGAGACACCAGTTATGTCTATAACAAGACGATCAGGTACTTTAGTGCTTACAGGTTCAATATAATTTTGTGATGGCCGCACTAACTGCTGGAGTGTCTCTACTCCTTAAGCCGTCCACATGTGTACAAACGAACTGTCCCTCCATGTCTAGGACAGGAGTCCAGTCAGAGAGACAACAATTCCAGGGATCTAACACCATATCATATTATGTACTTGATACAGGTTTATTTTAAATTGCTGCAATGGTGATGTTTCATTAATGAGATGTTGAGGCTTGCGTGTTTAAACACACAACTTGTATTGCTAAGCTTTAACTATGTCCAGTTCGTAATATGATCTTGCAAGTTTTTTCTCAATCTCGGCATGTCACAATGCACAGTGGTTAGCACTGTTACTTCACAGCGACAGGGACCCGGGTTTGATTCCCCGTTGGGTCACTGTCTGTGCGGAGTCTGCATGCTCTCCCCGTGTCTGCGTGGGTTTCCTCCGGGTGCTCCGGTTTCCTCTCACAAGTCCCGAAAGATGTGCTCGTTAGATGAATTGGACATTCTGAATTCTCCCTCTGTGTACCCGAACAGGCGCCGCAGTGTGGCAACGAGGGGATTTTCACAGTAACTTCATTGTAGTGTTAATGTGAGCCTACTTGTGACACTAATATTATTATTATTATGTGAAAGAATGGTCGTAGTACTCTGGGCGGGATTCTCCTACCCTGGGGCCGGGCTGGAGAATCGCTGGGACCAGCGCGAATTGTGCAACGCCGCCCCGACGGCGGTCTGCCGATTTTCGGAGAATCACCTCCATTGGCGCTGGCGCGGTGCCGGTCGGGGGCCGCTCTACGGGGCTCCCCTGGCGATTCTCGGCCAGGGATGGGCCGAGCGGACACTCTAAAAAAGCCAAGTCCCGCCGGTGCAGTCCACACCTGCTCTTACCCAGCAACCTCGGCGTGGATGCATCTGGGGGCAGCCTGGTGGGAGGGAGAGGGGTCCCACCCCGGGGGTGGCCTCCGCTGTGGCCTGGTCCGTGATTGGGGCCTACCGATAGGCGGGCCAGCCTTTCAGGCTGGGGGCCTCTTTTGTTCCACGCCGGCCACTGTAGCCCTATGTTATGTTGTGTCGGGGCTGGCACGGAGAAGGGAGCCACTGGGCATGCGTGGCAATCGCACCGGTTCCACTGCGAATGCGCACTTTGGCACCGGCCCCACTGCGCATGTGCAGACCAGCGGCGCCCATCTGACACCGGGGATCGGCAGCTGGAGCGGTGTGGGTCGCTCCAGTGCCGTGCTGGCCCCCATTAGGGGCCAGAATTTCTGCTCCTGAGGCCATGTTGACGCCGCCGAGAAACACGATCAGAGAATCACACCCTCTGTTTCTGGTACTTTAGGCCATGTGATAAAGTTTCTTCTCTTTCCAGCAGTTTGATTCAGCATCTTTTTCAGTGACCATTTTATCAGATTGGTTCTCGTGCTTTTCCATTCGCGTGACAATTTCAGCAATCATGTTCTGGCACATCATAGAATCATAGCATTTACAATGCAGAAGGAGGCCATTCAGCCCATTGGGTCTGCACCAGTGCTTGGAAAGAGCACCACACTTAAGCCCACACCTCCTCCCTATCCCCGTAACCCAGAAACCCCACCTAACCAATTCTTTGGACATTAAGGGAAATTTATCATGGCCAATCCACCTAACCTGCACATTTTTGGACTGTGGGAGGAAACCAGAGCACCCGGAGGAAACCCACGCAGACGTAGGGAGAACATGTCGACTCCGCACAGACAGTAACCCAAGCCGGGAATTGAACCTGGGACCCTGGCGCTGTAATGCTACAGTGATAACCACTGTGCTACCGTGCCACCCAATCTCGGCTTCTCAGTAATCTCAGTTCCTTTCCCTGTCTGAATTGCTGATTCAGCTGTCAATTTGAATGCTTTTATTACGTATTCAGTTAATTTCTCATTGCCAAGCTTCCCTTCTTCAAGTTCTTCTTTTGATTCAATTCTTCACTGGCGTGCTTCTTATTTTTTGGTTGCTTTTTCACAAAGTTCAGCTTATTCTCCATTGCCTCATTAAATTCTCCTCCTCCTCAACTTAATTTTGCAAATTTTTGCAACTTATCTTTCCATGTTTGCTGTCAGTCATTTCAGCTTGTTGTTTAAATATCTTCTCTTGAGCTTTATTTTATTTTTTTGCCGATTCCTCTTTATGCTCAATAGCTGCCAGTTCCTTTTGAAGTCTTTAATTTCTGCGTTTCTTCCGAGGGGAGTCCATCATGTTCTTACTGGACATTTTTCACAAATGGAACCTTCATTTCTACTTGTCTTAACTTCAGCGATCACCATTTTGGGCTTCACTGCATGCCGGATCTCTCTGTTGCCCTCCTTTCTGCGGATGTCTCCAGTTGTCTCCTGAGGTCTTTGTTGCTTATGGACCTTTTTTGAGAAGTGCCCTCTGTCTGGGGTCTTCTCCAACTTTCCTGCCCATTGCCGTTTGTCACTTCTTGCTGTTGCTGCTTTCAGTACATTACCTCTTTAAACACATTGAAGACTGTCATCTCCTCTCAGCCATCAGCAGCTACTGGTTCTCCATTTTCCTCACGCTGTTGAAGTCTTGGTGACCTTTAAAAAAAGGTGACCTTGAAACCTTAAAAAAAAAACTTTAAAACTTCACTTCAGCTAGGAGAAAGCCCTTCTGGTGATCGCTGCAGCTTTATTTATACATAGATACATAGAAGATAGGAGCAGGAGGCCTTTTGGCCCTTCGAGCCTGCTCCGCCACTCATCACGATCATGGCTGATCATCCAACTCAATAGCCTAATCCTGCTTTCTCCCCATAGTCTTTGATCACATTCTCCCCAAGTGCTATATCTAGCCACCTCTCGAATATATTCAATGTTTTAGCATCAACTACTTCCTGTGGTAATGAATTCCACAGGCTCACCACTCTTTGTGTGAAGAAATGTCTCCTTATCTCTGTCCGAAATGGTTTAGCCTGAATCCTCAGACTGTGACGCCTGATTCTGGACATACCCATCATTGGTAACATCTTCCCTGCATTTACCCTGTCTAGTCCTGTTAGAATGTTATAAGTCTCCCTGAGATCCCCCTCAGGCTGTTTGGAGAGTCCATCTTTCCTCTGCTTTCGATGTGCCAATTTTTGTTGATTTGACACTGAAGGTCCGAGGGACCTTTTTAAGAATTTTTTTAATTCTTCAATTTCGCTTGCAAACAGGTTGAGGACTTTTTTTGAAACATCGGACTTTGCTGCCTGTAGTCTCTCAATGCAGGGACCACTACCCAGAACCCGCTATGGCTCTGCTCTGCATGGGAGCCCAGCAATCTCGGCCTCTTCATTTTCCTGCCATTCTGGAGGCCACGCTGCAGTTCCATAGGGGGAGTTTTCACTTTCCACCCAAAACACAGCTCCGTGCTTTTTTATTTTAAAAAAACTTTGCAGGGCAGCACGGTGACGCAGTGTTTAGCACTGCAGTCTCACGGTGCCGAGGTCCCAGGTTCGATCCCGACTCTGGGTCACTGTCCGTGTGGAGTTTGCACATTCTCCCCATGTTTGCGTGGGTTTCGCCCCCACAACCCAAAGAAGTGCAGGTTCGGTGGATTGGCCACAATACATTGCCCGTTAATTGGAAAAGACTAATTGGGTACTCTAAATTAACATTAAAGAAAAGGAAACCTCCTGGAGAAGATTTTTTCATACCTGGAGGCACGGAAAAAATGAATTGGGTACTCTGAATTTATTTTTTAAAAACTTTGCAGCAGCTCCTTTTGTTTTCTATTGAGCTCCATTTTTCCCCCCAAATTCATAGTCCTAGCTCTTGCTTCTGAGGGTTATTTTCTCTTTTGTTTTCCATTCTAAACTTCTGATGGTACTGGCCAATCCAATCTTGCTCCGCAACCACCCCTCAGGGTCTGGCAATATCTCAAATGGGTCTATTTGCCCAAAGAGAAGCATTTGGGTGGATATTGTTCTTCAGACTTCGATTTTCACAGATACTCACAGATGGTGACTACAGGTTGCGTCAACATAATTTTATCTTCGTCGCCAAATGTGACAATGCCCATTGTCGACTTCTTTCGAAACACACTGGGTATTTATTACGAAGAAAAACTGTACAGAGATCAGCAGCCCACACGGTTGCCCCAGTCACGACATGTCTTCTGCCTGAGAGAGGACTTCACCCCCTGGGCTGATAGCCACTCTCAATCCCAATTGGTCCCTCAAGTCAGGTGACCCTCTTCTTTGGCGTTGCCCTTAAAGGGACAATCTCCACAAATCCTCAGATCAACATTGATAACAGTGGATATATATACACTTCAGAGTTACACCCAAAACATCATGATGCAATGCACTTCCAGAAAGCTCTGTTCATGTACTAAACATATTTAGGGCGTGATTCTCCGACCTCACGCCGGTTCGGAGAATAGCGGGTCGCGCCGGTTTTTCACGCGACGCCGGTCCGATGCGCTCCCGCTATTCTCCGAAATTTTTACATCGGTTTTCCCGTGGATAATCTCGTCAAACACCCCGATACAGCCAAACAGCCGACTATCTGGCCCCCCGTTATTCTCCGGCCCGAATTTGTGATGCCAGGTTATGACGCCGGCTATCACACCTGCTTTTTAAAGTCGTCAGACAGTCGTGCTGGCTGACCGGAGGATCGAGGAGGTGAGAGGGAGGGAGAGGGAGAGAGAGGAGAGGGAGAGAGAGGGAGAGAGGGGTGAGAGAAGAGGAGAGTGAGAGGAGAGAGGGGAGCGGCGAGAGCGAGGGAGGAGAGGAGGGAGAGGAGAGAGGAAGCGGAGAGAGGAAGGAGAGGGGAGAGAGGGAGCGGTGAGAGGGCGGCGAGGGTGGGAGAGGAGAGAGGGGGAGGAGAGGAAGGGGAGGGAGAGGAGGGTGGGAGGGGGTGGGGTTAGGGAGGAGAAGGGAAGGTGAGAGGGAGAGGGAAGACAAGAGGCAGAGAGGGAGAGGGCGAGAGGGAGAGACAGGTGAGGAGAGGGAGAGGGGAGTAGAGGGAGGAAGGGGGAGGAGAGGAGGGGGGGAGGGGAAGAGGGGGGAGGTGTGAGGCGGGTGAGGAGGGGGAGGGAGGGGGAGAGGGGGAGGGGGGAGGGAGGGAGAGGGGTGGGGGAGAGGAGGGGTGAGGGGGGGAGGGAGAGGGAGGGAGGGAGTGACTCGTCAACCCCCGGTTACAAAATGTCAGCCACCCTGCCATGGCAGGACGGTCACGAGGACACGGCCGCTGGTTGCCTTGTGGCTTACGGCCACAGGACACTGACGCACCGGTGAGGAGGACGTAGTTAACTGCCCGTTGGTTGCAGAAAGTGACCAGGGGTTAGGCTGGCCGTGTATCAGCAGCGCGACCAGGCCACCGGGACACACAGGTATCCCGTGGCAGGCGGCTGCCGAGGTGTCGACTAACCTCCGTCTAACATGTCGTTTCTCTGCCCCCCACCACCCTTCTATCGGCTAGCAGAATGTATGCGAACAGAACAGCTATGTTCAGCACAGTGGTTGGGGCTGCTGCACTGCAGTTGGAGATGGAGCAGCGTCCGCTGCCACAACCCGCAGTGGATGCAGGGCCAGCTGCAGCAGCAGAGGGAAGGGCCGAGGAGTTGCCAGTCGTCGAGCAGCATGGTGGGAGGGGGGAGGAGGAGGGGGAGGAGGAGAGACTGAGGGTGCAGCCACGGCGCCAGAGGCGACGACCGAGGCCGAGGATGTACCGTGTCCGGATCTCTTTCCTAACAATGACGGACATCACCTGCAGGAGGAGACTCCGGCTGAGTAGGGGGGGCGGTGATACATATCTGTCACCTCATGGCGCACCTTGCGCAACATGGAACAGGAGCAGGACACGCGATCCCGGTTGGCGTCAAGGTGACGGTCACTCTTAACTTCTATGCGACTGGCTCCTTCCAGTCTCCGAGCGGGGACCTCTCCGGGATCTCCCAGCCATCGGTCCACAGGTGTATCCAGGATGTGACCGATGCCCTCTATGCCATCGCGGACCGCTACATCACCTTTCCCGAGGACCGAGCAACTCAAGACTCACGAGCTCGTGGACTTGCCAGTGTGGCTGGGATACCGATGGTGCAGGGGGTCATCGATTGTGTTCACGTCCCCATGCGCCCGCCTGCAGGGGACAGGGAGGTCTTCACAAACAGGAGGGGGACATACTCCATGAATATCCAGATGGTATGCGACACCCACATGAGGATCATGAACATCTGCGCAAGGATCCCAGGGAGTGTGCATGACCCCTACATTCTGGCGCAGTCGTACATCCCTGCGATGTTTGAGGGATGGCCCCCCTGGCTGAGGGGCTGGTTGCTAGGCGACAGGGGTTATCCGCTGAGGACGGCTGATAACGCCCATACGGAGGCCTCAGACCAATGCGGAAACCCGATACAACGAGGCCCATGCAGCAACCAGGGGTGTGGTGGAGCGCTGCTTTGGTCTCCTGAAGATGAGATTCAGGTGCCTGGACCACTCCGGAGGAGCCCTGCAGTACCAGGCCGACAGGGTCGCTCGCATTGTAGTGGTCTGCTGTGCGCTGCACAACATAGCGATGCAGAGGGGAGATGCCCTGCTGGAGGAGGCGGAGGGAGAAGCCAGTGGCAGTAGTGCCAGCACAGAGGAGGAGGAGGAGGAGGAGGAGGTTGGTGGAGTGGCGGGAGCAGCACGCAGACAGGACCGGCTGCTGGTGATGCCCAGGAGGCTGCACGACGGACCCGGCGAGGATGGCGGGCACGCGATGCCTTGGTGGCAGCCAGATTCATGCGTTGTGCGCAACGGCACCGCTACCACCTGCATCGGCAGTCGCTCAGATGGTCAACACACAACTGCCACCCCCCCCCCCCCCGCACCCCCGCTCTGTGTACACTGCTCCAGTTGTACATTCCCTTACCACTGCGGCACAACGGTTATGGCCACGACATTGATGGCTGTGTCAGCGGGTGTGATCAGTGCTATGTTGTTTGATGACAGCCCACTCTGCGATGAGCTGTGAGCTCAGAATCGTTAGACAAAGTCTGACTCATGGAAATAGCTGAACCATCCATCTCGGTGGCCGCTGAGTTCGTCAGGGACACTCCATCACTTGCCCGCGTGGGGTAGCTGTGGGAGGGGTGGGGGGGGGGTGGGTGGCGGGACTGCACACCCGGCACCGAAGTTTCACCGCTCGTCAACCCCAGCGACACCCGGTCACCATCACGATCCCTGTGGCAACGGAAACATCACACAGTCTTACAAGTTAGGTGCAACAGTGAGTTTAATGGTTTTTTTTTTAATTTTTAATTTTTAAAAAAATTTAGATTACCCAATTATTTTTTCCAACTAAGGGCAACTCAGCGTGGCCAATCCACCTACTCTGCACATTTTTTTTTTTGGGTTGTGGGGGCGAAACCCACGCAGACACGGGGAGAATGTGCAAACTCCACACGGACAGCGACCCAGAGCCGGGACCGAACCCGGGACCTCAGCGCCGTGAGGCAGCTATGCTAACCACTAGGCCACCGTGCTGCCCCTGAGTTTAATGGTTAACATAGTTTACAGATGCCCTAGCCCCTACAGCTAATCTGTGCCCTTCACCCGTGCCAACCTCCTAGCCCATTTCCGGGGCATGAATAGCTCGTGAGTGGGGCGTATCGGGCCATCGTGAAAGTCGGCCAATTTCACGACGGCCTACGCGATTTTCCGCGGGAGCGGAGAATCGCGCCCTAAGTATTTGGAAGCTGAAAAAACCTCCCGATGTGGAAAATTGTCTCTTCAGTTTTGATAAGTGGGACGACGGAACAGACAGGACGGTGCATCGGAAGGGTAAATGGATTGGCATTATTCAATATCTCCGAGATTAGATCAAACAGATGATCTAAACAGAGGAGTAGTACTTGGTGCTACTGCCTCTCATGTTTTAAGGATCATAAAATACAAATAAAGACCACCGAGGAATGAATGAAGGAAAACAAACATTTCCAAATGATTTCTATTACCTGCCCAAATATTGGATCGTATTACTTAGCTCAGCAAGTGATTTGGCAATCTTTTGAGTCTGTGGGCCAGATTCATAAATATCTGCTCTTTTTATTAGTTTATTCGTTGTAATAAGTAGTGACTGCACATAATCATCTGCGAGAATGAGTAACAAAGCAACAGGACTTTTGGCAAAGTGAAAAAACATGCACAGCATTCTCTGAACATTTACACTGTTGCAGCTCTGCTGGACTATTGATCCCATCTGCCAGATGCTTCGTTGGTGGAGCCAGTTTGGCAAGATAGACAACTATTCCATGATATATGGGCACAGAACTATTCCATAAAATTACATCTTATTTTCTATTTTACCCGGAAGTAAAAAGGTGTGTGCATTTATAAATCTAGATTAGCTAGTCATTTATTTCATTGCTTTTTGTGAGAAATTGGCTGCAGCATTTCCTACATGACAGCAGTCTCCTTCTGAGGCAGTTCCCCAGGATGGAGGGTACTTTGCTTCCACTCCAGTTCGTTGGGTTCAGACATGGCTGATAAATCCAATATGCGATCTCTGCCACATGCGAGGCACGTCCTGCCTGACGGTTTGGAAGTTAGGAAGTTCGTGCCCTCCAGTCCGATGCCTCAACTTCACCTCTGCACATTCCTGACAAGGTTTCCCGCCTTTGCGGAACAGCCGCCTCCATTTTGATCAATAACAAGCCAAGGATTCCCATAAGTCAGCAGGGGTGCTTGACTTCTTCAGGAATGCTTTATAGACATCTCAAAAGCATTTTCAACATCCTCCTCGGGATCTCCTGCGATCAAGTCCTGAGTAGAGTAAAGGGTTAACATCAGAAGCATGTATGATAACAATAATCTTTATTATTGTCACAAATGGGCTTACATTAACTCTGCAATGAAGTTACTATGAAAATCCCCTTGTCGCCACATTCCGGCGCCTGTTCAGGTATACAGAGGGAGAATTCAGAATGCCAAATTCACCTGATAAGCACGTCTTTCCCGCAAATGTAATAATGAGGTCACATAACTGAGAAGGAAGCAAGGTCTTGAAGAGAGCAGAAGCTCTTACTCTTGTGGAGGTCCAAACATGGTAGTACTTGCTATAAAAAGACAATGGTCTCGAGCAGCATACCTTTGGGAGACCAGAAAACCCCTAAACCCTGTCTAAACCCCAATCAGACAACAATACAGAGCAGTTGTTTTGGGAGCCTGATGTCAAGCATACCAATGTCATGTCCTCTTGCAGTGGAGCGGGTTCTGAGTCAGTATCACCTCGATGCTGGACATGTTGGCTTGAGAGGGGATGCAACTGTTGGACAACCTTTCTTGTCACTCGAATTGGAGGATTTTACAAAGGCATTGAGGTGCTTATAGAATTCCTACAGTGTAGAAGGAGGCCTTTCGGCCCATTAAGTCTGCACCAACCCTCTGAAAGAGCACTATACACGGGCCCACACCCCCACCCACCCTGTAAACCCACATAACCTGCACATCTTTGGACTGTGGGAGGAAACCGGAGCACCGGAAGGAAACCCATGCAGACGCGGGGAGAACGTGCAAACTCCACACAGACAATCGCCCAAGGTGCTGCTGTAGGTTGTCCAAGTCTCCAAAGCACAGGAATATAGGGACAGCAGGAACTATTCTTCAGAAGAAGGCACTTTGACACATCCTGGAGTTCTGCAAAGACATCGGAGAGAATGTAACTGGATAAATGTAAGGTTTCCTGCCATGAGGGAGAGAGAACTTACCATGTTGGTGGCCATGGGTGAGGCAGTGGATGCGAAGGAGCAAAAACTTGGCACTGGCAACTCTCGCATGCTGGCTCCAGAGTGTGCCAATGCCAAATGCATGCCAGTGGCCCCAGAGTCAGTAGCGAGGATGCCAGCCATGTAGGTATTGCACCTGTTCTTGTGACGTGACTAACATTCCTCATCAGGAGAAGGAGTCCACAACACTGCGGAAAAGGCCAAGACTTGTGGTGAGCAGGGTCCCACCTCTGGTGATTCTAATGCCAAGAGAAGGCTACTGAGCTGGCAGGGCAGTGTGGTGGGTGGAGAGACAGGAGTGGAGTCCCAAAGAGCTTGAGTAGTCTCAAGGGACATAAGGGCATTAGGTGACCTGGAGAGATGGTGCTCCTGTGTTCCTCATTATACCTCGATTGAACTAGAGTAATTTACCAGCTAATTCCAGAGTTTCATGTTTGGAAAGGCAAAACCCTTTGACCTTTCTGTTTTCACTGACTGGTCAGTCACAGGAATAGAGAGCAACACCTGTCCAACACCTGAGGAGGGAGAGAAAGCCTCAGATGGTATTCCGTCACACCATTCCCTGGCATCCTTAACCAGCACGGATACCTTCACCTCAGTGCGTATAGGCTCGCAAATAGATTTGCTTTCATACCCTGTTGAGAGCACCACACATCCATGCCTGAGCAGCTGACAGAGGCTGTAACAGCTGAGACTACAGATACTTGGAGGACTGTGGGAGACCATGCTGAGCCCGAGGCTGGTAATTTGCTTCTCGAGGCGTCTGTAAAATTTCAGAGGCTGAAAGATCAGAGTGAAGTGCATGAAGATCTGGCGGAGCTTCCAGAGGATATCCGTGTAATCAGGCCGTGACCTTGAATCTTCTTGAAAAGGCATGCCCATCGGTGTGAAAGTATTTGTACCGGTGAAGGGTTCAATCTATCACACCTGACAGGTGAGGAAATTCAGAAATCTGGGTTTCTAACTGATAGTTTCCCAAACTAAGTCATGCTCTTTCCAATGGGACCATATGCTGGTCTGCATTTCCCCGCTGTTTAAGAAAGGTAGCAGGGATAATCTAGGAAACTAAATGCCGGTGAGCCTCACGTCGGTAGTAGGTAAATTATGGAAGATAATTCTCAGGGACGGGATTTATACCCATTTGGAAACAAAAGGACTCATTACCGATAGACGGCATGGTTTTGTGAAGGGGAGGTCGTGCCTCACTAACTTGATCGAGATTTTTGAGGAGGTAACAAAGATGATTGATGAGGGGAGGGTGGTGGATGTTGCTTACATGAACTTCAGTAAAGGCTTTAACAAGGTGCCTCATGGCAGACTAGCACAAAAGGTGAAGTCACCGTCGACAGGATTATGAGGGGCATGGATAGAGTGGATGGGCAGGCACTCTTTCCTAGGCTGCAGGGTTCAGTCACCAGGGAGTATTGGTTTAAAGTCCATGGGGCAGAGTGTGGTGGTACGATTAGCATAGCTGCCTGCCATTGGTGCAGAACACCAGTTTACCATTGGCCCTGGTCGGTCATGTGCCTCTCGACCGGTTGGTTGAGACCAGTCATGTGACGGCTCCCCGATTGGTCGAGAGGCTGAGTTAACCCCCCCTCCAGGGCAGGGTATAAATACCCAGTACTCCCGGTGGTCGTCCTTCTACTGTAATCGACCGCAGGGCTTAACATCTAGTATATTAAAGCCATACTTTTGTTCAGCAACTCGTCTCGCGTTCAATTGATGGTACATCACAGAGTTTAGAGGAGACATGAGAGGCAGGTTCTTTACACAGAGGGTGGTAAGTGCCTGGAACATGCTGCCAGAGGAGGTTGTGGAAGCAGATACATTAACAGTATTCAAAAGGCAGGGCAGCACGGTGGTGCAATGGTTAGCATTGCTGTCTCACGGCGCTGAGGTCCCAGGTTTGATCCTGGCCCTGGGTCACTGTCCGTGTGGAGTTTGCACGTTCTACTCGTGTTTGCATGGGTTTTGCCCCCACAACACCAAAGATGTGCAAGGTAGGTGGATTGGGTGTGATAAATTGCCCCTTAATTGGAAAAAATGAATTGGGTACTCTAAATTTTTTAAAAAACAGTGTTCAAAAGGCATTTCACCAAATACATGGAAAGGTTGGGAATAGAGGGATATGGCACTAGGAAGTGCTGGGGGTTTTGGCCAAGGGTGCTATCATGACCGGTCCAGGCTTGGAGGGCCGAAGGGCCTGTTCCTGTGCTGTATTATTCTTTGTTCTTTATTCATGAGATTCAAATGAATGCAAATGAAATTTACGTCACCAGCCAGTGTGAAGACTGACCCACCATTAACACGTCTTTGGAAACATTGTACTGTGATTTTACGCCGGGTGGGTTTCCGGTGTTTGGCTCCAACAAGATTCTCCTTCCCGCCATCAAACCTGCAGTGGGCATGATAGGAAAATTGTGCCATTTGTGCTTTCTATAAGATCAGGCCATCCCAAGGTACTTGACGGTCAATGGAATATCTTTGAAGGTTAGTCACTTTTAGAGTGGAGTCATCAATAATGACAACATTTCCACCCCCCCCCCCCCCCCCCCCCCCCCCCCTCCCCCCCCACACAGCAAGTTTTCCCATGGCCAGTGCCAGGGACCCGGGTTCAATTCCCGTCTTAGGTCACTGTCTGTGCGGAGTCTGCACGTTCTCCCTCTGTCGGCGTGGGTTTCCTCCGGGTGCTCCGGTTTCCACCCACGAATCCCGAGAGACTTTCTGTTAGATGAATTGGACATTCTGAATTCTCCCTCAGTGTACCCGAACAGTGGAGTGTGGAGACTAAGGGATTTTCACAGTAACATTATTGCAGTGTTAATGTAAGCCTACCTGTGACACTAATAAAGATTATTATTATTCTTACTTCATGAAGAAAGGAAGAGAAACTATTGGTGGAAATGCATTGTCAGCATTGGGACAATATGAATGGAAGCGGGGAGGGAAGTGCACAATGGTGGATTAAAGTGGAGAGATGCTGCAAGAGGGCATTGGTGAGACCACATATGGATTACTGTGTACAGTTTTGGTCTCCTTATTTAAGAAAGGATCTAAATGCATTAGAAGCTGTTCAGAGAAGGTTCACTTGACTGATTCTTGAGATAGGGGGTGTTATCTTTTGCGGAAAGGTTGGGCAGGCTGGGCCTGTGTCCATTGGAGTTCAGAAGATTGAGATTTAGAAGATCCTGAGGTGACTTGACAGATTGGATGTTGAAAGGAGGTTTTGCCTAAAACTCGGGAACACAGTTTAAAAATAAAGGGGTGTCCCATTTGAGGCAGAGAGGGAAAGAATTTTTTTCGCTCAGAGGGTTGTGAGTCTTTGGACCTCACTTCCCAAGAGAATGGTGGAGGCAGAGTCATTGAATAAATTTAAGGCAGAGGTAATTCTTGCCTAACAAGTGAGTCAATGGGCGGCAGGCAGGAAACTGGAGCTGAGGCCACAGTCAGATCTACCACTATCTTATTGAATGGTGGAACTCGCTCAAGGAGCTTTACGGCCTACTCCTGCTGCTAACTTGTGTTCGTAGGCACATACGTAAGTTAGAATGTTTCACAATACCAAAAGCATTGGAGAGTATGGGAAGAGACATAGAATGTTACAGTCTGACATTGGCTGGGGGGGGGGGGGGGGGGGGGGGGGGGGAGTGAGGGAAGAATCCTGATTGTCGGCTCTCACACACGGAGTGCTGAGATGAATGAGAACTTCTCTAGACTGCATTCCATTACTTTGGCAAAGAAGAGAAGATTTGAGGCTCTGGCAGTAATCTCTAGCTGCTCTGTATGGTTTGAATTGTTTTTATAAAGGAAGAGCTCATGACAGCTGTTTGAAGTAGTTGAGGACAATGCTGAGCAATGAACCTTAATAAACTGCAGGGAATGAAAACAGGCCAAATGTGCGTCCTCTTTTCCTCACTGTCAGCTTGTTGCATTCCCATTTGTTTAAAGGTTCTTAAGTAAAGAAAATGCGAGTGAGTTGGTATTTTCTTTTGTAAGTAAGCCAGTGCCTGGAAAGGTCTGATTGATGTCATTGGTCCAACCTTGGCATCTTCTTCACCTTCTATATGTTTGAAGAATGATGTATGTTAATGTAATACGATGCTCGTTTCTCAGGCTGGAGCGGTTAGTTGTGAATGTCATATGACAAATGCAATGAAAACAGCTGCTGAGTGCCAGGGAAGCAGCCTGTAGATATTCTATACACGCTGAGCTGCAGAAGAACAGTCTTTGCTGTGGCATTAAATGTCAGAACTTCGAACAAAGGAACAAGTTCAAATGAACCTATTGTTGACACTTGTAATAAAATATCCCAAACAGCAGGGCAAGTGTAGATCGGAATGATCCGCATGTGTGTTTGAGAGTGAGGAATTAGCAAAATTGATTCACTTGCCAATTTATTAGGGCATTGGCTGGCTTAGCAATGGCACACGGATGGTATTTTTGAAATAAAAACAGAAAATGCTGAATATACGCAGCAGGTCCGGCAGCATCGGTGGAGAGAAACCTGAAGTGTTGGGAGCTATCTACTTGAATGGGGACACAGTCCCGTAGAGCATGGGATTAGCCGGGTGTCTCCCGGCTCTTGGAGTGCCAAGAAACACCTCGCTATCTAACGCCCATCCGGGTAGATTGGGGGTCTCAGCAGGGAACTCCCTGACAAGGCCGCACTTAGCCCCTTTTCCTGCGCTGAGGGGCCCGCTTGGCAGAACTCCTCAGTGCAGCAAGAGATCGGGACGCCATTTTAAAATGGTGTCCTGATCTTTCGAGCCCCCGATGCGACCCCCGAACCGAACCCCCCACCCCAGCCCCAACACTATCTGTAGGTCCCCGGGCACCTCCACACCCACCCCACATCAGTGCAGGGGACTCTAGACCGATCACTTAGCACGGTGTCAGTGCCAGCCTGGCAGTGCCACCTGGGCACCTTGCCACTGCCAGGGTGCCATGATGGCAGTGCCAGGCTAATAGTGCCAGGGTGCCACCCTGCCTTAAGGGCATGCACCTGGGGGCCTCCAATCTATGGGGAGCCACCCACAAGTGCCGCTCCAGCTGGCCCCCATCTGTGGAGACTCGATGGCGCTCGCCTGAGCATTCCAAGGTGAAGGGGGTGGATCCCACGCCTTGATTAGACCTTGGGAATGCATATTAGAGTGAGACGAGCTGACTCACTCGAATATGCAGATTTGAAAGAAAGTGATCCATCCCACAGTGAGCGGGATTCACATGGCGACGCCCCGTGAGTCTGCGTTAGATTTCAGGAGGCGCGGTGAGCTACACAACCGGTAGATCCCGCCCACAAACTCCCTTTTTTTTCTCTCCACAAATGCTGCCCGAACTGCAGAGGTTTTCTGGCATTTTCTGTTTCTGTTTCAGATTTCCAGCATCCGCAGCATTTTGCTTTAATCTGAATATGTTTTAAATTTCTAGGCTTAGAGGGGTACACTTTGATCCTGAGGCAGCTGGGCAGCCGAGCGAGCTGGACCCGGATTGTTTTTAAAAAAAATTTAGAGTACCCAATTCATTTTTTCCAAGTAAGGGGCAATTTAGCGTGTTCAATCCACCTACCCTGCACATCTTTGGGTTGTGAAGGCGAATCCCACGCAAACGCGGGGAGAATGTGCAAACCTCACACGGACAGTGGACCCTGATTGCTGGGTCTGTGGAGAAGCCCAGGTCATTTTGAGGCTCGGGTCTCGGATCCTGGCAAAGCTAAATGCCCCGTGAGGGGCAGCCTGCTGGTTGTTGAAGAGGAGGTATTCCAACCAGTTCGGACCTTGGCAGTCAGGCAGCTCTGGCAAGTGAGGAGGGTATTTGTGGTAAACCAATTGCTGTCGGTAGAGAGATGGTGGGGGAGAAGGGTAGAGCCTGGGGGTTTCTCACAACTCACAATAATCTTTTGGATCCTGCAGGAACACACCCGCTCTTCCTGGGCCCATCCATAACATTGAAATTGGAAAAGATTTAAAAATTGGGGCAATTGGCCAGAGAGTGTGTGCAACATCATAGGAGCTTGATTAAAATACTTCAGCTACTGCTGCAAATGGGTCGGCTCTCTGGCTTTCCATCAGAAGGCCTCTTTCAAGGTGGCAGTGAATGGAATGCCAGGATAAACGTGGCAGTGAGTGATCGACCACTTCCACCCACTTACAGTGGGAATAACCTGAGACCCACACACTGAGAGTTCGATATTAAGTACCCCTGCCTCACACAATGGACAGGTGCAGGTCAGGGTGGGGATTATACCCTTAAAAAGAGAAACACGAACCTAACCTGACATGTATCGTCTGCCATGTGAGTGCCCCCTCAAGGAGAGGCAGAGAATTTGATTAACAAATTTAAATCTGGTCCTTCAGTGTAATTGGGAGCCTGGTTTAAATATACCTGCTGCCACCTGCTACCCTCAGTGTTGAGAAGCATGGTAGCAAGAGAAAGGCGACGTCTACCAACTCCAGAAGGTAAATGTTTTTTATAACACACCTGTCAACCTGAGTCCAGCCGCTAAAGGAAGCCTTTGTCCTTCTGTCTGCCAAATCCAGGCCTCTTTCTATCCCCAAATAGGATGGCTGACCATAGAATCATAGGATTTACAGTGTAGAAGGAGGCCATTTGGCCCATCGAGTCTGCACCGGCTCTTTGAAAGAGCACCCTGCCCAAGGTCAACACCTCCACCCTATCCCCATAACCCTGTAACCCCACCCAACACTAAGGGCAATTTTGGACACTAAGGACAATTTAGCATGGCCAATCCACCGAGCCTGCACATCTTTGGACTGTGGGAGGAAACCGGAGCACCCAGAGGAAACCCACGAACCCACGGGGAGAACATGCAGACTCCGCGCAGTGACCCTAGCCGGGAATTGAACCTGGGACCCTGGAGCTGTGAAGCAATTGTGCTAACCACTATGCTACCGTGCTGCCATCATCTCACAGGCCCCAATAGTCTCCCTTTCTCAAACATAGACAGACAATGCTGGAGATATTGAACAGGTCTGACAGTATCGGTGGAGATAGAAAGAGAGTTAACGTTTCAAGTTGGTGAAATCTTTCATCAGAATCGTTTCAGTTCTGATGATAGGCCACAAGCCTGAAATGTGGCCCGGATGTTACTGGGCCCTGGGAGGCAGAGTGGAAGGTGGCGTCGCCACTTGTAAAATCACTGGGAGCCACTTAATTGGATAGCGAGTCAAGAGGAAGACAATGAAGGTCTCACTGTGGTAAGTGTGGGTTGGGGACCTGCTTTAAACCCTGAGGTTAGCGCCCCGGTGCACCTTGTAAACCTAAGCCTGTTATCCCTGTCTCCATCTCCACAGATGCTGCCTGATCTGCTCAGTATTTACAGCATTCTGTTTTATTTCAAATATCTGTTGTATCTTGCATTTCTATTCGGCACTATTTCTCCCTCCCCTATTTTCATCCACGCCAGCCACAATCACATCTGATCCCCCCCAATAACAAAACTCTGCTCTCACATTCCAGAAACTTTGGCACCTTTTGGCCTCCCCTATACCCTTTTCCGCCTCTCCTTACTGATCGTTCAAAGTGATGACTGTTTGTCCATCAAGCTGTATCATCCATGGAGTCGGCACGATGGCACAGTGAGGGGCGGCATGGCAGCACAGTGGCTAGCACTGCTGCCTCACAGCTCCAGGGACCTGGGTTCAATTCCGGCCTTGGGTGACTGTCTGTGTGGAGTTTTCATGTTCTCCCCATTTCTGTGTGGGTTTTCTCTGAGTGCTCCGGTTTCCTCCCACAGTCCAAAGATTAGCTGATTGACCATGCTAAATTGTCCCTTAGTATGCAAAGGTGAAGTGGGGTTATGGGATTGCAGGGGAGTAGGCCTAGCTAGGATGCTCTTTCAGAGGGTCGGTATAGGCCCGATTTGCCGAATTGCCTCCTTCTGCACCGTAAGGATTCTACGATTCTATGAGTCAAAGCGCTTTAATGATTGCAGCAAAGAAGGAAAGAAAAGGGAGTACATTATACTCTCCAGATCCCACTGCCTCATGAGTCCAAAGGTCTGCAGGTCAAGAATTGGCCCCTTCAATCACATGGCAAAAAACATGCGACACTGAGCAGACGACATCCTCGAACGTCCAACCTCAGCAAGGATCTGAATCGGGTGATATTAGAATGGCCACCTGTTCTACGTGCCACATCATTTTCTTTTCAATGACAAGGGAAAGAAAACCTCAGACTGGGCGGCTGAGCCATCAGCTCTGTCCCCACTCAAGTGGAAAGTACCACCATTTGAAACAGAACACTGTACATTGGGAAGCAGAGACATGAGTCACAGGAATCTTTTAGTCTGCTTTTACTTTGTTCTTATGTTGCTCTCTCTTCACTTTAGCCAAAGTAAACTATCTTCACTGTGGAGTTTTTTTTAATGGGCTTTTTTGTTAAAACCATCCCAGTTTTATTTCCTTCTATTCTAGGCATGTTTCCACAGATGACTGCAGCGGACCAGTATTCCAGTACCTCACTCGAGTGACACATTTTGGCAGGTTATGGATGTAACTGAACTAATCTTTTATTCACCTGGCATCCATTTAAGTAAAAATATTGCCCCGGGTTGAGGAAGGGGTGGGGAGCTGGAGGGTGGGGGTGGGGGGGGGGGGGGGGGTGTGTGGGTTGTAGGCCGTTCACAGGAGTGCAACGCTTTCCTTCCTTTAAGGTACAGATAAGTCCAAATCTTAATGTAACACCTCGACCATCACTTCACCCGAAATCAGGCAACACAGTAACAACAGCCATTTCATTTCCAAAGCTTCTTTCACACCGGAACATCGTGTCATGAATAGCAGTCCGACGGCTACTCAGTTGGCAATTTGGAAGCGGAACAGGAAATGGCTCGGGGGCAGCTTTTTCAGGGGGCAGGTGCAGCAGGAAGCGGGGTTGGAAGGGAGTAGGGGGCACTGAGTGGTGCGTGACGCAAAAAAGTGATCTGAGGTGGTACGTCTGTGGTAAGGCTGTTGAACCGTGTGAGATGACAAGGTTGTGAGGGTTTGTGCACGAGTGGAAATGTTTTGGAATAACAAGATCGAGGGAGGAATTGAAGGTAGTGAAATCAGAGGGGAGAGGGCAAGGCAAGTTTAGATGGATCTAAAATCACCATCTCTGAGGAAATCATTCAGACACAGAAGCTGGGGAAGAAAAGGGAAGATTTCTTGATGAGAAACTTTTGGGAGGCCAATACGGAATGAAGGAGGGGTTACAAGGATGGAACAAAGGGGTGGTTGAGGAGGAGATGAGTATAATCAGAGGGCAATGTGCGATTTGGTGATGAAGACCACACACTTCAGCAAGTTGGCTGGGCAATTGGTGGAAAGTATAATCAGGCATGGAGGCTTAAGTTTCCAAAGATTGGGAGGGATTACGGAGATTGGGTGGGGAATTTGGCCTGGATGGGATGGTCTTTCAGAGGGTCAATGAAGATTCGATGAGTCAAATAGCCTCCTTCTGCACGTTAGGGTTTCTATGATGCTATAAGAATATTTCACCATCCCTTATATTATTCTGGTACATCTCCACTCGAAATTCCTTTCTACATTTGAGTGACCAAACTTGTAAACTATTTTAGACTTTGACCAATATCTTGGTCAAATTTGTCGGAGGTCATTTTCAAACCTGGGTCATGACCTGGTGGTATGGATCGCTTGTAAATCATTAGGATCAATAGAATGTGAATCAAAATAAGTTCTACAAAGGGTGGGCAATTGACAAGTGATCACTCAGTCAAGCTACCAACTGTAGTATTATCATAAATGTAAGAACTGCAAGGGTTAATGAAATGACTAGGTCAGCCACTAGAGAGAGCTAGAGTTACAAGTATATAAGACATTGAAGTGAAGCCTTGTGGGGGAGAGAAGTGAAGGAGTTAGCTCGAGTACAGACTGATGAAAGATAGTGTGAGTAAGAGCAGATCATAGTTTATAATAATGCAGTGATTAATTGTAGGTGAGTGTAGATTATATGTTAATTATCAACCGTGTATTATTTAGGAGTTCATGTCGAATCCAAATTGGCAGTGTTAATAAGTTTATAGCTTTGTTCAAGTTGAAGCTATTTTGTGGTCTTTGTGAACACTATGCCAACCATCCTGAATTTAGCAACACAAAGAACACCATACCAACAAAATGTAGAAAATTACCCTCATTATCCTTTATTTAATGCTGCTATAAACAAAACACAGAACCCAAGTCATCCTTTAGATGCAAATTGCCTCAATGAAATAGTCTTGCAATGTAAACAGGTTAGCCTTTCAAGACAGAACATTTTAGGAGTCTAATGAAGTTTGGTGTCGGTTTACGTGGCAGAATTCCACCACGATGTTTAGTTTAGAGTTACCACATACAGTTTAGTGCTGGTTAGTGAGATAGATGTAGATTATGGCTCAGCTTTGAATAAAGTATAAGGGAATGAAGGAAATAAAACAGTTCAGTGTATAGCCCGGCCACTCGATAGGCACAAATAAGCATTTCCAAGCTGGTTGGTTTGAATGCAGTTCCAGGCTAGAAGCAGATCACATCTAAAGGTCAGCACAGAACAATAGCCTGCGAAGTGTGCTACAACCAACAATTTAATGCATGGCCTGTTTCAGCCTCAGAACTTTGAATTTTAGCCAAGAGAGAAATGCGAAAAAACCCCCCAACAAAATCTGTAATCTAATAGCAATAATGAACTCTGAGGTGTATGTTTATTGTGAGCTTAAGTGTCTGGTTTAGCACTCAGCTTCCTTGCCTCTTGCCAAAACAAATACCTCCTGCGCTTAAGGGAAAAAACGTTTTTGTCTGTTGGCTTATATGTTTGAAACCGGCGTAGTTGCATCTCATGCTTTATGTTGAGCCAGGATTTTTTTTCTCAATTTGGCCAAAAAAAGCTTCAAGTCACTGAAGGCTGGGCGGGCAAATCTTCACCTCATAATAACTTTGTTTCTGGTCGATATTACTTTATTCAAATCTTTGACGGTCAAAACATGCCCTCAAAAATACAAGTGAGGAACTTTTTCTAACAACTCTAGAAACAAGATAAGTCATGTCATTCGATCATTTGCCCTTTTCCCATTGCTTCTTATTGCAGGAATCAATTTGTATTAAAAAAATACAAGTTGGCAACCATAAGACATAGGAGCAGAATTAGGCCCTTCGGCCTATCGCGGCTGCTCCACCATTCAATCATGGCTGATATGTTTCTCATCCCCGTTTTCCTGCTTTCTCCCAATACCTCCTGATCCCCTTATTCATCTAGAACCTATCTATCTCTGTCTTAAATGACACTCAGTGACTTCGCCTCCACAGCCTTCTGCGGCAATGAGTTCTACAGATTCACCACCATCTGGCTGAAGAAATTCTTCCTCATCTCTGTTTTAAAGGATCGTCCCTTCAGTAGGAGGCTGTGCCCTTGGGTTCCAGTTTTTCCTACTGGTGGAAACATCCTCGCCACATTCACTCTATACAGGCCTCGCAGTATCCTATAAGTTTCAATGAGATCCCCTCTCATCCTTCTAAACCCCAATGAGTACAGACCCAGAGTCCTCAACCCTCCTTCTTTGACAAGCTCTTCATTGCAGAGATAATTCCTGTGCACCTCCTCTGGACTCTTTCCAAGGCCAACTCATCCTTCCTTAGATATGGGGCCCAAACTGCTCACAATACTCCAAATGGTGCCTGACCAGAGCCTTATACAGCCTCAGAAGTACATCCCTGCTCTTGTATTCTAGCCCTCTCGACATGAATCCAAACATTGCATTTGCCTTCCTAACTGCCGACTGAGCCTGCACACGTTAACCTTACGAAAATCTTGAACGAAGAGTCCTCAGTGCATCTTGTTCCAAGATGGCGCCAGAGCGTGGCTACTCTCTGCGAGCTCTCTCCCACAGAACCTCTTCCTAAATCTCTTATAACTGGACTAACCTTTTGAAACTTAATTATTTTAAAAATAAATTTAGAGTACCCAATTCATTTTCAAGTTAAAGGGCAATTTAGCGTCGCCAATTCACCTACCTGGCACATCTTTGGGTTGTGGGAGTGAAACCCACACAAACACGGGGAGAATGTGCAAACTCTACAAGGATAGTAACCCAGGGCTGGGCGCTAACCCGGGTCCTCGGCGCTGTGAGGCAGCAGTGCTAACCACTGTGCCACCGTGCTGCCCTATTTAAAACTTAATTCTAACACCAACACTATCTCTAACCTTACTCTTTTATGTTCCCTTACAGGTCTGAAGATCCTCAGAGATCTGTGGGCCGGCCCTAAAGACCCGACCCGACCTGGCAGGACTCCTCCAAAGACCCGACTCTGGCCTCAACCTGGAGGCGGATGAGGTCGACCCGGACGTCTGACCCCAAGTAGGACCTGACCGGCTCTCGGGGCACCCAACCCGGTCTGGGAAGCGACGCCGGCCCCCGAAGCACCCGGTCCAGCTCTCGGAACCCCCGATCCAGTCTCCCACAGTGATTCCTGGCCCAACTTGACCCGGAGAGGCCTGCCCTGCGCTCCGACTTAAGATGGAGGAAAGGAGGAGAATCCACGTGAAGGCCCGACCAGGCCTACACCAAGGCCCGATTCCAGGAGAGCCCGATCAGACCACCCCCCAACACTGGAACTGAACACGTGAGCCGGCCCAACCTGACTCAGGAAGACTCTGCGTGCATCCCAAACCAAGACTAAACCGGTAATACAGGGCGTGAACATGCCGAAAGGTAAACACATCCTCGTGGAACCCCGGGGGCCTGACCGGACCACGAACATGCCCTCCCCGGGCAACCACAAAATTCCAACCAGTGCCCAGGACACGACCAGCGCAGCCATTTACCTTTCACAAGGTCAGACTCCCCCGGTTCCCGGAACCACCTAGAAGCAGCCACTGACCAAGGAAGTGAGGGAAACACACCAGCCTGCAGGTGAGACTAAAACAACGCGGTTTCAAGTATCCTCGCCCCAGTATATTCCTGGCAAATGTTCATGCGATCAAAAACAAGTTGGACGAGCTTAACTCTAGACTTACCTCTCAGAGGGAAGTAAGAGGCTGCTGTCTGCTCTTTCATGGAGACATGCCTCACCGGACTGTGCTGAACAACCTGACGGCTTCTCATTGCTTCGGATGATTGCACGGTGTCATCAGGAAAAGCAAAGGGTGGAGCAGTTTGCCTCCTCATCAACTCCTCCTGGTGTTCGGGCGTGGATACCTTGGCGAACAACTGCTCCCCGGACCTGGAATACCTGACTGTGAAGTGCAGTCCATACTTCCACGGGATTTCACTTCTGCCATCATCATGGAGGTCTACATTCCCAGGCAAAAGTGAAGAAGGCACTAGATGAATTGTACACCCCTATAAATAACAGTGAAACAGAAAACCCAGAGGCCTTCTTCATCGTGGCCGTGGACTTCCGCCAGGCCAACCTCAAGAGTGCACTGCCAAAATTCCACCAACACTTCTGTCCCACCAGGGGCAACAACACTCTTGACCACTGCTACACAAACATCAAGGGTGCCTACTGATCCATCTCCCAACTGCACTTCAGAAAATCGGACCATAAGGCGGTGCTCCTTCTCCTGGTATACAAGCAGAAACTTAAGTGGGAGAATCCGGTTAAGAAGGTTATGTAATGCTGGAACAGCAGAAGAGCTCCTACGCGACTGCTTGGAGTCAGTAGACTCCATATTCAAGAACTCAGTGGCCAACCTAAACTATGCTACCAGTGTTACAGATTTCATCAGCAAGTGTGTAGAAGATTGGGTGCCAAAGAAAGTAGTACATATGTTCCCCAACCAGAAACCATGGTTTCATCGGGAGATTCACTCCCTACTGAAGGCCAGGTCTGAGGCATTCAAGACAGGCAACCCTGACCTATACAAGAAATCCAAGTACGAACTCCTTAAATCCATCAGGGATGCCAAGAGACAATATCAGACTAAGCTAGAATCACAGACTAGCGACAGGAACTCTCGTCGGTTGTGGCAAGAAACCATTAAACCGCTGTTTAATGGGGTGGCACGATAGTACAGTATTTAACACTGTCGCTTCACAGCTCCAAGGTCCCAGGTTCGATTCCCGGCTTGGGACACGTTTGTGCGGAGTCTACACGTTCTCCCTGTGTCTGCGTGGGTTTCCTCCAGGTGCTCTGGTTTCCTCCCATGTCCAAAGTTGTGCAGGTTAATGGATTGGCCATGCTAAATTGCCCTTAGTGTCTAAAAGAAAAAAGGTTGGGTGGGGTAGCTGGGTTACGGGAATAGGGTAAAGGTGTGGGGTTGGGTGCGGTGCTATTTCCAGATGCCGGTGTGGATTCGATGGGCCAAGTGGCCTCCTTCTGCACTGTAAATTATATGGTAAACTGTCCCAGCAGCCTCTATCATCTCAGGTTCCAAAGTCAGATTGGCTTTCTTGAATATCAATGCTCGGAAAGCAATAGGTCCTGAAGAAATCACTGGCCATGCACTCAGATCCTGCACGGACTAACTGGCGGGTGTGCTCGCAGCCATCTTCAAGCTCTCCTTACTCCATTCAGAGGTTCCCTCCTGCTTCAAGAAGACCGCCATCATACTGGTGCCAAAGAAGAACAGGGTAACATGCCTCAACGACTACCATCTGTTGTGTTCTCTATTTTGCTTCACCTGGATGGCTTGGATGCGTAGTGTTGAATAAAGAACACAAATCTTTGTTAAAGAAGAAAATGATACATTTATTGCTACTAACTAAGATATGTTCACATTCCTAAAGTAGAAGGTTACTGTATTAAACTATGCTGCACTTGAACGAATACAGGCCCAAACTACTCAACCGCTCCTCATACAAAAATACCTCCATACCCGGGATCAACCTCGTGAACCTTCCTTCTCTGGACTGCCTCCAATGTAAGGGAACCAAACTGCTCACAGTATTCCAGGTGTGGTCTTACTAGTGCCTTGTATAGTTTTAGCAGGACTTCCCTATTTTTACACTTCACTCCCTTTGAAATAAAGGCTAACATTCCATTTGCCTTCCCTGGTACTTGTTACTGGCTTATGTAATTGAATTATACCATTATAAATAGTTGATGCTAGTTGGTGCCATTGACTTCTACAATGAGAATTTTGTTCAGCGAAAGGCATTGAGAATTTGACCGGCATTATATGGTTAAAAACTAAGACCTGGAGCTGTATTACTGTTTGAGAGCTGTTCTCATTCAGCAGATTGGCTGTAAGACATTCTACAACAAGGCAGTTTATTTCAATTTATGGTTTATTGATATAGCTGTAATTTGGTTTAGAAAAAAATCCATTATCAGAAAATATAGCTTGCTGCAGTTTCTTGTCAATCTAACTCCACCAAAAGTACTTTAAAGACACTACAATGTCCCTTTTCAGCAGCTACTGGTTTGGCAAATGCGAATGCAATTTAAAAAAATTGAGGCTGTTTATTGCAGAAACCGAAGAGATCTTATTTAGTCGACATTTTTCTGAGGCTTCACTGGGAGAGAAGCAGTATCTTGTTCCAGCTGGCGCATAACATTTACACAAGGCTGTTTAAAAAAAAAAACTCAATCAAAGATTCGCTGCTGGCAAGATAGCCAAAGTCACCCTGAGGCAGAAGATTGCAGGTCCGTTTCCTGAGTTGTGCTGAGTTAGCTGATCTTAGCTAAGGTAGTATATTGGACGACACAATTAGCTTCAGCACTCCTGGACTAGAAAAGACTCGACCAAGCTGCCCATTTCGGATCATGACCGAGTGACTCCGACTGGGAACCACCAATCAGATTTGACTCATTAACAAATATCCTATTGGTTCTCCAACATTTTTGGTAGAAGGATCCCTTTTCAAATGGATTGGTAACCTTTCCCTCTCCATCTAACTGTAATACCATATGATACTCAATATGAACGCACTTCAATATTTGAATAGAAACTCCTTTCTGCTGAACAAGACTGAACTCATTTGGCAGCAACCACCACATTAGTGGTTATAGTTGCCGATCTTAGTGCCACTCATACCTTCCTTCACTTCCACTCCTGTCCAAGGTGAGACTCTGTTCCTGCCTCCCGGCCTGTATCAAGCAGACCTCCAGCCACCCCCTTCATTCACACCCTCAAATATTTCATGGTGCACCCACCCTCCAATTCTCCAATCTGGTTTCAGAACCACTGAAATATCTGAACAAGACACAACAAGCAATAAAGAATGCTCACTTTGAAGGCAAATTGTAACTATGGAACAGAATAGCTAATCTGCACCTACTGTCCTTCTCCTGACTCCCAATTTAGATAATCAGTAAATCAATTTGATTTACATGGATTTAATTTGATCCTTTTGGGGCCTGTACAGCCACAACAGACAATGTCCAGTCCAGAAGTGACACACACCCAGAGAGCTGTCCATTATCCCCCGAGACAGAGAGATGCCATCAAATCAGTTTGATTCTGTGGTTGTGTTCTATGAGTCTTAATTGGTTAATGATGGGATTCTTGGAGTAAGAATAAATAACAGTAAGTGAATAAGAAGGAAAGCATTGAGTGGCATTCGTGGCACAAATGTAATTGCTTAGGTCTCATTTATTTTCTTGAAAGCCATCTGAATTCTATCAAGATACTTCACTCATGCCAACTGTGTATACAACATTTTCAAAGGGTAAAAACCGGTTCTGGCATTTTTTTTTAGTGACATACCCGAACAAGGAGGGCTGGGCTGAGTGAAAGGTTGGGCTGTTTCACTTACCTCACTTGGATGAACTGCCGGGGCCTGGTGCACCACCACATGATGCTAGCCCATTTTATGATGAATACCAGGCCACTGACGTCACTGGGAGAGCCTTCGGATCAGCTTCCAAGTGGAGGGGCCGAATGGAGTGGCAATGGGTGAGTGTGTGAAATCCAATATCTGGCAAGAGGCCTGAAACACACGATAGGACCCCTCATTTATTTATTTTTTAATTTTTCCAATTAAGGGCAATTTAGCGTGGCCAATCCACCTACCCTGCACATATTTTGGGTTGTTGGGGTGAGACACTGCAAGAAATGTGTAATCTCCACACGGACACGGACAGTGACCCGGGGCTGGAATCGAACCCCGGGTCTTCATCGCTGTAACGTAGCAGTGCTAACCACTGTGCCAGGGTGCCAGATCACCCCCAGGATCTCTCATTTATGTACATAAGGGGTCAAATGCCAACTTCAGATGGTCACGTAGACATGCCTGAGAAAAAGGCCAAACAAAGGTCACATCCCACATCTTTCAGGCATCCTCGGGGGGGTGTGGTATTTGCCCCCAGAATTTGCCCTCCTAAAACAAATACAGCAATTTAATTTCCATCTCTTTAATTAAATAGATTGTTTAAATTGAATACAATGCTGCTTTATGCACGCATCCGCATAGGGAGGGGAAGATAATGAGTAAGGGAATCATTCCAGATCAGCCATGACCTCATTGAATGGCGGAGCAGACACGATGGGCTGAATGGCCTACATCTACCCCTACATCTTATGGTCTTATTTTAATCAGTCAGCTTACTGTACTGTACTAACACTGGTGTCTTAGTTATTACTATACAATCTATTGTCCATATTGTGGAGCATGCTTGAGTTGTAGCAGGAGTGTCTCAGGCATCAGCCACATTTCAGGAAGCATTTAAAAGAAAAGTATTGTGCCTACATCATGGTATTAGAAATATTTGTATTCAAGTTGCTAAAAATATATATATATCATCTCCGAAACTAAGATGGGTGAAGGGGCTGTTGCGGGTAGAAATTTCAGCTGGGCCTGTTTATCCTTATAACCACTCATGGTCTGCATGTCCAAATCGCTGGCTTTGAAAGCAGACCAAGGCAGGCGAGCAGCACGGTTCGATTCCCGTAACAGCCTCCCCGAACAGGCGCTGGAATGTAGCGACTAGGGGCTTTTCACAGTAACTTAATTTGAAGCCTACTTGTGACAATAAGCGATTTTCATTTCATTTCATGTGTGACGTGTGCATGTGCATGCCTGTGTGTACGTGCCAGTCTTAATAGAGACAGGACAAGACTAATGGGGGAAATTGCCTTGGAGTTTCTCCAACACTGAAGCTGTAACCTCCACATAAACCCCATTCTCGGTGGACAAATGAGGCACTCACCAATATCGCAGGGGAAACGGACAGGAAGCCACATCAGAAGGGAAAGGAATAAAACTCCAATTTTTATGAGGGTTAAATCTGCCAGAGTTCTTGCTTTGAACCACAGCTGACACTGCTGCCAACTTGAGTTCGCAGTCTGTGTATCACTGAACATAAATGTGTAGGTTATCCTTGGGACAGAGTGGTGCCTCCAAACGTTGTGCAAATAAAGCGTCTGACCAGCAAGTAAATAAACCCAGGCTCTCCAGAGTCAGAGAATACTGTATATGCTTGTAGTTACACATTCGCACTGTTGATGATAAAAATGGGAATACACACAGCTTTGTGTAAAACACCAACTCCCCTTTTTTTAAAAATTGTCCCCATGACCTTGAGGGCTGATGCTGCCACAGCCAAACCAACCATATTTATTTACATGTAGAGATAGTTCCTTGCAGTAATTACAGCCTATGATAAACACCTTCATCTCACAAAAAGAAATCTCACCCCTGCTGTAACCTTGACCTCCCAAATAAATGGTCTCCACTATGCCCAGTGTACAATGTACCCTCCCTTCTCTCACTGTGCGCCGCATTTACCTCCACTTCCTGCCAAGTTACACATACGGAAACTCAGTGGTGATTGATCATCCATCCACATACACACTGTACAAACAATCATCTCTCCATGCATCTATATACAGTCTCAGACGTATCCTGGATTTCGTATTTTGTGGAGGCCACAACCTGACAGAGGCTTTCCTGTTGTTTTTATTCACATTTGTGTCCCTTTCTGCAATGTTTCAGAGAGGAGACTTTTTTTCCCCCCATGTACACTCAGTACTATATTTTTAATTGCACGATTCGAACTGTGAGGGTTGCACTAATCTCAAGATTGAAGCAGAAGAAACATTAATTAAAAGGCAATTCAGATTGTCAAGTTGGTTCTGCCTAAAGACCACGCTTGCTTGCTCAGTTATGAATCGTATCTCACTTATCCAATTCCTTGAGGCAAAGAACAAAGAACAATACAGCACAGGAACAGATCCTTCGGCCCTCCAAGCCTGTACTGGTCATAATACCACCCTTGGCCAAAACCCTCAGCACTTCCTTGTGCCGTATCCCTCCATACCATCCTGTCCATGTGTTTGTCAAGATGCCTTTTGAACGCCGTTAATGAATTTGCTTCAACAACCTCCCCTGGCAACGTGTTCCAGGCACTCACCACCCTCTGCCTAAAAAGATTCTGTCTCGCACATCTCCTCTAAACTTCGCCCCATGGACCTTAAACCTATGCCCCCTGGTGACTGACCCCTCCACCCTGGGAAAGAGTGGCTGCCCATCCACTCTATCCATGCCCCTCATAACCTTGTAGACCTCTATCAGGTTACCGCTCAACCTCCGTCGTTCTAATGAAAACAGTCTGAATCTTTTCAGCCTCCCCTGCTGCCCCCCATCCCCCACCAGACCTCCAGCCACGACCCCACCAGGGACTCATTCGCAACGCCTTGCGGGATCTAATGCAATCTTGAAAGAAGTTGTGATGTGAATCTCGCCCATTGTGGCAGGATAAATTTTTGGCCATTCTTCATATTAGAGGGAGACAGCTAGTGTCACACTAATATACAGTTTCCCGAGACCTAACCCCTTTGCCGTAGTAATTTGGGGTGAACGCTGTTCAGTACTGGTCATGAGAAACAGGGACCAGACAGAACAGCACTTGTAGGGGTCTCCCAGGGGATTGAAGGCCCCTAGGTGCATGCCCTTTGGGCAGGACGACACCCTGTAGTGCCAGCCATGCACCTTGGCAATTCCAGCTGACAGGGACACTGCCAAGCTGGCATTTTCCACATGGTGGTGATCAGGCGTTGGAGGTCACATTGGGGTTCCAGAGATAGGAACTCCATTTAAAAAGGCTGACTTTGCCAGGGTGCCATGCTGACAGTGGCAGGGGACCAAGGTGCCTGGTCCCTGACCATCCAGGGATCACCAATGGCCTTGTAGGCCCCTCCAGGTGCCATTTGTGTGGATCAGTAGTAAATGGTGCCCTGGCAAGGTCTTCCAGGAATGGCCGGTGAGACCCGTGTGCCTGGTGAATCCAGCATCTGGGTGTTTAAATGAATGTTTGGTTTCCATTCTCAGGCAGCACGGTAACTGATGTACCATCAATTGGATTCAAGACACGATTAGGATCCGAACTGTGGCTTTAATCAGCTAGTTGTTAGGCCGGTGGTCGACTACAGAGTAAGGCCGACCGCCGGGAACTCTGGGTACTTATACCTCGCCTCGGAGGCGGGGTCTACTTGCCTCTCGACCAATTGGTGAGCAGTCACATGACTAGTCCCAGCCAATCAGACGAGAGGCACATGACCAGCCAGAGCCAATGGGAAACCCATGCTCTGCACCAATGGCAGTGCTCACATTCATACCACCACATTAACACAGTGGTTAGCACAGTTGCTTCACAGCTCCAGGATCCCAGGTTCGATTTCTGGCTTGGGACACTGTCTGTGTGGAGTCTGACATTCCTCCAGTGTCTGCATGGGTTTCCTCCGGGTGTTTCGGTTTCCTCCCACAGTCCAAAGATGTGCAGGTTAGGTGGATTGGCCATGATAAATTGCCCTTAATGTCCAAAAAGGTTTGGTTGGGTTACCGGTTATGGGGATAGGGTGGAGGCATGGGTTTAAGTTGGGTGCTCTTTCCAAGGGCCGGTGCAGATTTGTTGGGGCTGAATGGCCTCCTTCTGCACTGTAAATTCTATGAAGCCTGTTTTGGGCCTCTATCGCGATGCATACGACGAAATGGGATCAGCAGTGGGCAATCACGCCCATACTTCCTGATCCCTGAAGGTAACCAAATAAAAGTCTCGAACATTTATCTATCTGCATTCCCCCATGAAAGTGCTTCATGGTTGAAACTGCTCAGTCCAAAGTGAAGACAGGGGAGGAAAATGGCTGCAGCTTGAACTTTGATGTTTGCCACAGTAAAATTCAATTACAACTCCAGCAGTAATCTTCCGGGGCATGATAATTTACATCTATAAGAAAAAGTTGACCCCCAGCAAACAAGTAGAGTATCAAGTGAGAGATCGGATGAGGACATTTGTTCCCTGTTTTCAAAGACATTTATTTGGCACAAATCTCAGGTTTGATCCACTTTTGTGGATCAAACCTGTTTGTGGAACAGAAATTCATTTACATCTAAAAGATAATTTATCTTATCATCATGACGACTTACCTCAGAATATTTACTGGTGTTTAAATCTGGAGGCTTCTCTTTCTCTATTTCGACACTTGACAAATTGCAGAGGCTATTGGCTGAATTTACCTTCCTGAGGGCAAGTTTGGTGGCAAAGGGGCTTTTAATCAGGCAGGATGGTGGCAAGTGGGGAGGACCCTGACCTCCTTCACTATCTCTTCCCTGATTAAGTTTGTGGGGGGGGGAATGTTCGTGGGGGGTCTTTCAGTCTCCCAACAATTGAGGCCCTTAAGTGAACAATCCCCTTGGTGACCTCCATGAGTGCCATTCCATCTGGTCCCTGTTTGTGGGGACCATTACCAAACGGTGCTCACCCGAGGCGAAGGGATCGAATCCCAAACCCGCAGGTACCTCAGGACTCTGCATATTAGATTAAGGCTCACTGCCTCGCTCTAATATGCAGATTTGCTAAAAAGTAATCTCGCCCATTGTGGGCAGGATTCACCTTGCAACATCTCGCGAGATTGCGCTGATACTCCCTGGAGCAGGGTCTCCTGGCTTTCAACGGCCACGCTGCACTGCTGTGAGCTGCCTTTCCGACGCAACATGGGTGGAAGATCGCGCCCAGAGTTTCTTCCAGGTTTCCAGGGACTTATTCAAAACCATTTGTGACAAAGGGTCATCTGGACTCGAAACGTTAGCTCTTTTCTCTCCTTACAGATGCTGCCAGACCTGCTGAGATTTTCCAGCATTCTCTTTTTTGCCATCTGGTTCACTAATGTCCTTTAGGGAAGGAAATCTGCCGTCCTTACCTGATCTGTCCTACATGCGACTCCAGACCCAGAGCAATGTGGTTGACTCTTAACTGTCCCCTCAAGGGCAATTAGGGATGGGCAATAAATGCTAGCCCAGACTGTGATGCCCACATTCCATGAATGAATAAAAAAAGTCACGCCAATCCCTGTCACTTTTTACAAATATAAGTAACTAGGAAAAGCACCAAATACGGTAGAATCAAAACAATAGCCAGAAGAAAGCAAACGACAGCAATAGTGCTGATAGAGAGATGTTATTTGATGCAGTCATTTTGGGTCACGACCTGCGGGTGGGTAGCGGGAGGGTCGCTGGGCCATCAGTCGCGGCATTCCCGGTCGCAGGCAGAAGTGCAGTGGGTTAGCCCTGTTGCCTCACGGCGCCGAGGTCCCAGGTTCGATCCTGGCTCTGGGTCACTGGCCGTGTGGAGTTTCCACATTCTCCCCGTGTTTGCGTGGGTTTCGCCCCCACAACCCAAAGATATGACCCGAACAGGCGCTGGAATGTGCGACTAGGGGATTTTCACAGTAACTTCATTTGAAGCCTACTTGTGACAATAAGCGATTATCATTTTCATGTGCAGGGTAGGTGAATTGAACACGCTAAATTGCCGCTTAATTTGAAAAAAATTAATTGGGTACGCTAAATTTATTTAAAAAAAGATGTGCCCTATGGCCGCAACCAGCTTTTATAAATGCTGGTTGCGATCGGCTTTCAGAATGCCGGCTGACCTGCGCATGCGTGCCCCCTCAGCAGTGCTCCGGCCCGTAGCCCAGTGGGGTGGACCCGCTCCTCCGGATTTAGCGCGCTGACCCAGGGGCAGATTCTTTTAAAAAATCGATGGAGTCTTCGCTCCAGAAATGGCAGAAATGGCATGCTCTGGACGCGAGAGAGATTCCTCCATTTTGTAGCTGTCGGCAGTGCTGGTGTGAGCCCCATGGCCTCTGGTGAACAACCCATTAAGGAGAAGCTGATATCAGGAACAAATCGGCATAAAGATGATCTCTTGAGATATGGGTTATTAATCGTGCCATTGCAAATCAGGATGCAAAGCTCATGTATGTTATATGCAGGGAAGTACAGGCAAATGAAAGATTACAACCCTCAAAACTTCAAAGGTATTTGAGGATTAAGCATGGCGAATTTGAGGACAAACCTCTTGATTTTTTACAACGGATGCAATGAGAACTTAAATCATCAGCTGAAGCCTTCGCAGAAATGTAACACAGAATGACAAAGCAAGTGAGATCGTGAGGACCAAGCAGGCTCCCCTGTCACATTAAAGGCAAGCGAAAATGGTGGGGCACGAAGTGCAGCCAGCATGGGTTGCGAAGGTCGGCCGGCATAAGTTGCAACAGTCAGTCAGCGTGGGTCGCAAAGGTCAGCCAGCGTGGGTCACGAAGGTCAGCAGCGTTGGTCGCGACTGTCGGTCGGTGTGGGTCGCAAAGGTCGGCCTGCATGAGTTGCGAATGTCAGCTGGCATGTCGCAAAGGTCGGCCGGCATGGGTCGCAAAGGACAACTGCCGTGTTTCACAAAGGTCAGCCCGCGTGGGTCGCAAAGGTTGGCCGGCATGGGTCGCGAATGTCGGTCAGATTAGGTCGCAAAGGTCGGCAGCGTGGGTCACGATAGTCAGCCAGCGTGGGTCACAAAGGTCAGCCAGCGTGGGTCGTAAAGGTTGGCTGGCATGTGTCGCGAATGTCGGCCAGATTGGGCCGCAAAGTTCGGCCGCCATGCGTCGCAAAGGTCAGCAGCGTGGGTCGTAAAGGTCAGCAGCGTGAGTCGTGATGGTCAGCCAGTGTGGGTCACAAAGGTCAGCCAGCGTGGGTCGCAAAGGTTGGCTGGCATGGGTCACAAATGACGGCCGGTGTGGGTTGCGAAAGTCAGCCGGCATGGATCGGAAATGTCGGCCAGATTGGGTCGCAAAGTTCGGCCGCCATGGGTCGCGAAGGTCAGCAGTGTGGATCGCGAAGGTCGGCCAGCATGAGTCGCAAATGTCAGCTGGCCTGTCGCAAAGGTCGGCCGGCATGGGTTGCGAATGTCAGCCGGCATGGGTCGTGAATTTCGGCTAGATTGGGTCGCAAAGTTCGGCCACTGTGGGTTGCAAAGGACAACCAGGATGGGTTGCGAAGGTCAGCCAGCATGGGTCGCGAAGGTCAGCCAGTGTGGGTCGCGAACGTCGGCAACGTGGGTCGCGAAGGTCGCAACATGGGTCGCGAAGGTCAGATAGCGTGGGTCCTGAAGGAAGGCCGGTTGGTAAAATTAGTTCCCGGACAAAAAAGTTTGAAACACACTAATTTAATGGATATTCAGCTGTGTGAGGTTAAGAGAGGGAGGGCGCTGGAGCATGGACCATACAACCTCTGGTATGACTCGATTTGGAACTACTTCATAAAGGAAAACAACAGCCATCATCCGTCACATGCATGCAGCCAATGAACAGCACAAAGGTGACCATTTTTTTCCCTTTCCAACAGAGTATCAAGATCAGAAGGAAGTATCACCAATATGAATTCATACACCTTTCCCATTAAAATGCCAGGGAGTAGGCTGAAAGACCGATGGTATAGTCTGCCTATTGTAGTAGGGATTTAACTCTTATCTTATTCGTGCTGGATTTTCCCCTTTCCTCTGCAGCATCAAGAATCAGAAACCTTTCATTAGTTTGCTTGTTGTAGTTAATGTTATTTTTTAATTAGACGTAAAACTGTATTGCCACAAATGATGAATGGATGAATAAAGTGCCAATGGTGTGCTTTACAAACCAGGAAGGCCTGGTTTAATCATCAGTGCATGGTGAATTGGTTAATCACATACAGTAGGATTTACTATAACTTGGACAGCAGAGGGGAAAATCAGCCAGGATTTCAACTTCCATGTCTCCATTATAACTCCCACGAGCTTGTGCAGTCATTTGTATATGTAAAAGAGACACTGGAGATAGAGGGCGTGATCTACCGGCCGTCTTACACCCAAAAGGCAGCACGTTGTGGCATAATGTGACCAGTAGATGCTGGGAAATCCCGCTTCTAACACGATCTTGCGAGACATTGCGATGTGAATTCCGCCCATTGCGGGCGGATCACATTTTAGCAAATCTGCAGAGCAGAGCGAGACAGCTAGTCTCCCTCTAAAATGCACTCCCGCGATCTAACCAAGGCACTGGGAACTAACTCCTTCACCTTGGAGATCTCGGACGAGTGCCATTCGGTGCTGGTCTCCACAAACGGGGACCAGGCGGAAAGGCACTTGTGGGCAAGTCCCAAGGGATCAGATGTCCTCAGGTGCTGGCCCGCGGGCTGGGTGATGCCAAGCTGGCATTTTTCCCGCAATGGGGATCAGGCCCAGGGATGCCGTGTGTGTGGGTGCAGGGGGGCCTGAGGACCACCTTAGAGGTGAGTTGGGTTTGGGGGGTGAAAGATCAGGATGCCAATTTTTAAAGTGCGGCAAATGAGGCTAAATACAGCCTCGTCAGGGAGTTCCCCACTGAGACCCCGAATCTACTCGAGTCCTGTTTGATAGCGTGGGATTTCTTGGCACTCCGAGTGCCGGGAAACACCTGGCTATAAGTGCTCATTATGGGACTCTGTTCCCATTCAGATAGATTGCGCCCAAATTCTCTCTGCCTTCAGCTTGCGAGTTGGTGTGTGCTTATGAAAATGTGCATTGAATAAGCATTGATAGGAAGTGATAGAAGCATGGAACACTTTCATATGAATAGTGAATGGCAATCTAGAGAAAATATGTAAATTTTGTGATGTGACAATAAGCAAGAAGTGGATGTAAAAGAAAATTTGGCATTGATATTTGTGGTGTTCAATTGTTTGGTGTTTGATTATCTTTGTCAGTTGATTTCTCACTGTTTGTGATTTGATTTGATTTGATTTATTGTCACATGTACCGAAGCACAGCGAAAAGTATTTTTCTGCGGCCGAGGGAACGTACACAGTACGTGCATAGTAGATAAAAAGAATAATCAACAGAGAACATTGACAAATGGTATATCAACAAACAGTGATTGGTTACAGTGTGGAACAAGGGGCCAAACAAAGCAAATACATGAGCAAGAGCAGCCTAGTACATCATGAATAGTGTTCTTACAGGGAACAGATCTGTCCGAGGGGGGTCGTTGGGTATCTTGTAGCTGTGGGGAAGAAGCTGTTCCTATATCTGGATGTGAGGGTCTTCAGACGTCTGTACCTTCTGCCTGATGGGAGGGTCTGGAAGAAGGCAATGCCTGGGTGGGAGGGGTCTCTGATAATGCTGTCTGCCTTCCTGAGGTAGCGGGAAGTATAGACAGAATCAATGGGATGGTGGCAAGCTTATGTGGTGAGTTGGGCTGTGTTCACCACACTCTGCAATTTCTTGCGATCTTGGGCCGAGCAGTTGCCATACCAGGCTGTGATGCAGCCAGACAGGATGCTCTCTATCAGACATCTATAGAAGTTTGTGAAAGTCGATGCAGACATGCTGAATTTCTTTAGCTTATGTGGGAAGAAGAGACATTGTTGGGCTTTCTTGACTGTTGCATCAACGTAAGTGGATTAGGACAGACCATTGGCGATGGTGTCCCCCAGGAAATTAAAGCTATCGACCATCTCCAGTTCGAAGCCATTGATGCAGACTGGAGTGTGTGTCATGCTCTGCTTCCTGAAGTCGATGATCAGTGATGTGACCATCAATTCACTCGGAACACGATTGGAAGTAAACTGTGGCTTTAATAGTCTTACAACTGAGCCTGCCTGCGACCAGAATAACTGAGAGCAGGCTCACACGGCTGCAACACTTTATACTTCCGGTAGTGGGAGGGGCCATGGGCGGAGCCATGGGCGGAGCCAAGGGTGGAGCCCTGTAAAAGCTCCTCATCTCCCCCAATGGGCAGGACCGCTCAACGGCTCACAGACAGAGCCCACAAGGACATAATACTATACAATACAATACAGTGTGAATTACATTCACCACAATCAGTTCCTTGGTCTTCCCAACATTTAGAGAGAGGTGGTTTTCGGTACACTATGTAACCAAGTGATTTATCTCCTTGATTCTTTCAGCCTGGTTGTGGTGATTGAAAAAGTGCAGGTAAATTATCGGCAAGCATCTGTAAGCATGAAAGCAGACATTTTAAGAGCATTGCAAATAAACTCCTGTTTGGTCATATAACCTGGAGGGTGTCATCTCTGCATATCTCCGAAGCATAAAACACAACAACCTTCATACCCCAAGCCACCCCAAACACTTTACAGCCAATTATGTAATTCTGTTGTAATGTATGAATCATGGCAACTGTAGCCACCTGGGGTGGCCACTGCCCAACACAAAATGGAAGATTGCAAGGAATGCAGGGAAAATGGACATGTTGTAAAGCAAGCAGCTTGCAAAGCGATTGTATATTGGGACGACTGCAGAAACCAGTTTTGACTGTTGCAGAAACCAGACAGCACTGTGAAAAGAAACCAGTTAACATACTAATGAGGCGATACCGGGCGATCCCCAGATACAATGGAAACAAGTTAAACACAGATCGATACATTCTATGGAAGGCCAGACCCTTTGGCGCCAGAGAAGCCCAAAACAATAAGTCCCAAGAACCGCCCCAGCGACCGAGGAACTGCCCCATGATTGGGGGGTTCAAACATATCGATTGGGAAGAGACCCAATCGATTCCAAGCAGGTAAAGGAGTCTGCCCAAAGGGGCGCGGATCCCCTGGGACCTATAAAAGAAAGGTCCCACACATGGTTCAGTCTCCTGTCTCCTGGCTCCTGTCTCCTGCTCCAGCCTTCGGACAGCAGCCACCAACAAGTAAGTGCCTCCCAACGACCGCTACCAGAGATAGGCACTCCTGACCCCCTTTTTAATTGACACCAATCTGAAGTCTGCAGACCAGAGCAGAGCAAGAGGCCTTGTTCCCTGACCCAGCAGTTCCTTCGAGATAAGTATTAGTTGTTTAGCGGTAGGAATAAGTTTAATCCTTTTAGCGTGTGCATGGGTAGTTATTATAATTGTATTATAATAAACTCTAGTTGTTTGGACTTACTAATTGGTGTACGGTTTTATTGCTTTGAACTTCACCTTGAAGCTTGTGGCGGTGTCTTAACGACACCTGGCGACTCCAGAGCTTAGAACAGAAACAGAGCCAAATTGAGTGTTAAGCACACTCACACAGAAGTCACAACACAACTAATTCACACATTGCAAGGTTCCGCAAACAGCAATGACATAATGAAAAATGAAAATCGCTTATTGTCACAAGCAGGCTTCAAATGAAGTTAGTAGGCTTCAATGAAGTTACTGTGAAAAGCCACTAGTCGCCACATTCCGGTGCCTGTCCAGGGAGGCTGGTACAGGAATTGAACTGTGCTGCTGGCCTGCCTTGTTCTGCTTTAAAATCCAGCGATTTAGCCCAGTGTGATAAACCAGCCCCTAAATGATGACATCATCTGTTTCGGTGATGGTGGTCGGGGAATAAATGTTTGTTTGGACACAGGGGCAGGCACTCCTGTTCTTCTTCAAAATAATGACATTTCATTTATGTCTCATCTGAAAAACAGCACCTCTGACAGTGTAGCACTCCCTCAGGACTGCACTGGAACGTGAGCCTATAATAAGTGAATTAGACTGCATTATAATAAGTGCTCAAGTCTCTCTTTGGGATTTGACCTGACAGAGACATTTGGGATTTGACCTGACAGAGACATTTGGGATTTGACCTGACAGAGACATTTGGGATTTGACCTGACAGAGACATTTGGGATTTGACCTGACAGAGACATTTGGGATTTGACCTGACAGAGACATTTGGGATTTGACCTGACAGAGACATTTGGGATTTGACCTGACAGAGACATTTGGGATTTGACCTGACAGAGACATTTGGGATTTGACCTGACAGAGACATTTGGGATTTGACCTGACAGAGACATTTGGGATTTGACCTGACAGAGACATTTGGGATTTGACCTGACAGAGACATTTGGGATTTGACCTGACAGAGACATTTGGGATTTGACCTGACAGAGACATTTGGGATTTGACCTGACAGAGACATTTGGGATTTGACCTGACAGAGACATTTGGGATTTGACCTGACAGAGACATTTGGGATTTGACCTGACAGAGACATTTGGGATTTGACCTGACAGAGACATTTGGGATTTGACCTGACAGAGACATTTGGGATTTGACCTGAAGTGCCTCCACTGAGACGTGGCGAGTGCAGATCATAGTTAAAAAGATCTTAAGAAGCGGAACCCCCACACTTCCAGATGCATAACAGTAGAAGATGCAGCGTTAGGAAACAATTATAAGTCACAGAGACAGAGAACACGTTGTGGTTTCTTTGGGCAAAGTGTTGTGTACATAACTCATCAAGCTATTTACACACTTTGATTTCTGTCTACACCCTCGTCTCAAAAATATTAATGTGACTTTCAATCACAGAATACATATTGCAACAGCGCATCCCCTATTTAAAAATCACTCTCCAATATATTTCTTTCTGCTTTATTCCCCCGTTCCTTTCTTTCATTCTTTCTTTAGAAACCTTTTAGCTGATTGGAATAGCACCGCACTTTGGCCAGCAGTAATGCAGGAAATCCATTAAGAAGATGGAGCCTTGTCCTTGGGGATGTCAGAGATAGCACAGGGCAGACTCGGCAGTTATCAGATAACTCTGCTAACTACCTGGCAAACTTTGTTATGTGGTTTGTTTCCCTAATTCAGTCTGCATTGTCGTGTCATCAGAATTCACCATCAGACACAAGGGCAAAGATGGAAAGCTATCAGATAAAGACTGCAGATGGGGAACTCTCACCAAGCGGCAGAAATCAGACCAACTATAATGACACCACCTTGCTTCTCTTTTAATCACGGAGTACTTTATTCCCCTCAGACCAGTCAGTGTTTAAATTCAATCTTAATCTCCGCAGAGAACTACTGATCTCTTATTCCTAAATAATATTCATCCTGGCAGTAACTTAAACCCTTCCGTCAGAAATAGCACAGAAAGGATGTATTATGTCCTTGCTTTGTTTACACAATTAAACTCAAGAGAAAGATTACCATTATGACACAGCCCATTCACAAAAGTAATCAGATTTCATACCGCTCTATAAGTAGCTGGCTGTTTTATGCAATATTCTGTCGTGCGCACACACACACACACATATTGGATCAGCATATCAAAGTCAAGCTGGCCACTGGATATGCCCGGGAGGCATTGCTGCGTGCAAGAGCACATCAAAGGCCAGCGTTCACTTTCCCTACCAGTGTCTTTCTACTGCTGATTGGGACTTCCCTCTTCAGAGCTGTGCCACCCATTTGTTGCCAGCATTGGCTGTTAATATTCCTAAACTTTACAAAGGAAAATACATCATAGAATCTTACAGTGACACAGGAGGCCCTGGATGGTTCTTAGAACGAGCTGTCCAGTTAATCCCACTGTCTTAAATGCACTATCCGGCTAACCGTGCAAATGTTTCTTTTTTAAGTACCTCCCCAGTTCCCTTTTTTATGATTACTATCGAGTCCGCTCCTGCCACCCTATCAGATAGTGTACTTCAGATCATAGTTCTTTTAGATAACGAGGACACTTTGAGAGAGGAGCTTTTCTGCCATATTCGGAGGATTTCCTGGACAGGGCCACGACACACAAAATAACACAGTTCCAAAAAGAAGCCGATAGTCAGCCCTATCGTCAGTCAGAGTAAGTCTGCTTTGCAGCAAGCGTCCTGCTGGACTATGAACACCACTAGGTTAAGGGGGGTTAAAGGTACTTCAGCTATTTATGGATTGTACAGTGTGAGGGTGACATTCATGGGATATACAGATCTGCATAACATGGTGTTGCTCGTTGTGCTTTACTTAATTGGCTCTGTTTAATCACCTTGCTCTAGAGTCGCCAGGTATTTTTATGATACCACTACGAGGTTCAAGTTCAAGTGCTGATCGATAACTCAATACACCAGTTAGTAAGGTTCAAATCAAAACACATTTATTATATACACAGTCAATCGCTACTCATGCATAAAATACTACAGAACTAGACTATTTCTAACACTAAAGGCCGATACTTAGCTTTGGAAAAGGGACCCCCTAGGTCAGGGAACAATGGCCTCTCGTTCGATCCTGAGTCTGCAGGCTTCCAGCTGGTATGGACTAAGGGTCAGGAGCGCCTATCTCGTAGCGTGCGTTGACTGGACACTTACTTGTTGGTGCAGCTGCTAGGCAGGTCTCTGTCAAGGGTTGTTTTAAGCTGCTGAGAGACCCTGCCAAGAAGGATGAATTGAACTTGGGGACTCTACTTTATAGTCCCCAGGGACTTTGCACCCTTTTGGGCGGACCCCGTACCTGGTTCTAATTGATTGGACCATGTTCCAATCGATTGGTTTGATTTCCCCAATACTGGGGCTGTATCGCTGGGCGGTTCCTAAGTGTCCGTTGGCTTCTTTTGTTTTGGCTCCCGCTGGCGCTGAGGAATCTGGCTTTGCCTCGATTATCTTAACTGTTGCTAATTGTTCCCGGGGATCGCTCATCAATATGCAGATGGTCGTCAGTTTCAGTGCTGTCTGGTTTTCTGCAGGTTCTAATATACAGGAAGCTTTGCATTCTGCTTGCTTCCCTGTACCTGTCCATTTTCCCTGCGTTCTTAGCGAATCTCCATTTTAAAGTCGGGAAGTGGCCAACCCAGGTGGCTACAATGGTGATTCTTTTGCTGTCCTGCATTGCCTACAACAGCCAGATCCTCAAACTCCTTTCTAGCACTGATTTGGCAGGATGGTTGCGTTGTTACTGACTGACATGGACATCTCCTGTCCCTGCTGCTGTATGTTCCCCTTGGGGATCTGCCAAATATCATCCAGAAAATCTTCCAAGTTTTCCCCTGTGACCTCTCTTGATGACCCCACCAATTCAGTGTTACTATGTGCTGGGTTAATTTCAGTGTCATTTCTAAGACCATTTTTGTTGGAAATGCCCCTTTAAATTGTCACAAGCCTTCAGATGGTGCTGCAGCACACTACCTCCCATCTCCAAATGATGAGCTCCCAAAGATGCATCCATAATGATGGCCATTTGCTGTTGTTAGTTTTTTAAAATAAATTTAGAGTACCCAATTCATTTTTTCCCAATTAAGGGACAATTTAGCGTGGCCAATCCACCTACCCTGCACATCTTTGGGTTGTGGGGGCGGATCCCACGCAAACACGGGGAGAATGTGCAAACTCCACACGGCCAGTGACCCAGAGCTGGGATCAAACCTGGGACCTCGGCGCTGTGAGGTAGCAGTGCTAACCACTGCATCACCGTGCTGCCTGCTGTTGTTATTTAAAGCTGGCTGACATGTGCTACAGTTTGGGTGAGCTCATTTGGGAAGTGAAAATTGTACCATGTCCAAGCAAAAGATCTAGGCTCCTTACTGGATTATCAGTGACATCTTCATTTTTATCCTGATATAATTGTCAACTCAACAGACAGCCCTCTCCCTAAAAACAAATAGTACAGGAGAGACAGAGCACATGCATCTCAGTCAAATAATATGGGGACAGGAGGAACGTGGAGAGAGCATTGGAAAATTATATTCACTTGATAGAAGCTAAAAGAGGGAGGAGGGAGAGAGGTAACCAGATCCCACATAGGACACATTGTAGGGCAAAGAATTTAGATTTTGATTTATTGTCATGTGTGCTGAAGTACAGTGAAAAGTATTGTTCTGTGTACAATCCAGGTAGATTGTTCCATACATGAAAAACATAGGACTTACGATAGATACACGATGTACATACATGGACACAGACATCAGGTGAAGCATACAGAGTGTAGTGCTTCAACAGTAGAGGAGATGCGTTGAAAGATCAGTTCAGTCCAGAAGAGCGATCTTTATTCTTTATTCTTTCATGGGATGTGAGTGTTGCTGGGAAGGCTAGCAGTACTTGCCCATCACAAATTGCCCTTGAACTGAGTGGTTTCAGAGTTAAGAGTCAACCATGTTGCTGAGGATTGGGAGTCACATCTAGGCCAGACCAGGTAAGATTTCCTTCCTTAACCCCACCTAACCTAGTGAACCAGTTGGGTCTTTACAATAATCAATGATAGTTTCCTGGGACCATTGCTGAGAGGAGCTTTACATTCCAGATTAATTGATTGAATTTAAATTCCACCAGCTGGCATTTGAACCCGTGTCCCCCAGAATATTAGCCTGGTTCTCTGGAGCCCTACTCCAGTGATCGTACCATTATGCTGCCATCATTTCCTCTGTAAGAAGTCTTACAACACCAGGTTAAAGTCCAACAGGTTTGTTTCAAACACTAGCTTTCGGAGCACTGCTCCTTCCTCAGGTGAATCATTTCCTCTGATATTTTTACATGACCCTGGCAGAAATGGGAGCTATGGCAACTCTGGGGGACTGACCAAGTTTAACACAATATGAAATTCAGTTATAGCAAAGGTTTATAATGTTAACATGGTTCAATTCAAAGGAATAAAAGGAAAATTAAGGCAAATTGAATGGAAGAGTATGTACCTCAATACTTCAGTAGAAAGAGAATAATGTTGGACACGTACATACCTCAGGTCAGCAAATCCGGGCGAAATACATTACGCCCAAAATGGGCATGATAAACAAAATAAAATAAGGAAGGAAAATGACCTCTAAAAATCTTTTGGGAAAAAGTGGAAGGGAGAGGAATATACCAAGAGGATTATAGGATCATGAATAAGTACATCAAAAAGCTGATCCGAGGGCAAAAGAGGCAGAGATAAAACATCTTGAGGTCATTTCTTTTTGATACTGGGCAGAAGGTGAAAGAACTTCCATTTAGAAAGTGCCTCACCAGACTGTAGGACATGCCAACATATTTCACAGCTAATAAAATACCGTTGAAAAATAATTCCGGTTGTAAGCAAACAGCAGCCAATTTGTAGAAAAGGAGCAGAACTTTATAGCCTTCCCTGGCAGGTTTGCAGTCGACAATCCCCCCATTTCACCCCTGCTTCGTTGTCATTTTACAGGTGACGGTTGAGGCATAAGGGGCTGCCTGCCCTCACACTAATTGAGATTCTTAAATAGCCAATTCATGGCCCCTTAAGGACTACTTCCCACCCCAGCTGCAGTTGTCTGGCCAGTGGGAGGGTGTCCGGGATGGGGGTGAAGCCCATATTTGGACATCCACCAGGAAAGGAGGGGCGTCTCCTTCACCCCCTCCTAGCCTTGTCTTTGTGTCCCATCCCCACCCCCTCCCTGATCTTACAGTAATCCTCATCAGGCGCCTCCAGCCTTGGCCCTGCCAAGTGGCCCCCTGAAGTACTTTGCATCCAGCTCATGGCTCTTCTTTGTTGGCACTGGACCCCGTTCCAGCCATGCCAATCAGTCCTGAGCACTTTAACTCTAGAGATAAAATAAGTGGTCAAGGTGGGATGTTCAGCTCCAACGCCAGAGTCACCACTCTCCAGAGAGAGCCAACAATTGACCAACTATCTGTGCAAACTACTGCCCGATTTCCAACCTCCATTCCTTCTCCAAAGCTCTTGAACATTTTGCCGCCTCTCAAATCCTTGCTGGAAATCCACGTTTGAATCATTTCAGTCAGGTTTCTGCTCCTACCACAGGACTGAAAAAAGCTCTTATCAAAGTCCCAAATGACACCTTGTGTGACTGTGACATGGGCAAATTACTCCTCCCTTTCCTTTTCCATATGCCTGTAGCCTTTGACACCATTGACTGCACCATCCCCCTCCAGCTCTCCACAGACAGCCAGCTGGGTGAGACTGTACTCACCTGGTTATATTCTTATCTATCTAATCATAGCCAAAGCATCAGCTTTCTCTTCCTGTTTCCACACCGTTACCTCTGGTGCCTCCCGCCCCACCCCCGCAAAAGCTAATTCTCATCCACCTGCTACCTCTCGGTAACATTATCTGAAAACACAATGACAGTTTCCACACATACTGCTGATATCCAGCTTTAGCTCTCTCAACCCTTCCACTGTCTCTAAATTGTCAGACTGCTTGAGTGACATCCAGTGCTGAATGAAAAGAAATTTCCTCCAATAAAATAACAGGAAGATCAATGGCATTGTATTATGGTCACTGCCTTCTACCCCATTTCCTATAGCAATCAATTCCATTGCTACTCTGGGCACTGTCTCAGCTGAACCAATCTGTTCGCAACCTTGGTGTCAAATGTGATCCTGAGAAAAATTTCCAAGCACATATCGGCGCCATCACTAAAACCACCTTGTTCCAGCTTCAGAGCGTTGCCTAGTTCTATCCCTGCCTCATTCATGCCTCTGTTACCTCTGGATGTGGCTGTTCCAATGCATTCCTGGCTGGCCTCTCACATTTTACACTCCAAATAATTGAGGTCATCTCAAGAAAAACTCACTGATTGTGCCTTAACTCTCAGCCTATCCCATTTGTTAATTAGCTTCATGCTGAATGGCTGACATTGAGTCCCGGTTCAAAAGTGCCTCCATTTTAAGATTCTCATCCTTGCTTTAAAATCTGTCCGTTACTTTATCCCTCCCTACCTCTATATTCTCCTCCAACCCCTCTAAAATAACCAAGGTCCTCTAATTCTTTATTTGATTTAATTTATTGTCACGTGTACCGGGATATTGTTCTGCATACAGTCCACTCAGATCATTCCATACATGAAAAAACATAGGGCATATATAAATACACAATGCAAATACATAGACACAGACATCGGGTGAAGACTACGGAGTATAGTACTACTCAGTAGAGAAGATGTGTGGAGAAATCAGTTCAGTCCATAAAAGGGTCATTCAGGAGTCTGGTAAGAGCAGGGAAGAAGCTGTTTTTGAATCTGTTGGTGCGTATTCTCAGACTTTTGTATCTACTGTCCAATAGAAGATGTTGGAAGATAGAATAACCTGGATGGGAGGAGTCTTTGATTATACTGCCTGTAGTAATCCATGGGAGGCAGGAGTTCCGTCACCACACCAATATTTATTTACAATAACGATATTACAGGAGCAGCTACAAACAGTGCTGCTAGCAGTCCAGTCAACTTAAGACTGGCTCACAAAGCTTACACAGGTGCTTATATGGGCCCCCTCAATGAGCTATCATTGAGGGAGCTCATACTCCAATTGGCCAACCAATAAAGCCAATTGGAGTTCATTACACCCCTCCCCCCCCAAGGTCCGAGGAATTCCTGCCAGCTGGCATTCCTCTGAGCTTCTTCCTGCTCCTCATGTCTGGGTCTGTCACCTCTGTGTCGTCTGCCTGGTCGTTCTCCGAAGTGGGCGGGGTGTACTTTATAGGTGCCCGTCTTTTCCTTGACGACCTCCTTGGAAGTTGATCTTCCTCCTCCTCGGGGAGAGGTGACGCGGCGGCCTCGTCGAGTGTGTCCATCTCCGACTCTGATGACTGGATGACGGGGTCAGGAGAAATTGCTCGGGGCTGGGGTGTGGGTATCCTTTCCGTCTGGGCTATCCCAGCTTGAGGCGATCCTGCTTCGCCTGCCTCCAGGTGTGGTTCCACTGCCCTTATTTGGTTTAGGTGTTTCTTCAGCACATTACCTCCTATTGAAACCTCATAGGATATGGGCCCTGTTTGGGACTCTACCGTGCCTTTGACCCACGTTGGTCCATTCCCATAATTCTTGACCCAAACCGGTGCCCCCACCTGGAAATGTCTCTGCTGCCGACTATTATCATGCCCCCTGCATTGGGCCTCCTGTTGTTTCTCCACTTTCCCCGTTATATTTGGGAAAAGGAGACTCAGCCTCGTTCGCAGCCGCCTTCCCATTAAGAGTTCAGCTGGCGGTATGCCCGTTGTGGAATGCGGTGTGGTCCTGTAATCAAACAGCCAGCGGGAGAGCTTTGCGTCCATTGACGCTGCCGGCTGCTTCTTGAGTCCCGCTTTAAGTGTCTGGACCGCTCTCTCTGCCAGGCCGTTGGTCGCTGGATGGTAAGGGGCCGTTTTGATGTGACGGACTCCGTTTTCTTTCAGGAATTTTCCAAATTCCCCACTTGTGAATGCCGTTCCGTTGTCCGACACCAATACCTCCGGAAGTCCATGTGTTGCAAACGAGGCCCTGAGCTTTTCAATTGTCGATGCTGTGCTTGCCGTGTTTACCCGGTGGACGTCCAACCATTTGGAGTGGGCATCCACTATCACCAAAAACATTGAGCCCATGAAAGGGCTGGCGTGGTCAATATGCAGGCGGGTCCACGGTCTGCCTGGCCATTCCCACGGGTGCAATGGCGCCGCTGGTGGCACTCTTTGCCCCTGTTGGCACTCCTGGCACCGACGTACCAAGGCTGCTATGTCTGTGTCCAAACCTGGCCACCAAACGTAGCTTCGAGCTAGCATCTTCATTTTAGACACCCCTGGGTGTCCGTGATGTAACTCAGTTAAGATTGCCTGACGGCCCTGAGCTGGGACGATTACCCGGGCTCCCCATAATAGAATACCATCTTCTACGGTTATTTGGTCCCTTCTGCTCCAGTATGGGTGCATCTAGGGCTTCACTGGTCTTTCCAGTTCCCCTGTTAGCAGTAAATGCTTCATCTTGGCTAAAACTGGGTCTTTTTGCGTCCACAACCGAATATGTTGTGCATCTACTGGTAGGGTGTCCAAAAAATTTAGAGTCATTACTGTCTCCTCTACTTTTGGTATTTGCGGCGGAGTGTCCGGGAGGGGAAGTCTGCTCAAAGTATCTGCATGTGCTACTCGCGTTCCCGGTCTGTGCTCCAGAACATATCTATATGCCGCCAGTAGCAACACCCAGTGTTGGATTCTAGCTAATGCAATCGGGGTATTGACTTGTCTTCTTTTAGTAACCCTAATAACGGCTTATGGTCCATCACTATGGTGAAATTCCGCCCATACAGATACTGGTGAAATTTCTTTACTGCGAATATCACCGCCAGTCCTTCCTTCTTGATTTGAGCATACTTCCTCTCAGCCATCGCCAAGGTCCTCGAAGCATAGGCTATTGGCCGTTCTTCCCCATTCCTTCCTCTATGGGCTAAGACGGCTCCTTCCCCGTAGGGAGATGCATCACAAGTGACCACCAACTCCTTCCTTGGGTCACAATGCTCTAGGACATTTTCGGATGACAGCTGTTCCTTAATGTCCCTAAATGCTCGGTTTTGGTGGGTGGACCATTTCCATTCTTGCCCCTTTTTTAGTAGCTGGTGGAGGGGTTCTAGGATGGACGCCCTATTTTCAATACATTTTCCATAGTAGGTTACCAACCCTAGAAATGATCGTAACTCCTGGACCGTAGTGGGAGCTGGGGCTTCTTTTATTGCCCTTACTCTGTCTTCTAATGGATGTAAGCCTGACGCGTCTACTTTATGTCCCAGGTACGTCACTTGTGGGGCCAGAAAAACAAATTTTTCCCTTTTTAGCCGTACGCCTGCCTTTGTAAAACGCCTGAGCACTTCCTCCAGGTTCCTTAAGTGTTCCCTGTTTGTCCTACCCGTGATTAAGACATCGTCCTAATAAATCGCCACCTGCGGTAGTCTCTTCAGAATATTTTCCATCGTACGCTGGAATACAGCGCAGGCTGTTGACACTCCAAAAGGTAGCCTAGTATAACGAAAAAGGCCCTTCAGGGTGTTGACCGTAGCGAACTTCTGGGAGCCCTTGTCCAGTTTTAACTGCAGGTAGGCGTGGCTCATGTCTAGTTTCGTGAACAAAAGCCCACCTGCCAATTTGGCATATAAGGTCGTCTATTTTCGGGATTGGGTATTTGTCCAGTAGTGCGTATCTGTTTACTGTCTGTTTAAAATCCCCACAGAGACGTATCGAGCCGTCTGGCTTCAAAATTGGTACCACCGGCGCTGCCCATTCTGAGAACTGTACTGATCTGATAATGCCGTCGCGCCATAACCTTTCTATTTCGACCTCTACTTTCTTCCTTAACGCGAAAGGTACCGGCCTGGCCTTACAAAATTTCGGAAGGGCTTCTGGGTCCACGTGCAAAGTTGCTTTGGCGCCTATGATTTCCCCCAAACCTTCCTGGAAGACCTCCGGGTATTTTTGGAGTACTCCACTCAACTGCCCGCTTCCACTCTGGAAAATTTTCATCCAATCTAATTTTAGGTCTTTCAGCCAGTTCCGTCCAATTAAGCTCGGTCCGGAGCCCTCTACTATCGTCAACGGTAACCTGAGCAATTGTTTCTCATATTCCACAGGTACATGAGTCATGCCTAGAACTTCCAGGGGTTCCCCCGTGTAGCTTTAAGTTTCGTCAATGTTTTTGTTAGGGTTAGTGGCTGGAGTCCATCTTTGATTTTTCTAAATGCTAACACTCCCATTACTGATACGGCCGCACCCGTGTCTATTTCCATTATTGTCGACCGCCCGTTCACCCGTGGGGTAATCCTAATGGGTTCTGCTTTCTTCGTTGTAATATTATATAATTGTTCCCCTTCGGAGGAGGATGGGGCATCTAGGTTGTGTACTTCCCTGCATCCCCACCTGCTATTCCTCTTTTGCCATCTCCTTCTAGGGTTTCTGTCGTTGTTACCCCACTCTGTCTGGTGCCAGAAACGGTCCTTCTCTGTTGGGGGAGCCTCAGCCGGTACTTCCCTCTGTCTCCAGTTAGTCCTGGCAGACTTGGGGGCAGTTCTGGGGTTTTCCTTTTTCCCTCTATTCCTCAGGTTTTTCCTGAGAGTGGTTATCTGGTAGCAGGACCCGTTGTGGTAGTCCCTCTCACAGGTACCTACCTCCATTGGCGTGCCCTGTAGTTACTGCGCCCCACTTGCTGCCTTTTCTAGGGACAGTGCGAGCTGTAACGCCTGCCTGCAGTCTAGTTCCGTTTCCGCCAACAGGTGTTTCTGTATTGTGAGGTCGTTTATACCACACACTAACCAGTCCCAAAGCATTTCATTTAGCGTCAGGCCGATCTCACATTTTTCCGCCAGCCTTCTTAGGCGGGTCAAGAAATTCGTGACTGACTCCCTGTCATCCCGCTTCGCTGTGTAGAATCTGTACCTACGCAAAATGAGGGGTGGTTTTGGGTCGTAGTGCTCTTTCACCAATTCCGTTACTTCTTGGAAAGTTTTCGTGTCCGGCGCATCGGGATAAGTCAGACTAGTATGATCAGGGACATCAGAGTGTGACTGTAAGTGAGGCAGGCAGAGGGAACCTGAGTTCAGGAGTGCAGGAGCCTCAGCCCTTGACCTTGTCCAACAGGTATGAGACTCTTGCTCCCTGTATGGATGAGGAAAGGGGCTCTGGACAGGATGAGCCAACTGACCACGGTACCATGGTGCAGAAGGCCATTCAAGAGGGGGGAGTAAAAAGACAAGTAGTTGTTATAGGGGATTCTATAATTAGGGGGACAGATAGTATCCTATGCAAGCCGGATCGGGAGTCTCGCATGGTGTGTTGCCTGCCCGGTGCCAGGGTGCGGGACATCTCTGACCGGCTTGAAAGGATACTGGAGCGGGAGGGGGAGGATCCAGTTGTTGTGGTCCACGTTGGGACTAACAACATAGGTAAAGCTAGGGTGGAGGACCTGTTCGGGGACTATCAAGCACTAGGAAGAAAATTGAAGTACAGGTCCTCAAGGGTCATAATCTCTGGATTACTGCCCGAGCCACGTGCCAATTGGCATAGGGATAGGAAAATTAGGGAAGTAAACACGTGGCTAAGGGATTGGTGTGGGAAAGAGGGATTCCACTTCATGGGACATTGGCATCAGTTTTGGAACCGGGGGGATCTGTACCGTTGGGACGGTCTCCACCTGAACCGATCTGGAACCAGTGTTCTAGCGAAGAGGATAAATAGGGTGGTCAGTAGGACTTTAAACTTCTGAGTTGGGGGGAAGGGAAAGTGAAAGCGACAGGGAGCAGGGAGTTAAATGGCAAGATACGCAGGAGGATAACATGTAGGCAGGTGGATTTAAGCTTGAGGCAGACTAGGAATGCAACAAAAAGGAAGGATAACTTTGGACATCTTAGGACTTCCAATATCTGTACTGATAAGAAAGTTAACATTAAGGCACTTTACCTGAATGCTCGTAGCATTTGTAACAAAGTAGATGAACTAATGGCACAGATCATCGTGAATGATTATGATGTGGTAGGCATCACAGAGACATGGCTGCAGGGGGTTCAGGACTGGCAGTTAAACATCCAAGGATATACAACCTATCGAAAAGACAGGGAGGTGGGCCGAGGGGGTGGGGTTGCCTTGTTAGTTAAGAACAAAATTAAATCTATGGCACTAAACGACATAGGGTCGGATGATGTGGAGTCTGTGTGGGTAGAATTGAGGAACCACAAAGGCAAAAAAACCATAATGGGAGTTATGTACAGACCGCCTAACAGTGGTCAGGACCAGGGGCGCAACATGTACCGGGAAATAGAAAAGGCATGTCAGAAAGGCAAGGTCACAGTGATCATGGGGGACTTCAATATGCAGGTGGATTGGGTAAATAATGTAGCCAGTGGATCCAAAGAAAAGGAATTCATGGAATGCTTACAAGATGGCTTTTTGGAACAGCTTGTCATGGAGCCCACAAGGGAGCAGGCTATTCTGGACCTAGTGCTATGTAATGAACCAGACTTTATTAAAGATCTTAAAGTAAGGGAACACTTAGGAAGCAGCGACCATAATATGGTTGAGTTCAGTCTGCAGTTTGAAAGAGAGAAGGCAAAATCGGATGTAATGGTGTTACAGTTAAATAAAGGTAATTACGAGGGCATGAGAGAGGAACTGGTGAAAATCAACTGGAAGCAGACCCTAGCAGGGAAGACAGTAGAGCAAAAATGGCAGGAGTTTGTATGCATAATTGAGGACACTGTACAGAGGTTCATCCCCAAGAAAAGAAAGATTATCCAGGGAGGGATTAGACAGCCATGGCTGACAAAGGAGGTCAGGAAATGTATCAAAGAAAAAGAGAGATCCTATAAAGTGGCCAAAAGCACCGGGAAATCAGAAGATTGGGAAGGCTACAAAAACAAACAGAGGTTAACAAAGAGACAAATAAGGAAGGAGAGGATCAAATATGAAGGCAGGCTAGCCAGTAATATAAGAAATGATAGTAAAAGTTTCTTTCAATACATAAGAAACAAACGTCAGGCCAAAGTAGACATTGGGCCAATTCAAACTGATTCTGGAAGGCTAGTGATGGGAGATGAGGAAATGGCTGGAGAACTTAATAAGTACTTTGCGTCTGTCTTCACAGTGGAAGACGTTAGTAATATCCCAAAAATTATAAAGGGTCAGGGGGCTGAGTTGAGTATGGTTGCCATTACAAAAGAGATGGTGCTAAAAAAGCTAAAAGGTCTTAAAATTGACAAATCTCCTGGCCCCGATGGGCTACATCCTAGAGTTCTGAGGGAGGTGGCTGAAGAAATAGCGGAAGCGTTGGTTGAGATCTTTCAAAAATCACTGGAGTCAGGGAAAGTCCCGGACGATTGGAAGATCGCTGTTGTAACCCCCTTGTTCAAGAAAGGATCAAGACAAAAGATGGAAAATTATAGGCCAATTAGCCTAACCTCGGTTGTTGGTAAAATTCTAGAATCGATCGTTAAGGATGAGATTTCTAATTTCTTGGAAGAGCAGGGTCGGATTAGAACAAGTCAACATGGATTTAGTAAGGGGAGGTCGTGCCTGACGAACCTGTTAGAATTCTTTGAGGAGGTGACAAGTAGGTTAGACCAGGGAAACCCAGTGGATGTGGTCTATCTGGATTTCCAAAAGGCCTTTGATAAGGTGCCACACAGGAGGCTGCTGAGTAAGGTGAGGGCCCATGGTGTTCGAGGTGAGCTACTGGCATGGGTTGAGGATTGGCTGTCTGACAGAAGGCAGAGAGTTGGGATAAAAGGTTCTTTTTCGGAATGGCAGCCGGTGACCAGCGGTGTCCCACAGGGTTCAGTGTTGGGGCCGCAGCTGTTCACCATATATATTAATGATCTGGATGAAGGGACTGGGGGCATTCTAGCGAAGTTTGCTGATGATACGAAGTTAGGTGGTCAGGCAGGTAGTGCTGAGGAAGTGGGGAGGCTGCAGAAGGATCTAGACAGTTTGGGAGAGTGGTGCAGGAAATGGCTGATGCATTTCAACGTGAGAAAATGTGAGGTCTTGCACTTTGGAAAAAAGAATCCAAGCATAGACTACTTTCTAAACGGTGAGAAAATTCATAATGCCAAAGTACAAAGGGATCTGGGAGTGCTAGTCGAGGATTCCCTAAAGGTAAACATGCAGGTTGAATCCGTGATTAAGAAAGCGAATGCTATGTTGTCATTTATCTCAAGAGGGTTGGAATATAAAAGCAGCGATGTGCTACTGAGCCTTTATAAGGCTCTGGTTAGGCCCCATTTGGAGTACTGTGTCCAGTTTTGGGCCCCACATCTCAGGAAGGACATACTGGCACTGGAGCGTGTCCAGCGGAGATTCACACGGATGATCCCTGGAATGGCGGGTCTAGCATATGAGGAACGGCTGGCGTTCCTGGGATTGTATTCATTGGAGTTCAGAAGGTTAAGGGGAGATCTAATAGAAACTTACAAGATAATACATGGCTTAGAAAGGATGGACGCAAAGAAACTGTTTCCGTTAGGCGAGGAGTCGAGGACCCGTGGGCACAGCCTTAGAATTAGAGGGGGTAAATTCAAAACAGAAATGCGGAGACATTTCTTCAGCCAGAGAGTGGTGGGCCTGTGGAATTCATTGCCGCAGAGTGCAGTGGAGGCCGGGACGCTAAATGGCTTCAAGGCAGAGATAGATAAATTCTTGATGTCGCGAGGAATTAAGGGCTATGGGGAGAATGCTGGGAGGTGGAGTTGAAATGCCCATCAGCCATGATTGAATGGCGGAGTGGACTCGATGGGCCGAATGGCCTTACTTCCACTCCTATGTCTTATGGTCTTATGGTCTTATGGTATAATGGCGAAAGCGGAGGGTCCGCACGCCGACAGCAGGATAAGCCGTCTCCATTCGTCCGTCAGTATCTCATTTGCCCGTAAGAAGTAACACATTCTCTCCACATACTGGGACCAGTCCTCAATAGCCGGGTCGAATGCCTCTAACCTCCCAAAAAACGGCATTTTTAAAATGGCAAGGCTTACCCTCCTAGTGCGGCAGCTGGTCTCCGCAAAATTCGTAGTTTACCTCTTCGCCACTGTAGTAATCCACAGGAGGCAGGAGTTCCGTCACCACACCAATATTTATTTACAATAACGATATTACAGGAGCAGCTACAAACAGTGCTGCTAGCAATCCAGTCAACTTAAGACTGGCTCACAAAGCTTACACAGGTGATTATATGGGCCCCCTCAATGAGCTATCATTGAGGGAGCTCATACTCCAATTGGCCAACCAATAAAGCCAATTGGAGTTCATTACACTGCCCTCTTTCTTGAGGCAGCGGGAGGTGTAGACAGAGTCAATGGATTGGAGGCGGTTTTGAGTGATAAATTGGGCTGTGTTATGACTCTCTGAAGTTTCTTACGGTCTTGGGCTGAGCAGTTGTCATACTAAGCTGTGATGCAGCCAGATGGGATGGTTAATATGGTGCATCTGCCCTCTTTCGCATTCCTCGATTTTCGGTGCTTCTTCATTGACTGTTGACACCCTCCTCCCTGAGCTCTGGAATTCGATCTCTAACCTGATCTGCTTTTCGGTCTCTTCACTGAGAACATAAGAAATAGACCATGCAGCCCATTGGGCCTGCTCATTTAATATGATTGATCATAGCTAATCTTTAGCTTCAATTCCACTTTCCTGCCCACTCCCCATATCCCTTGATTCCCTGAGTGAGCAAAAGCGCCTATCCTACGGGAGCAGAATCCCAACGAATGGCAGGAGTTCTTGTGAATTCTCACAAAGTGTGATACCTTGAATGGTGAACCTGCGCGTGTGCAGAGTCGACACATGTGCAGTGCATGCTTTCTACATGGGAATGATGTGGGAAAGATGAGCCTTCTAAATCACAGACAAATGACATTTGGGACCATGGTTACATGTACAATCATAATCGCATGGGTGAACAAATTCATGATAGAGGGGTCGTGAACGACAGGTGTTGACAGTAGTTAGAAAATGAGAATGCTGGGCAGCACGGTGGCGCAGTGGTTAGCATTGCTGCCTCATGGCGCCAAGGTCCCAGGTTCGATCCTGGCTCTAGGTCACTGTCCGTGTGGAGTTTGCACATTCTACCCATGTTTGCGTGGGTTTTGCCCCCGCAACCCAAAAATGTGCAGGGTAGGTGGATTGGCCACGCTAAATCGCTGCTTAATTAGAAAAAAAATTAATTGAATACACTAAATTTATGTAAAAAAAGAAGAAAATGAGAATTCTGAAGCCTCTTGGGTAGAGAATTCCAAACATTCACAACTCTTTGCATCAAGAAATATCTCCTCATCTCAGTGCTAAATGGATGGCCCCTTGTCCTGAAACTGTGCCTCCATTTACTAAATTTCCCAGCCAGGGGAAACAATTCCTCAGTGCCTACTCTGTCAAGCCTCTTCATAGCATTGAATTTTGCAATCAGATCACCTCTTATTCTTCCAAACCCCAGAGAGTATAGACCCAATTCTCTTGACTCCTCATCGTAGGATAACCCTCAGCATAGGGACCAATCCTAACCTTTGTTGTATTGGCTTCAAAACAAGCATATCCTCCCTTAAATATGGAGACCCATATTGCACACTGGATTTGAGCTGTGGGAACCGATTGAATGCAAATGAAACAGTCCCGTTTTGGGCGTGTTTAGTGGAATGCTTCCTGGTGTTTGCAGTGCCGAGAAGGACCCCGCTCTGAAACGTGACTGCTTGGCTTTGGGTCTCGGTGTAAAAGGCCCCGCTGAGGCTGCACTTAGCTTAAGTTCCTGCACGAAAGAGCTCAGCTTGGTGCGCCATTTTAAAATAGCGTCCTTATCTCTGGAACCCCACCATGTCCTCCGGACACCCCAACACCCAACTTACCAATTCGGGTATACTCAAGCCCCCTGTGTCCCACCTCATATGGACAGGGCACCCCTGGGCCCGATCCCCAACACTGGCAAACACGGGGAGAATGTGCAAACTCCACACAGACAGTGGCCCAGAGCCAAGATCGAACCTGGGACCTCGGTGAGGCAGCAATGCTAACCACTGTGCCACCGTGCTGCCCAGCATTCCAGCTGGAAGTGCTGCAGTTCCCAGGTGGCTTCGGGAGTGCCTGGATACCACCCTAAACACAGCCCAACCACCGGGAACCTCTGATCGCCTGGGAGACGCCCCAACGTGCCCGTATACCTGGTCCACGTTTGTGTAAACCAGTGCAAAACAGCACCCGCAAGGGGTCTCCGAGGCAACGCCATTTTGTCCCACACCTTGGATAACTCTGGCGCAGACATAGTCAAGTGAAATTAACTACTCACTTGAATATGCAAATCTGGACCATGCCTATTTGCATCATTAGCAAAATTAGATACATTTCTCTCTGTCTTTTTGTCTAACTCATTAATTTAGTTGGTAAATATTTGAGGTCCCAGCAATGATTCTTACGACACTCCATTGGTCACAGCCTGCAACCTGAAGATGCTACTTTTTGCTTCCTATCTGTTAACCAATCTTCTACCCATGCTAAAATATTACCCTCAACTCCATAGCGCTTACCTTCGTTATTATCCTTTTGTGTGGCACCTTATTGAAAGTATAAATACTACATCTACTGGTTCTCCTTTATCTACCCTACTAGTTACATCCTCAAAAAGCACTAATACATTTGTCAAATGGTTTCCCTTTTGTAAACCATGTCGACTTGTTCTAATCATTACATGGTTTTCTAAGCGCATCGTTATCACTTTCTAATAGACTCCAGCACTTCGCCGATAACTGATGCCTGGCAAACTGATCTGTAGTTCCCTGTATTCTCTCCCTCCTTCCTTGAATAGTGGTGTTACATTTAATAACTTCCAATCTGCTGGGATTGCTCTGGACTCGAGACAATGTTGGAAAATCCTAACCAGCAGGTCCACTATCCCTGCAGCTATCTCTTTTGGAACCTTACAATGTGGGGCCTCATTGCCTCCAATATCTCTGCAGTGCCAGCATCTAAACTGTTGACAGCAATGTTAGACTAGGGGCCTCTTCTTCAGTGCTATGCTGCTGTTCTCCCTCTTCCGTATTGGGATGCTGTGCTTGGGAAGGTGGCAATTGTTCAGCATCTGAAAGTAGAATTTCAGAGGAAAAGGTTGATGTGAGCAAAGGATAGTGCGGTGAGAAGTAAGAGGTCCATGAACATACTATCGGAAACGTATTCACCATGCCAGGTAGCAATATGAGGGAAAGTTGAGAAGGGGCGTAAGCCAGGAAACACACGTTCGACCTTGATGTTCCCGTTGACGAAGAATACCCAGGGCCTGTGTTGGGTGAGGAATGCAGGCGTCCTTGTCCACTCCTGATGCTGCTCTGATCCCTTCTGTTGTTTGAAAGAGAAAGGATGGCACGTCAGTGGACCTGCTGGTTAGGATTTTCCAACATTGTCTCGAGTCTAGAGCAATCCCAACAGATTGGAAGTTATTAAATGTAACACCACTATTCAAGGAAGGAGGGAGAGAATACAGGGAACTACAGATCAGTTCATAAGAACATAAGAACTAGGAGCAGGAGTAGGCCATCTGGCCCCTCAAGCCTGCTCCGCCATTCAATGAGATCATGGCTGATCTTTTGTGGACTCAGCTCCACTTTCGCCCGAACACCATAATCCTTAATCCATTTATTCTTCAAAAAACTATCTATCTTTACCTTAAAAACATTTAATGAAGGAGCCCCAACTACTTCACTGGGCAAGGAATTCCATAGATTCACAACCCTTTGGGTGAAGAAGTTCCTCCTAAACTCAGTCCTAAATCTACTTCCCCTTATTTTGAGGCTATGCCCCCCTAGTTCGCCAGACATCAGTTACAAGTCGACATGGTTTACAAAAGGGAAACCATTTGACAAATGTATTAGTGCATTTTGAGGATTATGTTGCACTGTGTTTGGTTGATGCGCCTGCTGTAGCTGAATAGCTGGATCTATAACGATGCAGCACGAGGTGGCAGACTTGGTGGGAGTGTGAGGTGAGGGGGAGCATCTGGATATTAGATGTGTGTCCTGAGAGCCAGCGAGTGGTGCTGGGTGAGTAATGTATATGTTGAGCAGGGTGAGAGGTTGGTGGTGTTAGAGGCAGGAGATCTCATGTGATGATTCATTCACTGACCCTGACCGCCCAGGTGAGGCCATTATCCTTCTTGTGGCACACCCACCTTGAGTCTTGAGGAACTTGTCTCCTTGATTGTCTGCTCCAACTCCTTCCTGAGGGTGGCACTTGGGGGCCTCCCACACCCATGAAATGGGGCCACTGAATGTTTAGCCCATTGGGTTGAGTACTGCAGTAACTTGTTTGTTTTCACCATAGCTTTAGTGGGGCTTTTGCCTTTTGGTCCTTCTGTGGCTTTCGTCAAGCCTCCCTCAGTTTTTACCCTCAATGTGTCCTTCAGCTGTTGCCAGGACAAGGCTGCTGAAACAACACCTAAAAAGAAAGAATGTGCAAAGTTACCGTGATAAGGCAGGGGAGTGAGATTAGGTCGAGTGCTCTTTCGGAGAGTCAGTGCAGGCTGAATGGACTGAATGGCCTCTTTCTACACTGTAAAGATTCTGTGATCATTTCCAATCTTCATACTTGGATGTCTGTCTCCCTCTAACTGTACATCACAACCCTTTTTATTTCTCAACTACTACTCTTGACCTAGCTCACTCAGCATGGTAGCACAGTGGTTGGCACAGTTGCTTCGCAGCTCCAGTTCGATTCAGGTTCGATTCCCGGCTGGGTCACTGTCTGTGCGGAGTCTGCATGTTCGTCCCGTGTCTGCGTGGGTTTCCTCCGGGTGCTCCGGTTTCCTCCCACAGTCCAAAGATGTGCAGGTTAGGTGGATTGACCATGATAAATTGCTCTTAGTGTCCAAAAAGGTTGGGTGGGGTTACTGAGTTACGGGGATAGGGTGGAGGCGTGGGCTTAAGTGGGGTGCTCTTTTCAAGGGCCGGTTCAGACGCGATGGGCCGAATGGCCTCCTTCCGCACTGTAAATTCTATGATCCTATGATTTGTCTTTCTGTTCCTCCAGTGCACATCGATGTGGCACACCATGCCACATTTCAAAAGCTTTTACCCTTCCCTCATTCTCTTTTGACAGGGTCCACCTCTCACGTGCATAGAGTTCATCATTCCACACTAGTGACTGAGTATACTAGACATTTCTTCAGCTTCATTCATTCTTCCCAGCCATTGGGACTTCCAGACACCATTCAATACCACTTCACTCTTGGACGCAACTTTGGTGTTTATCATTGTTCCAAGGACTGGGAAGTGGGTTTGTGCACAAAAGGAAGGAGGCAAAATAAAAAGCAAGTTAAATGCTGGATTGGGAGCACAGGCAAGCGTGGGTGTGGCATTTGGGTGGAGGCCACTGCCTCCAGCTTCATTCCAGCTGACGCTATTTCGAAGGGGCTCCATAGTTTTGAGGTTCTGGGAAAGAATGCTCGCACTAGGAGCCTTGATTTGGAAAATGTGAGCACGTAGGGAGATTGAAGTATGTGCGTAGGCTAACATCCTTGTACCTCAGTGAAGTCGACAAGTTTACTCTGGTTGCTGCCGGCTATACAAGACCTGCATGTCAGCAGCAGCAGTCTCAGTAAATGTCATGTAAAAACAGCTTACAGCTGCTGGTATAGGCCAGTCTGAACAGAGCAGCACAGTACTAGTGTCAGGCTGTCAAACTTACACTCAGTGTGCACTGCCAGCTACACACGTGAAGAAATGTTCTCAAACTCTTAATGATGAGTTAACAGAATGGCAGCAGGGAATTTTCACAGTCAGGCAGCTAGAGGCCAAACCCAAAACAAGGCAGTTACAAGCACTGCATTCTCAAATGGAGATTCTTATCTCAGGAATTGGGTTACAAAAGAGATCCAGGCAGGCCCAGAGCTGTGTCGAGAACCTTCAGTCATGGGGTGCTTGAGTGCATGTGGCAATGCTGCTCTGGGAGAACAGGAATGCTCAGCAACTGATAGCTTTAATCAAATTAAGCCACTGTCCTATTTGCACGTCGGACATCTTAAAATATATGTTTTTTTAAAATAAATTTAGAGTACCCAATTCTTTTTTTTCCAATTAAGGTACAATTTAGTATGGCCAATTCATTTACCTTGCACATCTTTGGGTTGTGGGGTGAGACCAAAGCCGAAACGGGGAGAATGTGCAGACTCCACACAGACAGTGACCCAGGGCCGGGAGCGAACCCGAGTCCGCAGCGGCGTGAGGCAGCAGTGCTAACCACTGCGCCACCGTGCCACCCAAAAAAAAATAAATCTGAAGGGGAAAGGAGTGTGGCCTGCTTGTGCGGGGAGGAACAGGAGCGGGTTCTGGTTGCTCTGCACTTTTAAACAAACTCTTATCATTTCCCTATCAGCTATAAGTTGAAGGGAATGCAGTCTGGCAGTCAGTTCCAGGCTCTCTGTCAAACTGCTCCTTCATAAAGCAGCTGCCGCTATTGAATGAACTCAATCAACTGCCGCCCCGGCATCTGCTTCTGTTTTCTTGTACACAATGTTTAGTTTGAGTTACGAGATTAAAAACAGGCTGACCTAAGTGACGGCTCCTACAACCTCCGCTGAGCACTTCCAACATTCTGAACGCAGGGGAACGTGTAGAATGTATCCTGCATTGTTGACCAGTGAAGTGAATAAAATGACAGGTTGACAATATCTTTGTATTTGTAATCAATTCCCATTGGCCTTCATATTGATAAAGACCATCATTTTTGTCCACTTTCTTCCACTTATGAAAGACTTTAATGGACTTACATTTCCTGTTGACTACTTACAGATGGGTACTCCATAAATATACATCTTCCTTCAAAAATATGGACATGAATTGTATTATATTCATTACTTCAGTGCAATCATTAACAGCTTCCCATTTTGATGTAATTCAGAATAAAAGGACACAAAATCCCCGAAAGAGCAGTTACATTTAAATATCACAATGAAAGCATTTCAAAGATAAAAATTCACCCCCTCAAGGTCACCTGTGATTTCTAAGCTCCTTACTTGGCACTGAACTGGCTTTATTCAAAATTGATTTGATTTGAATCCCAGCTATAGTCTACGCAGCCCTTCTATCTCGTCTCTGTGAGGCCTATCTATTATACTAACTGGCAGCTCTAACTATAGCCAATGTGAGCTCTATTTATATGGAATAAGAGGTCTATTTATAATGAGTAAGAGGTCTATTTATAGTAAATGCACCATCCATTTGAGGTGTATCAATCTTATTCAGAGTGGATATGAACCGTAGCTGTAATGAATGTAAGATCTGATGTTGGTGAATATGAACCTTACCTGCAGAGATCATAAGCACTATAGGGAATGAGACATCAATCAACAACCTGTCTAGATTGATGGGTAGTTCAATTCACATCACATCACAAGTTGTACTGGTAGACTTGGATGTTTCCGCAGAAATTTTGCTTGAAATCTTTGTATTCAACTTACTTTTTTTGCAATTCCAGCAAAAAACTGATGGTTTAGCTCCCCTAGTGGATGTGTGGGTTATGTCAGGCACAGGCACGCAGATGAGGATGGTCCCAGATTCCATTTTACAATACGTGTCACAGTAGCCCTTTAAAAATAATCAATTCTGGGATGGGAGCCTCAAAGGCCAGGCTGTAATTGACACTTTGAGAGGGTGATGGGTGACCTTCTTACTGAGCTGCTCCAGTGCCATGGGCAGTCAACCATGCTGCCTCGCTACTGGAGTTACATACAGTATAATCCAGGTCAAGTAAAGATAGCGGTTTTCTTCCGCAAAGGATGAAGAAGCTGTTGGAGTTTTACAACAATCTGACAGCTTCTTGGTACTTTTGTTCACAGCAGCTTTTTATTTCCTGATTTTTCTTCAAGGTAAATTCAACTTCTCAAACAGTCACGTCTACCGAAACCCAGTAGTTAAGAATGTCAGTCAGGGTGGGAGCAGGATGTTTCTATTGTTCCTCAAGGCCCTGAGCTTGAAAATGTAATCCAAATTTATTGTTAGACATTCCGTGTGTGTGGCCATTAGGTTAGGAAGGAAGAATGTCTATTATCAGGAAATGTGATTGAGTGTTGCTGCCGGTACTATACAGCAGATGCAGTCAGCAGATTTAGAAGGCGGCAGGAAATTGGAAGGAGGAAAACATACTGGATTCATTGCTGTTTCTGGAGGTTCATTGGGTGCCAATTGACTACCATGTTTCTGAAGTTACAATAGGGGTCTGTGGGTGGGGGTGTCTTCTTCTTTCGGGAGATCTCTGTGGGGGTCTCTTTGTTTAGGGATTTCTGGGGAGTTCCTTATTTAATAAGTCACTGGTGGGGGGACGGTGCGGGGGTTCTGGTGGGAGCAGGGTGGGCAGGTCTTACATTGGGCAGGAGTGTGGCCCTCAGATGGACTTTGGGGGAAACTCCCTTAAAGAATTGCCCCCTTGATCCACCATCAGGTCCACCACGTCAGGCCACACTTGTCGTGACCTGTAGTGATTCTCAGCCACGTGATCCCGGCCTGGAAGACTGGAGAATGACATGAGCCCAAAGAATATAGCACCTGATCCGCTAAGCGGATGCAAATGCATCTTAATGACCTATTTGCATCCTCTCTCTGGCGCAAACCTCGATCCCGACACCTGCAGTCCTTGAGATGTAGGTACTCCCACTGTGCTATTAGGGAGGGAGCTCCACGACGTTGCTCCAGCGACAGTGAAGGAACGGCGACATATTTCCAAGTCAGGATGGTGAGTGACTTGCAGGGGACACTCCAGGTGGTGGTGTTCACAGGTATATGCTGCTCTGTCCTTCTAGATGGTAGATATCATGAGTTTGGAAGGTGCTGCCTCAGGAGCTACTGCAGTGCATCTTGTAGATGGTACACATGGCTGCCACTGTTTGTCAGTGGTGGAGGGAGTGAATGTTTGTGGAAGGGGTCACAATCAAGTGGGCTGCTTTGGTCTGGACAGTGTTGAGTTTCTTGAGTGTTATTGGAGCTGCACTCATCCAGGCAAGTTTAGAGTATTTATTACACTCCTGACTTGTGCCTTGAAGACTGTGGACAGGTTTTGGAAAGTCAGGAGGTGATTTACTCACCACAGGATTTCTAGCTTTTGACCTGCTCTTGCAGCCACAGTGTTTATATTGCTAGTCCAGTTCAGTTTCTGGTCGATGGTAACCCCCAGGATGTTGATTATACGGGATTCAGCAATGGTGATCCCATTGAATGTCAAGGGACGGTGGTTTGATCTTCTCTTATTGGAGAGGGTCAATGGTCTCAGCACCAGGACATCACTGCTGGAGTTCCTCAGGGTCGTGCCCTAGGCCCAACCATCTTCAGCTGTTTCATCAATGACATTCCTTCCATCATAAAGTCAGAAGTGGGGATGCTTGCTGTTGACTGCACAATGTTCAGTACCATTCACAACTCCTCAGATACTAAAGCATTCCCAGGGGATCGGCACTTGAATGAGGCGAAAATAACTTGACACTTGTCAGCTCAAGCCTGGTTTTGTCCAGGTCTTGTTGATTTTGGAAAGGAATGCTTCAGTATCTGAATCACTTCTGACCTTATGATGGAAGGGAAGTGACTGATGAAGCAGCTGACGATGGTTGGACCTAAGACACTACCCTGAGGATCTCTGGCAGTGATGTCCTGGAGCTGAGACTAATGACCTCCAACCACTACAACTATCTTCCTTTGTGCCGGGTATGACTCCAACCAGCAGAGAGTTTCCCCATGGTTTCTATTGACTCCAGTTTTGCTCGGGCTCCGTAATGTCGCACTCGGTCAAATACTGCCTTTATGTCAAGGGCAGTCTCTCTCACCTCACCCCTGGCTTTCAGCTCTTTTGTCCAAGTTTGAAACAAGGCTGTAATGAGGAGCTGAGTGACCCCTTTTATACATCCATGGGATGTGGCCAGCTCTGGCTAGGCCAGCATTTATTGCCTATCCCTGAAGGCATTAAGAGTCAACCACATTGCTGTGGGTCTGGGGTCACATGTAGGCCAGACCAGATCAGAATGGCGAGTTTCCTTCCTCAACTGATATTAGAGAACAAGATGGGTTTTTACAGCAATAACCACTAAAACACTGCTTCCCCTATTGCTGAGTAAGTGCTGCTTGATGGTGCAATAGAGGCAGCACGGTAGCACAGTGGTTAGCACAGTTTGCTTCACAGCTCCACGGTTCCAGGTTCGATTCCCGGCTTGGGTCACTGTCTGTGTGGAGACTGCACGTTCTCCCCGTGTCTGCGTGGATTTCTTCCAGGTGCAACGGTTTCCTCCCACAGTCCAAAGATGTGCAGGTTAGGTGGATTGGCCATGCTAAATTGCCCTTAGTGCCCAAAAGGGTTGGGTGGGGATACTAGGTTGCGGGGATAAGGTGGAGATGTGGGCTTGGGTAGGGTGCTCTTTCCAAGGGTGGGTGCAGACTCAATGGGCCAAATGGCCTCCTCCTGCACTGTAAATTCTATGAATAATGGTCCCCTCCATCACTTTACTGATGGTGGAAAGTAGACTGATGGGGCGGGAATTGGCTGGGTTGGATTTGTCTGTTTCTTGTGTACAGCACACACCTGGACAATTTACCAATGCCAGGTAGATGCTGATATTGTAGCTGTACTGGAATAGCTTGGCGAGTGGTGCGGCAAGCTCTGGAGTGTGTGTGAGAAACCGAGGACACGATCTACTGGCCGCGTTACACATGAAAGGCAGCGCGGTGACATGCGGCCGGTAGATGTCAGCAAATCCCTGTTCTGTGATCTACCAGGCTCACCACGTCCCGCCATGCTTGGCGTTTTGCTTTTTAGAAAATCTGCATATTAGAGCGAGACAGCTACTCCCACTCGAATATCCACTCCCATAATCTACCCAAGGCGTCGGATCGAACTCCTCTGCTTTGGAGACCTCAGACGAGCGCCGTTCAGTGCTGCTCTCCACAAAGGTGGAACGAATTGGAACGACACTGGTCTGGGTCACCCAGGTGCTTGCTCGCCGGGAAGGGTGGCACCCAGGCAGTGATCATGCAACTCAGGCACCTTGGCACTGCCAGCTTGGCACCTTGGTGTTGTCAGTCTGGCACCCAGGCAGCTCTAACTGGATGCTAGCCTGGCACTGAGGACTCCCTTATAGGTAAGTTGGGCCTTTGGGGGTCATATTGGTGGGGGGGGGGGGGTGCGTCAAGAGATCGTGATACCATTTTAAAATGGCATCCTGATCTCCTCCAGCACTGAGTTCGAGCAAGTGGAGCTCCTCAGTGCAGGAAACAGGACTAAATGCGGCCTTGTTGGGGAGTTCCACACTGAGGCCCCGAATCCACCCGAATAGGAACAAAGTCCCGTTCGATCTCGTATTCTGAGCGTCGGGAAACATTCGGCTAAAAGAGCTCATTATGGGACTCTGCTCCCATTTGGGTAGATAGCGACCAAAGTATGTGTGTGAGAGAGAGTGTGTGTGTGAGAGGGAGGTGAACCTATGTGACTGAGAGAGGGAGAGAATAGGTGTGTGTGTGAGGGAGCAGAGAGAGAAAAAGAGTGATTGTGTATGTCTCTCTGGCTCACACCCAGTCTTCAGGTGCTCCCTCACGCCACATGTCAACACATACACATGTTCACTCACACAGTAGGTGCAGTTGTGGGTGGGTGAGTGAGTGAGTACCCCAAGACTGGGAGTGAGCAGCCACACACACTCTTGCACAATAAAAAAATGTGTAATTAATAAAGATGACAATTAAAATGATCAATTTTTCGCTTTGACATTGCTTTATTTTTGCTCAGCAAGTTGTCTCTGTTCTTCGCGTTCTACTTTTTGTTGAAATTTGTGTTTAATGTTGTACTTTATTCTTCTGAAATTTGCTCATCGGCCCCTTGAGTGAGAAAAAAATTGAACCGTGTCCCCTCACGCAAAGAGATTGGATAAGCCTAAAATAGACTATTACCCCACACGGGGAATCATTGAAAGAAAGATGTAAATTAAATGGTCTGCCCTTTCAATTCCACCCCATCCTCAATAGGGGCTGGTTTAGCACACTGGGCTAAATCGCTGGCTTTGAAAGCAGACCAAAGCAGGCCAGCAGCACGGTTCGATCCCCAAACAGGCGCCGGAATGTGGCGACTAGGGGCTTTTCACAGTAACTTCATTGAAGCCTACTCGTGACAATAAGTGATTTTCTTTTCATTTGTGCTGCCCTCTTGCGCCTTATTATACAAGGATAAACACATCCTACTGCTAAAAAGTCTCTGCTTTTCTTTTCTCTTCAAAAGTTGTGTGAATGTGACTGTTTTGGTTTGCAAAGTGACTGTGTATAGCCCTCTGCTGAGAGCACAATCACAGAAAAGGTTTGATTATCAAAGGGAATATATACAAGGAGTCTCCTCTATCATCCGGTTCTGTTTTCCATTTAATCCCCAATCCTTTACACAGACATCATTCTGAGAGTGTACTTGAAATCCTGAGTGTCTTTTGCAAGATGATCTGCACGTGTTGAAGCTTTGATGTACTGACTGTTGTCATCTCATTACTGGGCAGTATCGAAGACCCATCAGAACAGCACTTGTTTGGCCTGGCGGATTTCACTGGCACATTGCTGCAGCTTGTTCACTAATCCAACATCACTATCCTCACTCTTGCCTCAGCCTGACTACTTTCCCAGACAAAAATGCGCTTGTCGTCTCAGCCTCACAGCAGACGTTCTCCCAGGCTTTGCAAGCTGACACCGCCAACACAAATTTATTTCTCTTAATTTAAGAAAACTGGAAAGTGTACACTCATCATGACATTGTCATATCCGCTGGCTGTTCCACTTCGGTGTCAGCCAGGCTCAGCGAGTAACCATCTTTCCTTGTTGTGAGTGATCAAGTCATGGCTTCAAGGCCTGTGCTCCTGTATTGTTAGCCAGCAGGCTGTCCCGTACTGAAGGAGGTCTGCACAGTTAGCAGTGCTGCCTTTTGGATTAAATATCAGACTAAAGGCCTGTTCAGGTGAACATCAAAGAACCCGTAGCACTTAATTGTTTTGAGCAGCGGGGGTGGGGGGGGGGGGGGGGGGGGGGGGGTGTGAAGCATACGGAGTGTAGTGCTACTCAAAGAAGATGTGTGGAGAGATCAATTCAGTCCATAAGAGGGTCATTTAGGAGTCTGCTAACAGTAGGAAGAAGCTGTTTTGGAATCTGTTAGTGCGTGTTCACAAACTTTTGTATCTTCTGCCCGATGGAAGAAGTTGGAAGACGGAATAACCCGGGTAGGAGGGGTCTTTGATTGTGCTGCCCGCTTTCCCAAGGCAGTGGGAGTTGCAGACAGAGTCAATGGATGGGAGGCGGGTTTGTGTGATGGTCTGGGCAGTGTTCACGACTTTCTGTAGTTTCTTACATTCTTAGGTCAAACAGTTGCCATACCAGGCTGTGATGCAGCCAGATAGGATGCTTTCTATGGTGTATCTGTAAAAACTGGTAAGAGTCAATGTGGACATGCCAAATTTCCTTAGTTTCCTGAGGAAGTATAGGTGCTGTTGTGCTTTCTTGGTCATAGCTTTGACGTGGGTGCAGCAGGACAGATTGTTGGTGATAAAATGACAATCGCTTATTGTTACCAGTAGGCTTCAAATGAAGTTACTGTGAATAGCCCCTAGTTGCCACATTCCAGCGCCTGTTCGGGGAGGCTGGTATGGTGATGTGCACACCTAGGAATTTGAAGCTGTCAACCATCTCCATCTCAGCCCCGTTTATGCAGGCAGGAATGTGTACGAAACTGTGCTTCCTGAAGTCAATGGCCATCTCCTTAGTTTGCTGGCATTGAGGGATAGATTGTTGTCACTGCACCACTCCATTAGGATCTCTATCTCCCTCCTGTACTCTGACTCATCATTGTTCGAGATCCAACCCACTACGTTCGTGTCACCAACAAACATATAGATGGAGTTGGAGCCGAATTTTGCCACATAAGGTGTGCATAAGGATTGCCCGTCTGAAGAAGCTATGGGCCATTATATCCACCTTATCATGGAATGATGCTCTAGGAGAGTAGTCCTGTGTAACTCACCCTTACATTTAAAGGCAGGAACAGATTAACTTTGTGAACTGGATTCTCCTCACCCTGGCCCCGAAATCACGTTCGTCGACAGGGCAGAGAATCCAGCTTCCGTCATGAAATCGGGACCAGCGACAATTCCGCGATTCTCTGCCCCCCAAAAAGCGGCGTACTCAGGCAGTACGCCCGCCGAGTATCCACCACCAGAGGCCATTGCCTGAGGCCCGCCCCGCTGTTCTCCGCCCCCGAATTCCCAGCAATTCGGGAAACTGGTGAGGCAGCTGTGGACTGAGTCCGCAGCCGCCTCACCAGTTTCCCGAATTGCTGGGAATTCGGGGGCGGAGAACAGCGGGGCGGGACTGGGGTTTCTTTGTGGGGGTGGTCCAGATCGGGCGAGTGCCGATCGGAGTCATTATTTCCTTGGTTCTGGTCCGCGGGCTGAGTCCGCCATGGAGCACAGCGCGGCCGCTGGAGGCCACCGTCATGCGCATGCGCGGCCTCTGACCCGGAAGTGCGGGGGGCCGTATCGGCAGCTGGAGCTGCGAACTCCATGACAGCTGCCTGCTAGCCCCCTGCAAGGCTGTGAATCTGTGGCCTTTTGACACCAGTTTTCCTGGCGTAAAAGACCACAGTTTTCACAACGGCATGGGGACATCGTCCCGAAGACGGAAAATCCAGCCCCAAGTTTCTAGGTTTTTAAAAAAACGCACATTTAAAAACATTTGTTATTTAAATATAAACAGCAATAACTTTTTGGCTCTTGGATTTTCCATTCTAAAAGCAGGCATGGTTTCTTCATAGAATTTACAGTGCAGAAGGAGGCCATTCAGCCCATTGAGACTGCACCAACCTTTGGAAAGAATACCCTGCACAAGCCCATGCCTCTACCCTATCACTGTAACCCAGAAATCCCACCTACCCTTTTGGACACTAAGGGGCAATCCACCTAACCTGCACATCTTTGGACATCTTAGAGAAACACAGCTTAAAATGGAGCGGAATTTAGTTTTCTGCATCCTAGATTCACCTTATAAACTAGTGTCAGATTATTATTTAATTATAATACACAAACTTGTAACCAAAATTTCCCAAATACATGCAGCTAATTACAGGTTTAGCAGTTTAAATGTTGGAATGCAAACCTTCAGTCTCTGCTCTAAATGACTAATTTTTTATTTCAGTTCTGTTTTATCATCGTACAATCACTACAGTACAGAAGGAGGCCATTCAGCCCATCTAGTCTGCACCGGCCTTCTTAAAGAGCACCCCACACAGTCCGACCTCCCCACCCCTCCCCTCCAACCCCACCTAACCTACACATCCTTGGACACAAAGGAGCAATTTAGCACGGCCAATCCACCTAACCTGCCCATCTTTGGACTGTGAGAGAAAACCAGAGCTCCTGGAGGAAACCCACGCGGACACGGGGAGAACGTACAAACTCCGCACAGACAGTTATCTAAGGTCGGAATCAAACCCAAGTCCCTGGCTCTGTGAGGTGGCAGTGCCAACCACTGTGCCACCCTTTTGGCCTATTGACGAAGGAGGAGACCAAGAGGCAATCTTTACTCAGCTTTTGATTTATTCACAAGGTGGGACATTACAAATGTAAAGTTCCTACCTCAACAACCCATCATCAGCCTCAATAAGTGTTTCTTTGTACGCTTTTGAAAATACCATAAGCCAATAAATAAATTAACTAATGATCAACTGACTGAAGGAGTACTGTGATTGTACTGTAGCTTGAACAAAACCTTGAAAGGAAATGGACCAAGTTAAATGAAAATACCTTGGGGCTGGTGCGGGGGGGGGGGGGGGGGGGGGGGGGGTGTGATGATACACTCCAGCCCCTGTGGCGCCCACCAGTCACGGAGACCTTAAGCATACCAATGGAAACCGGCACCGAGATGTGGATGGAACCATGGAAGAGAGGCAGAAATTGCCTCTTTATCTTTTTTTGATTAATCAATTAAACAAATGAGCAAATAAACAGTCAAACCCTTAAAGGGGCACTTTCAGATTATTGTCACAAAAACAAAAATCATGAAGGAAACCTAATGGGCGGAATTCTCTGCCCGTTCGCTGACGGCAAGGTTCTCTGGCCTGCCGGCAGCGCACCCCCGCCTGTGGGTTTCCCAAGGGGAAATGGGAATTTCCATTGACAGCGGTGGAAACCGAGAATCCCTCTGCCAGCGAACAGCGCGGCGCTTCCTGTCGTTGAGAAACAGGCGGTTGGGAGGCCAGAGAATCCCACTCATCATAAGAACATAAGAACTAGGAGCAGGAGTAGGCCATCTGGCCCCTCGAGCCTGCTCCGCCATTCAATTAGATCATGGCTGATCTTTTGTGGACTCAGCTCCACTTTCCGGCCCGAACACCATAACCCTTAATCCCTTTATTCTTCAAAAAACTATCTATCTTTACCTTAAAAACATGTAATGAAGGAGCCTCAACTGCTTCACTGGGCAAGGAATTCCATAGATTCACAACCCTTTGGGTGAAGAAGTTCCTCCTAAATTCAGTCCTAACTGAGTCCTAACAAATTGAAATGTAAATAGTACTTTGTGGTGGGGGTTTGGGCAGTAGTGGGTGATGATGTACTGCAGCCTCTACAGCACCCACAAGTCGCAGAAGGTCTCATGTGAATCAATAGACGATATGTGCTGCCTTCCAGGTGAAGATCTAACCATGGAAAATTGACAGGAAGTGTCACTTTAGATGCTTTTGGGCAATGAAATACACAAATGAACAAATAATTAAATGATTATCCCCTTAAAAGGGGCACTGTGACAGAGACAAAACTCAAAAGGAAACTTATTGAAATGAAATGAAAGTGTGTTTTGGGGCTGATGCTGCATTCCATCCCCTGTGGCACTCACCGGTCAAGAAGGATCTCAGGTCTACTGGTCACAGAAAGCCTCAAGCCTACTGGTGGACCCCACGTGCTCTCTCACCAAAGTCATCTGGGCACGGACATAACCATGGATGAGAGGCAGAAATGGACTCTTCATACATTGTTGAACAATTGTCAACGTAGCAAACTAACTAATTTATACATTCTGCCATTTTACCTTTATGCAACTATCAGCACCTTCTTTAGTCTTTAACACTACCATTAACACTCCTGTTGTCTAGTATCCATGACATCTTTGTCAAATCTCTCCTGAGCTCCCACCTATCGCTGGCCTTCTATTTTGCGTCATTTCCTCCACCCTCCTTTGCAACAGTGTAAAATTCATCACATTTCTATCTCTCTTTAGTCTTGAAGTCCAAATATCTGAGTCACATTAGACTCAAAACATGATGCTGCCAGATCTGCTGAGTCCTTCCAGCATTTTCTGTTTTATTTCGGATTTCCAGCATCCACATTATTTTATTTTTATTTAATGAATCAACAAAATCTTAAAGGGGCAATGAAACTGAAACAAAACTTTAAAGCAAACTTATTAAATAAAGTTAACACTATTAGGGCTGATAAGGCACGCCAGCCCTTGTGGCACCCACCAGTCACAGAAGGCCTCAAGTATACCAGTGGACACCACAAACTCCCTTTCAAAGGGCACCCAGGCACAGACGTAACTAAAAGACGAAAGTTAAGGTAATTAACAAATTAACTAATCAACACCTCAGTTAACAGAACCTGAAAGAGGCAAAGTGTCTCTGTATATGCTCTTTTAAAACCAATAGAATGGACAAATTAACTAATAAACAAATTAACATCCCCTGAAAGGGGGCACTGTAATTAAAAAGATGACAATAATATTCTTGGGGCTGATTGATGCACTCCAGCTCCTGCGCCGCCGCCTGGCTGTGGAAGGCCTGAAGCACACTGGCAGACACCACCTGCTCCCTCTCCAGCGGCACCCAGACACGGACGTAACCATGGAAGAGAGAGAAGAAACTTGGACTAATTAACATCTAAATAAATGAACTTGTTAACAACCCCTTAAAGAGGCAAAGAGTGGGCGTTATTTAACGGGAAAAAAGAGCCCCGTTTTGCGCATGTTTAGTGGGGTCCAAGTGGGACTGTGGTTTTCTTTTGGCTTCAGAGAGGAACACCCTGCCAAGGCCGCACTTAACATCATTTCCTGCACTAACAAGCTGAGCTTTTTGAGATCAGGTAGAGATTGGGACACCTTTTTAAATGCTGCCACAATCTCTCGATCCTACACCGCGGCCTCTGGACCCCTCCCAATGCCCCAATGTACCTCTCAGGGGGTCTTCAAGCTCTCCCCTCACACCCCTCTCATAAAACCAGGGCAATCCTCGGTCAGGGCGATATTGCCAGGGTATCAGGGCAGCAGTGCCAAGGTGCCCAGGTAGCAGGAGTACCAGAGTACCATCCTGCCCAGACCCCACCCTGCAGGGTCTCCAATGGCCTGGGAGTCACTCACAAATGCCATTATGCATGGTCCACATTTAGACCAGTGCTAAACAGCACCATGGGAAGGTCGCCCAGGTAAGGGCATTCGATTCCGGGCCTTGGAAGAATCCAGCACACACATATTTAAGTGAGCCTAACTGCTCACTTAAATATGCAAATCTGGATCCTGCCCAGTGAGGATGAGATCCAGAGGCAACACCTTGCGAGATCTTGTTGGATCTCGCGGGGCATCCCATGCATCATGAATCTCGTGAGAGGCCTCTTCCGAGATTTAACGGCATCGCTGCTTCACTGAGTCAGGGGTGACAAGGCCATTCAATCGGGTCCTGTATCTGTATATCCTCTTTTCACTGAAAATGAATGGTCAATAAAATAATGGAAGGAGGCGACCACTCCTGTTGGGAATTGTAACGGAAATCAAATTAGCCAATCAAATTAAAATATAATTCCTGCTTGTTGATGATGCATTCCAGCCCCCACTATGCCCATCGGTTGCGGAAGGCCTCAAGGATAGCTCCCTCTCCAGGGAGACCCAGACACAGATGTAACAACGGAAGAGCGACAGGAAGTTTAAACTAACAAACAAATTCATTACTAAACAGATTAATTAGTTAACAGCCCTTATATCAGACATGATTGAATGGCGGAGCAGACTCGATGGGCCGAGCGGCCTAATTCTGCCACTGTGTCTTATGGCCTTAAGGGGGCAAAGTATACTTTTTTGATTTGAATAAAAAACATCAGTAAATTAAACTAAAATCATAGGGGATGACACCCCCGTGTGGGCCGCTCAAAAGGAAATGTAACTAATTAAAGTGTCATTATCGGGGGTGATGATGCATCTCCACCCCCCCCCCCCCCCCCCCCCCCCCCCCCCCCCCCCCCCCCCCCCCCCCCCCCCATGCTGCCCTCCAGCCACAGAAGGCCTGAAACATGCCGACGGGCACCATGTGCTCCCTCTCCAAGGATACCTGGACAGAGATGTGATATTTTAGTGTCCAATGAACCTGGACATAGATGTACCCATGGAAAAAAACAGGCTGCGGGATTCTCCGTTGGCAGGATCCTCCAATTCGTCGGCGGCGCACTCACGCCCGCAGATTTCCTGATGGCATGGGGTGGCCACAATGGGAAACCCCATCAGCCAGCGGCGGGAATGGTGAATCCCACTGCCGGTGAGGGAGTGCCGGAAAGCGGAGCTGGCAGAACGGAAAATCCTGCCCATGAATTTTAAGCTAATTACCAGATTAGCTGCTCAACAAATTAACTAGTAAACAGACCCTTAAAGATGTAAAGTGTCCCTTTGTATGTGTACAAGTTATTATGCAATGAGTGTCCCCTCATCTGCAGACACTTAACCTTAATTTGTACAATTAACAAAGTAATTGAAATGCCAAGACACATTGTGCAGGAAATAAATAAATTCTAATAGATATAATTAAATGAGAAATGCTAATGTTTGATGTGAAAATCTTTCATTTTAGAGGGAAAGACTGAGGGAGGTTCACAAGCAGAAGCTGGAATCATAAATCTGGAAATCAGCAATGTAAGGAGATGGAGGATACATAGAGGAAACAATAAAAGGGAAATGTTTAAAGTAACACCATCCGTAAAGAAAGGTAAAGGTGAAGAGAGGCAAGTTGGGGAAAGGTCAGAAGCTTTTCCTTCTCCCTTTTTGAACCAGTGAGAAGACTGCCCACAGATATTGGACTATGGAAGGACTTGCTATCAACAGCACCTCACCAAGCTAACTCCAGTATAGCACTGTGCAATGTCACGAATGCGGCATTATCTCCATTTTCCTGTCTCAATCATTCACCTTCCTGACTTGGACCAATATATTGCGTTTCCACCATTATTGCTTGATCAAACTCTTGCAGTTCCCTGCAGATGAAAGCTGTATCATCAATATAAACATTGCAGAGTTTCAAACAGAGGGCCATCACAACTGACAATTATTTGTGAAGAATTCTGCTTCTGCTTGTGAACCTCCTTCAGCCTTTCCCTCTAAAATGAAAGATGGGCAATATAGGCACCATGCCCACATCATCTGAACAATATTTTGAAAAAGATGGCCTGTTATCCCGTAATCATGCAGGGCACACATTCCAGCAGCCAAGAAAACCTCTTAATTATGTGGCAATGACTTATCAGAAAGTAGTGCAATCATCCTTGACCAGAATCCCAGCCCTAAGTTTTTGTTAGGATCCGTTTAGGGACCAATAACGTTTTGTTTAAGGTAGATGACATTTGAGATTCAAGATGTTCACTGATTGAATAAAGCCACAAAATCCCAAGGGGTTTGAACAAACAAAAATGCAATACAAGATCAAAAAGATAAAAAGTTAAAATATATATTCTATACTCGAATATTCAGAGTTAATATGTGGTACGTGGGAATTAGCAGGCAAACTGTGGTCAAACTCACAACACTGACAATAAATAGCAAATGCGACCAAAACTGATCTCATGGATTTCTCAGTGAGCCACCCAGATATCAGTAAACACGGTGAGCCAACCTATCCTATTGAAACACTTTCTCCCTCACGAGGGACTCCAAACTTTTCATTTTCAAAGATCAAGCCTTTGAATTCCACCAAAGCTGTTCGAACTCTGATTGCCTCATTTCCCCCAGGGTGTGAATCTCATCTCCCTCGACTCTGCTCCCTGGATTTACAAGACTTCCCTCCAGCCTCTACTCACTGGCACAATTTCAGCTCTTTAATAATCAGCTGGTTTCACTGGGCTGGCATTGCGCTTGGATTTCATCAAGTTCCAATCTCCTAGCTGCATCAAGCAATAAATAGCTCCCAGGGCTTCTTATGAGCCTCAACTCTTTCCAACATGGAACCAGTGACCTTCTGCCACCTTCTCAGCTCCCAGGACTTTCCTGGAGCCCTAGCTGCACAGAAGCATCAAATGGCTCTTTAGACTTCTCCTGCTTTAGTTGCATTTTCTACAGTTAAACCTTCATCTTTCCAGAAGTAAAACAGAGTGGCACGGTTGCACAGTGGTTAGCACAGTTATTTCATAACTCCAGGGTCCCAGATTCAATGCCCAGCTTGGGTCACTGTCTGTGCAGAGCCTGCATATTCTCCCCATGTCTCCCCATGTAGGGGCTGGTTTAGCACAGGGCTAAATAGCTGGCTTTTATAGCAGACCAAGGAAGGCCAGCAGCGTGGATTCAATTCCCGTATCAGCCTCCCGAACAGGCGCTGGAATGTAGCAACTCGGGGCTGATGTGTTGGGTGCTCTGAATCCGTGAAACACATACAGGCCACCAACACTTACAATAGTACAACACTATTTTATTAAACTATAAACTGTTGAACATACTATTACTGTGGGTTAACACGATGTTAGATTACCTAAAGACCTGTGCCTGTCCTAACCAGTCGAATCACTCAGCACATGGCGAGGATCTATGTTGTAAACTATAAGCTCTGTGCTTCTGAAAGGCTGCATCCCGAATGAGCAGGAAAACTGATGCCCTCTGTCTTTATAGTGAGTGTGCTCTAACTGGTGATTGGCTGCGGTGTTATGCATGTTGATTGGTCCTATTGTATGTCCATCAGTGTGTGTGTCTGCACCATGATATACTGGTGTATATTATGACAGGGGCTTTTCACAGTAACTTCATTTGAAGCTTACTTGTGACAATAAGCGATTTGCGAAGAACAAAGAACAAACAAATGTACAGCATAGGAACAGGCCCTTCGGCCCTCCAAGCCTGTGCCGACCATGCTGCCCGTCTAAACTAAAATCTTCTACATCTCCTGGGTCCGTATCCCTCTATTCCCATCCTATTCATGTATTTGTCAAGATGCCCCTTAAATGTCACTATCGTCCCTGCTCCCACCACCTCCTCCGGCAGCGAGTTCCAGGCACCCACTACCCTCTGTGTAAAAAACTTGCCTCGTACATCTCCTCTAAACCTTGCCCCTCGCACCTTAAACCTATGCCTCCTAGTAATTGACCCCTCTACCCTGGGGAAAAGCCTCTGACTATCCACTCTGCCTATGCCCCTCATAATTTTGTAGACCTCTATCAGGTCGCCTCTCAACCTCCATCATTCCAGTGAGAACAAACCGAGTTTATTCAAGCGCTCCTCATAGCTAATGCCCTTCATGCCAGGCAACATCCTTTCATAGTCATTTCATGTCTGCGTATGTTTCCTTCGGGCACTCTGGTTTCCTCCCACAGTCCAAAGGTTAGGTGGATTGGCCATGCTAAATTGCCCTTAGTGTCCAAAAAGATTGGGTGGGGTTACTTGTTTATGGGGACAGGGTGGAGGTGTGGGCTTAGGTAGGGTGCTCTTTCCAAGGGCCGGTGCGGACTCGATGGGTTGAATGGCCTCCTTCGGCACTGTAGATTCTATGATTCTATAAATTGATCTCTAATATATCATTGTGAAGCATGAACTAGGTATTTATACCAGTAGGATTCACCAACAGCAGCATGCATGTTTGGACTTAATTCTAAATTTCTTTCTTACTGCTGCATTGGAAAGGCCGTAACAGAAGGAAATCTAAACGAGCAGCAAAGTCCTCAAACCACCTTCATGAAATGGCCATTCGGATTGTTTTTTTTTTTTAAATTTAGATTAGCCAATTATTTTTTCCAATTAAGGGGCAATTTAGCGTGGCCAATCCACCTACTCTGCACATTTTTGGGTTGTGGGGGCGAAACCCACGCAGACACGGGGAGAACGTGCAAACTCCACACGGACAGTGACCCAGAGCCGGGATCGAACCTGGGACCTCAGCGCCGTGAGGCGGTTGTGCTAACCACTAGGCCACCGTGCTGCCCTGCCATTCGGATTGTTGATCGGATTGTTGAAATGGAGAGGATGATGCAGTGCTCAAGCCCATGTCCCCAGACTGGTACTTGTTAATGCAATTTGATCTTCTTTGCTCTCAACTTTCACCCATTCAGGTATTTGCGAGCTGAATAAACACCATGAAACCGTGGCCCCGGCACCTGTTGGTAAAAAGACTACCATTTCACAATCACACGCACACAAAAAAACATCATGTACACACACCCATAGGAAATTCCATGAGGGAAACAACTTTGGAAGCATACCCCTTTTCTCATAGCATTGAGTGAAAATAATGCATTTCAGTCGGAGAGGAAGGACCTGCCCTCAATCTCATCTCTTCCACTCCCTTTATGAAGCATTGCCTCAGTGTCAAAGTGTGAGTCTGATTGGAAATAACAGGCAGTGACGCACTTTTGAGGTAACGTGGAATTATTTAATCACCAAAACAGTGGAATAACTACACAATACTTGCGTTATTGGGATTGAAATTTGAGAACGATCTGAACCATTAGGAAAAGGCTGGAACAGTGCATGATTTTTGATATGAGTAGCAGCAAGACAAAAGTGAGTTCAAATGGACATTTTGATGATTTGGGTATTGAGATTTTGTTTTGTTGGTTCCCAATTTTGTGCTCTTGAATGTCGCTTTCTGCCATGCACGAGAATATATATGGGAACATAGGAACAGGAATCGGTAATTTAGTCCCTCAAACCTGTTCTGTCATATAATTGATCTGCAACTATACAAGGGGCGGGACCTTCTCACCCCGCGGCGTGTTTTGTGCCCATTGGCCGGTGGTGGGATCAGAAGATCCCACCGGTGGGAACAGGCAAAATACTTTGACCAGTTTTTTCGCCAGATCCCTTAACATCTTTGGCTAATAATGATTGGGAAAAGAGAGTAGGGGGCATGGAGGACATGGAGAAGGAGAGCCGTTAATTCAACTTTATGTAGCTTGAAGAGAATTTATAGAAGCAGAATTGAACCAATCGGAGATGTAGAATAATATTATGTTTTCAGCCAACCCTCTCCATCCTTGGTGTATACCCATGTCGGGTATCATCCCTCCATTGGAGAAAAAGGAAAACATCCTGCACCCTCATGTTCAAGGAGGTTTCAGCGATCCTGGGGGTGGGGGGCGGACACAGCTTGCATTTTACAAGATAAATGGCAGTAACGTCACCAAGATGAATGCAATCTCCCAATCTCAGAGGTGACTTCTTGGTTTGGTTTTTTAAAATTTAAAGTACCCAATTATTTTTTTCCGATTAAGGGGCAATTTAGCGTGGACAATCCACCTATCCTGCACATCTGTGGGTTGTGGGAGTGAAACCCACACAGACGCAGGGAGAATGTGCAAGAATTCTCGATTTAAGTAGGCCCCTGGATGTCCATCGTAAATTACACTCAGACTTCTGGTTTGTGATGCGATCGAGTGAAAAAAAACCTCCCTGTTGTATTTAAGTGAATGGTTATGACCAGTTCTGAAATCCTGCTCAGCTGGTATGTCCTACATCCATCCCATCACTTCCAACCGAAAGCCAACTCGGGGTTATAATCAACCCTGATAGTTTTGCTAGTCATTCATGATCAATGTTTCAGGTTTGACACTCATTCCTTGCGGAGTTGGCTGATTATCATTGGGGGCGTTGGCTGAGGTGCTACTATTAACTGCATAAACCTGGGAAAGAGAAAATTGGCCACTTTCCCATTCCTGATCGGTATCCGGTCATCCCCGATCGAAACTCACAGACTGAAAAGAGGGTTGGACTCAATGTGATCTATTATAGGATAGCCCACTGACATTCGTCATCCAAACACACACGTGCAAGGAAATAGAAGATTACCGCTGCTTGTGCATCGAAACCTCGGTGACAGGGTCAAAGCCTGAAGGAGAAGAGGTGAGAGGAGAAAACTGTAGGGGGAAAAAGACTGGGACATGCTGAATGAAAATGCATAATTCACATTGAAATAAGTTCCAGTGAACCACTGCCCCCTGAGCACATGTTGGTACCAACGTACCAAATCAGTATCCAGTTCCCAGTAAACAAAATCAATTTTGATCAATGGAACTGAACTTACCTTGTGCCAAGTGATACTCAGATTCAGAATTCCAGCTATCTCCTTATTTAGGAGCAGACACTCTGGCTCCTCCGTCTGTCTGGGGATCCGTTCAATATTCAATTGAGTTCTTTGGGGCTATTTATTCAACAAAGCATCTGAAAGGTTTCCCATGTTATTCCGTTTTAAAAATCACGTACCCAAGCCCTTCTCTTTGAGGGGTGTGTGTGTTCAATCAAATGTGTGCCTGACAAAAGCGGCGTGAAAGGAAAATAAAATTGTAAATTTTGTTCTGCGTGCCCTTTTCCAAAAGTGGATGGAGGTGAGAGGTCAAGTATAAGTCACAATACCAAGATAGGATGTATTTGTATTTCTTCATTGACATAATCCCAGGGCCAGTTTTATCACAACTCAAACTATGTGGTTGTGACATCCTGTAGCCTGTGTTTACAGAGCAAAGAAAAGAATGTTAGACCTTGATTCAACGCCAAACTCATGTTAAAAAAAATCTATTGAGGCAGTATTTTGTTTATAAGTTACAAAGGAAGTAGACATGATGGAGACTGAAAGACACATTCAACTCTGGCCCATTCCAACCCGAAAATATGAGTGTCCCAGGCATCTGGCATAGTAACTGCCGCATTGCTCCTGGGATCCCCACAAATAACCTTTTAATTACAGAATGTTTCTGAGTAATTTTGACATGTTCAGCCAATGGTAATCGGCAATGCTAATACTCAGATGACTCAACATGCTGTATATATGCATTGGCTCTTGGCAGAACTTAAAGTGACACAGAGCATTTACAACAGTGAATGTAATAGTTGAAGATGGCAGGGCAGGTTGGGGAAGTGACTGGCTTATGGAAGAGAAACAGTTTATAGACAATTGGGAAGGTCCATATGGTATACATGTTAATGTATAGTCAAAGAGGTTGATAGGGGCAGACAGGCAAACACACAGAAGGCATAATCAAAGAACAACAAAGGCATAATTGACCAAACCTGAGAAGCAAGGGAGGAAGTTACCATCCAGCAGTCTCAGAAAGTAGACAGGCCAGTTTCCAGCCACCAAGCCTGAAAGTCAAGTTTACAGCAAGCACGCTTCCAAGTCTTAGAGCCAAGGCATTGCAAAAAACCGTTGTGACAGCAGTTTTAAAATATCTTCGCTGGACCGGAAAAAGGCAATTCCCAGATTTGGGCATCATCCCTGCATTGTGTCGTAACTGTAGCTGGTTATTCAATTTGAATGTTGTTTGTGTAACAGGGGAAGTCTTAGAGAGTTCAGATATCGGAGATATATTTTGTAACAAGGGGTATGTTCTATATAAAATTTGTGTTTAATAATTCAGACATTTTAATTGCGTGACAGTAGAGTAGTCAGGTTTGTGTGTATTTGTCTTTTTGTTACTTCAATAAATCATAGAATCGTAGAATCATAGGATTTACAGTACAGAAGGAGGCCATTCGGCCCATCGAGTCTGCACCGGCCCTTGCAAAGAGCACCCTACCCAAACCCACACCTCCACCCCATCCCCGTAACCCAGTAACCCCACCTAACCTTTTCAGACACTAAGGACAATTTAGCATGGCCAATCCAACTAACCTGCCCATCTTTGGACTGTGGTTGGAAACCAGAGCACCCGGAGCACCCGAAGGAAACCCACACAGACACGGGAAAAATGTGCAGACTCCACACAGACAGTAACCCAAGCCAGGAATCAAACCTGGGACCCTGGAACTGTGAAGCAACTGTGCTAACCATTCTACTACCGTGCTGCCCATGGACCATTAATAATTATTACCCGATGACTGGACTATTTCTTCTCACTGGGGTTTCACTTGTCTACTCACACCAAAGCAAAGCAAAACTGTACAGCCCCACGAACTGATGTTCCAAGTTGGTACACCCTCCCAGGTAACATCATCGTGGTTTGTGAAAATGGCCACTTAATGGCCTTGCAAGAGCCTTTCCTTATGAAGCCTCAATCTTTTAGGTTGGTGGGCACCTGATGACAGAGGGTGTTAAACAGAAAAAGTTCTCACCCTCAATCTCAAAGTAAGGGGTGGGGGGGTGAAAGCTTAGTGCCTCAATTGGAAGGCCCTTTCAGACTGGGGACACCTTTCCCTCAAGGACCGGAGACCAATAGCCCTCCTCCCACCCTCACCCTAGCCCACAACAGTGGGATTGCCCCCCTTGCCAACACCCCAGGGCATCTCCTACCCACCCCTCCTGGGGATTCCTGATACTTACCAGCACTGTGGTTTCCGAGACCTGGTCTCTGACACAGCGCTGCAGTCCCTTCTGCGGCCACAGCAGCGCTGTGTCTGGATGGGCTGGAAAGCTGTTGGACAATCAGATTCGCCGACAGTTCCTCAAGGCGCGTCTCTTTCCAAGCATGGACAGAAGTCCCGCCAGCTGCCAATCATTGGTCATTAGAGGGTGAAATGGCCACGGGCCTGTTGGCCTCGGCGGGTATGTGTTTCCCGCTTTTGACTCTCCAGATGACGGGCACCGAGGAATCGCATACTGACAATTTAGGACTTGAATCTGCAATGTTCACTTGCCTGGGAGTGTGGTGGAGGGAGCTTCAATCATGGCTTGCAAAAGCCAACTGGATACGCAGCTGAAGATGAAAAACTGCAGGGCCTCGGGGGAAAAGGCTGAGGAGTGAAACTGGTTGAGTTGCTCTTATCGATAGCTGGCAAGGCTAAGTCCTTTTCTGCACGTACCATTCTATGATTCTATAATTTTTTTAACGTCATTGGAAGCATGCATTTGACATGATAAATTGCACCCTTAGATCATTTTGTTGCCGGATTCCGGAATTGATTCTTCAAGCTAGAAGCATGAAAACACATACAGCCTTCAAGTAGAAATGCATGAATGACTAAAATACTTTGGGATGTTCTGGGGTCAGGATAGCATAGGAACAGGAGTAGGTTATTGGATGCCTTGAAACTGTTCCATCATTCAATTAGACCATGGCTGTATCTGTACTTCAACTCAATTACCTTTGTCATCAATCCCTTGATACCCATATCTAACAAATACCTATCACTCTTAACCTTGAAAATTCCACATCGACAGAATTTAAGTTCGCATTACCCTTCCCGATTTCACTCTGTCATGGCCTAATCTAACTTTTATGATCATGCCCTCTTTTGCTGGAATATTTGTATAAGCAAGTTTTGACAGTAAGCAGAGGGACCAGTGCAGTACAGTACTAAGCCAGAGAGACTATGATTTTCCAAGCTCAGTAACATTGTCTGTGCTGAGATATTTTTACAAGCCGGTAGGAGATGGGGCCCCATCATCTCACCAATCTCTGTGTTTCCAGGATGTTTCTTCCTACGGATGTATGGGTTTGAGTGGGATGGCAGTGTTGGTTCATGAGTCCTAGTGACTTCCGAGCCCTCTCTTAGATTTGCAGGCTTTCCCACAGTGAGGACATGTGGTTGTCGGCCGATGGACCGTGCCTCGAGAAGCTGTTCTTTCTTTCTACCTGCTTCTCCACTCTCTCACAGTGGCCGCTCTTCTTTATTGGAAAGACTTGGTACCCATTTCAATAACGGTTCGCCACTGTGGTTCGGTTTAGACCACCCCTTACCATGTGCTGATGCTAACAGAGTAGACTTCACAGAGGCTCTGAGTTGTCTCTGAAACAGTTCTTCTGGCCTTCACATCTGAACCAGCTCTGGTCGAGCAAGTCTGGGCAGTCTGGCATCACATGTCCGATCCGTGTCACTGATGTGCGATTATCATGTCCTTTTTATCTGTCATGTCTGAATCTTGGTGGGATGCTCATATTAATCTTTTGCCCCCTCCCACTTGATTCACAAACCCTTCTAAGGTGGCATTGGTGATGTTGTTCTAGTACCTCAATGTGGTGTCTATAAGTTGTCCATGAACCATGGAAAGTGTGGGAAAATTCACCACCCATTTGAAAGTTTAGTGTAAGGCCTGATAGTATGATTCACAAAAGCTCTAAAACTAATTTATCATAGACAGAGCTAACACATTGGATTGGGTGGTGTACCTCTTTATCAATGTCAGTTTTTTGGGATAGATAGGTTCGAGGATATGGGAAGTGAGGGGCATTTTCCAATCTCAATTGAAGGTAATTGGGTGCGAAATGCTACACAATTGATCCTGAGCATAATTGGGATAGGTCAAGGGAAAGAATTAGCCATGGCTTCCATGCCCAGACACCATCCAGTGTGAGAATCTGTCACTGAATGCCAGGTGAGGACAGCATTAAGTTTGGCTCACTCAGTAGTCTGTTAAACTTAGGCCTCAAAATTCGATGACAGCATGTTGGTCAGACACAGGCAACAGCCGAAGTATCCCACATGGTGAGTGGATACGTCGTCTGGAAACCAGTAAGGGCAGGAAACGAGGCATCCAGGTTCCATGCCTAATACAGGTATTAATACACAGATAGAGGACCTGATTCTGTTTGACACCTTCATGACAAATTGAGCTTCCCTGAATGCAGGAATGCTGCAGTGAGTAACTCACCTCCTGACTCCCCAAAGCCTGTCTACCATCTACAAGACACAATTCAGGAGCTGATGGAATATTCTCCTCTTGCCTGAATGAGTCCAGTTCAATCATCACTCAAGAAACTCAGCACCATCCAGGATACAACGTTCACTTGATTGGCACCACATTCACCACCTTAACAATGCTCTCCTTACACCACCGGCACACAGTGACAGCAGTGTGTACCATCTGCAAGACGCACTGCGGGCACTCATCACCATGACCACTGCCACCCGAAAAGACAAGGGCAGCCGATACATGGGCACACCACTGCCTGCAAGTTCCCCTCCAAGACACTCACCATCCTTATGGAAATACGTCGCCGTTCCTTCAATGTCGCTGGGTCAAAATCCTGGAACTCCCTTCCTAGCAGCACTGTGCATGTACCTACAACACTTGGATTGCAGCACAAAATGATTCCTGCCATAATGAACTGTAGCTATGAGGATAGATTGAGGAGGTGGGGATTGGTTTCCTTGGAGAAAAGAAGGTGGAGACTTGAGAGAGCTATTCAGGATTCTGAGGAGTAGATGGACAGAGTAGATAGTGAGAAACGTTCCCGCTCAAGAGAGCATCAAAACTAAAGGGGACAGATTCAAAATATTTAGCAAAAGGAGTAAAAACAACGAGGAAGATTTTTTTTTTTCATTTTGGAGTCTGGAACAAACTTCCTGAAAGGGTGGTGGAGGCAGGTTCAATTAAGGTATTCAGAAGGAAATTGGATTGCTATCTGCAAATAAAGATTACGGGGATGAGGCAGAGTTAGTAGGTCTCGGTCGAAGGTTTTTTCAGAAAGCCGGTGTAGACTCGATGGGCTGAATGGCCTCCTTCTGCCATGAGAGATTCTGGGGATCTGAGTTCAAAAAGGGGGTTCATCTTCAGGGCAATTAGGGATGGGCAATAAATGCGGGCCTAGCCAGCGATGCCCACATCCTGTGAAATATTATAAACAAAAAACAACATTAAAGCAGTAGGAGGTGAAATTGGTCCATAGCAGCAATGCAAAATAATAATAATAATCTTTATTAGTGTCACAAGTACGCTTACAGCAACACTGCAGTGAAGTTACCATGAAAATCCCCCAGTCTCCACACTATGGAACCTTGTTCAGTACACTGAGGGAGAATTCAGAATGTCAAATTCACCTAACAGCACGTCTTTCGGAGCTTGTTGGAGGAAACCGGAGATCCCATGGAAACCCACGCAGACACAGGAAGGTGCAAACTCCGCACAGACAATGACCCAGGGTGGGAATCATAAGACCATAATACCATAAGACGTAGGAGCAGAATTAGGCCACTCGGCCCATCGAGTCTGCTCCGCCATTCAATCATGGCTAATATTTTCTCTTCCCCATAACCCCTGATCCCCTTATTAATCAAGAACCTATCTATCTCCGTCTTAAAGACACTCAGTGATTTGGCCTCCACAACCTTCTGTGGCAAGGAGATCCACAGATTTACCACCCTCTGGCTGAAAGAATTCCTCCTCATCTCTATTTCAAAGGATCGTTCCTTTAGTCTGAGATTGCGTCCCCTGCTTCTAGTTTTTCCGACAAGTGGAAACATCCTCTCCACGTCCACTCAATCCAGGCCTCGCAGTATCCTGTAAGTTTCAATAAGATCCCCCCCTCATCTTTCTAAACTCCAACGAGTACAGGCCCAGAGTGCTCAACCGTTCCTCATACGACAAGTTCTTCATTCCAGGGATCACTCTTGTGAACCTCCTCTGGGCCCTTTCCAAGACCAGCACATCCTTCCTTAGATATGGGGCCCAAAACTGCTCACAGTACTCCAAATGGGGTCTGGCCAGAGCCTTATATGTCCTCAGAAGTATATCCCTGGTCTTGTATTCTAGCCCTCTCGACATGAATGCTAACATTGCATTTGCCTTCTTAACTGCCGACTGAACCTGCACGTTAACCTTAAGAGAATCGTGAACAAGGGCTCCCAAGTGCCTTTGTGTTTCTGATTGCCTAAGCTTTCCCCATTTAGAAAATAATCTATGCCTAAATTCCTCCTTCCAAAGTGCAGAATCTCACACTTTTCCACATTGTATTCCATCTGCCACTTCACTGCCCACTCTCCCAGCGTCTCCAAATCCTTCTGCAGCCCCCTTGCTTCCTCAATACTACCTGCCCCTCTACAGATCTTTGTATCATCTGCAAACTTTGCAACATTGCCTTCAGTTCCTTCTTCCATATCATTATGTATATTGTGAAAAGTTGTGGTCCCAGCACAGACCCCTGAGGCACACCACTCGTCACCAGCTGTCATCCTGAAAAAGACCCTTTCATCCCCACTCTCTGCCTTCTGCCAGTCAGCCAATCCTCTATCCATGCCAGGATCTTACCCTTAACACCATGGGCTCTTAAATTATTCAACAGTCTCCTATGCGGCACCTTGTCAAAGGCCTTCTGGAAATCTAAATAAATCACGTCCATTGGTTTTCCTTTGTCTAACGTCCTTGTTACCCCCTCAAAGAACTCTAACAGATTTATCAGACATGGCCTCCCTTTGACAAATCAGTGCTTACTCAGTCCTATTTTATCATCAACTTCCAAGTACTTCGTCATCTCATCTTTAATAACAGACTCTAAAATCTTACCAATGACCAAAGTCAGGTTAACCGGTCTATAATTTTCCGTCTTCTGCCTCCTCCCTTCTTAAACAGTGGTGTTACATCAGCCACTTTCCAGTCCTCTGGGACCCTTCCTGCCTCCAGTGATTCCTGAAAGATCACCACCAATGCCTCCACAATTTCCTCAGCTATCTCTTTTAGAAACCTGGGGTATAGTCCATCTGGTCCAGGTGACTTATCCACCTTCAGACCTTTCAGTTTCCCCAGAACCTTCTCCTTAGTAATGGTCACTGCACTCACCTCTGCCCTCTGATTCTTCTGGAGCTCTGGCATCCCACTGGTGTCTTCCGCCGTGAAGACTGATGCAAAGTAACTATTCAGTTCATCTGCCATTTCTTTGTTTCCTATTATTACTTCTCCAGCCACATTTTCCAGTGGTACAATGTCTATTTTTGCCTCTCTCTTACCTTTTATTTATTTTTTAAAAATATTTTTTATTCTCCTCCTTTTTCCCATTTTCTCCTAAATTTACACCCACCAACAATAAATAATAATCAGTAAACAAATATCCCAATCCCCATATCAATAACAACGATCCCATCCTCCCACCAAACCCCAAACATTAGCCCGCATGTTCACATAAACAAATGACAAAAAGAAATCAGGAATCACCCATAGTCACCATTAACACACCGCCCCCTCCCCAACCCTCCACCCACCCCCCCCCCAACTAATGTTCGATGTTATCCAGTTCTTGAAAGTGCGTAATGAATAATGCCCCTGAATTGTAGAACCCCTCCATCCTTCCCCTCAGCTCAAACTTAACCTTCTCAAGAGTCAAGAATTCCAACAGGTCCCCCACTACGCCAGGGCACAGGGTGGGGAGGTTGCTGTCCAACCCTTCAGGATCTCGTGTGATCAACGAGGCGAAGGCTACAACATCTGCCTCCGCATCCATTTCCAACCCTGGCTGGTCTGACACCCCGCGTATGGCCTCCTGGGGCCTGAGTCCAGTTTCACATGCACTTTAGAAATTACACTAAAAATCTCCTTCCAGTAATCCTCTAGCTTTGAACAGGACCAAAACATATGAACGTCATTAGCCCCCACAACGCTCACACACATCTTCTGCTCCTTCAAAGAATCGGCTCATTCTTGCCCTCGTGAGGTGTGCTCTGTATACCACCTTCTGCTGCATCAGCCCCAACCTCCCGCATGAGGTGGAGGCATTCACTCTCCGGAGCACCTCACATCAGCACCCCTCCTCTATGTCCTCTTCCAACTCTTCCTCCCACTTTGCTTTGATCCCTTCCAGTGGTGTCTTGTCCTCTTTCAAAATAGCTCCGTAAACCGCTGACACTACCCGCTTCTCCAGTCTCCCTGTCGTCAGCACCACCTCCAGCAATGTGTACCCCGGCTCCACCGGGAAGCTCTGTATCTCCTTTCTGGCAAAATCTTGAACCTGCGTGTATCTAAATATTTCCCCCTGTTCAAGCCCATATTTCGCTTCCAGCTCCTTCAATCCTGCAAACCGACCCCTAAGAAACAAATCTTTTTGTGTCTTAATCCCCTTTTCCCATTTCCGAAAATTTTCATCCCACCTCCCTGGCTCAAATTGTGGTTCCCCCGAATTGGCATTTCCCTTGACACTGCCCCCCAACCCGAAGTGTTGGTGAAACTGCCTCCAAATTTTCAATGAAGCTATTATTACCGGACTCCCTGAGTATTTCCCCGGGGCTATCAGCAGCGGCGCTGTTGCTATTGCTTTCAATCCTGACCTCCTGCACAAACTCTCCTCCATTCTGACCCACTGGGAATCAACCCCTCTGACCCAGCTCCGTACCTTCTCCACATTCGCCGCCCAGTAATAATACATCAGGTTCGGAAGGCCCAAACCCCCTGCCTGCCTTCCCCTCTGTAGTAGCACCTTTCTAACTCTGGCCACCTTCCATCCCCATATGAACGAAGTAATCCTTCCCTCAGTCTCTCTGAAAAAAGCCTTTGGCAGGAAAATCGGCAGGCATTGCAAATTAAACAGAAATCACGGCAACACGTTCATTTTAACCGCCGGTTCCCGACCCGCCAGTGACAGGGGGAGACCATCCCACCTTGTCAGATCAGCTTTCACTCTCCCCACCAAACTAGAGATGTTGTACCTGCAGAACCCCTCCCCCCCCCCCCCCCCCCCCCCACTCCCGGGCAACCTGAACCCCCAGGTCTCTCTTATCTTTTATATATTGAAATGAACTGTTCCTATCTTCTTTTATATTACTAACTAACTTGCACTCATATTTCATCTCTCTCCCCTTATTGCTTTTTTAGTTGCCCTCTGCTCACTTTTAAATGATTCCCAATCCTCTGGTTTCCTACTAATCCTTGCCACTTTGTAAGCTTTTTCTTTTGCTTTTATGCTGTCCTTGACTTCCCTCATCAGCCATGGATGCCTTGTCCTGTCCTTAAGATGTTTCCTCCTCCTAGGGATCAATTTCTGTTGTGCCTCCCGAATAACCCCCCAAAACTCCTGCCATTGCTGTTCCACCATCTTCCCTGCTAGTCTCCTTTTCCAATCAACTCTGGTCAGCTCCTCCCTCATGTCTTTGTAGTTACCCTTATTTTAAAAAAAAAATTTAGAGTATCAATTCATTTTTTCCAATTAAGGGGCAATTTAGCCTGGCCAATCCACCTAAACAACACATCTTTGAGTTGTGGGGGCGAAACCCACGCAAACACGGAGAGAATGTGCAAACTCCACACGGACAGTGACCCAGGGCCTGGATTGAACCTGGGACCTCAACGCTGTGAGGAAGGAGTGCTAACCACAGCGCCACCGTGCTGCCCAGTAGTTCCCCTTATTTAATTGTAAAACAGTTACATCTGATTGCAGCTTCTCCCTCTCAAACCGCAGGGTAAATTCTATCACATTGTGGTCACTGCTCCCTTAGGGTTCCTTCACCTTAAGTTCCCTAATCAAGTCTGCCTCATTACACATCACCAAATCCAGGATTGCCTGTTCCCTAGTGGGCTCTGGAAACAGGCCACCTAATGTCTACCGTGACAGTTTATATTTTACATTGACTTCGAAAATATTGCCAAGATTTTTATGTTCAAATCAAATGAGAGTCACAGAAAGCCAAAGGACGGGATTCTCCGAACCACCCACTGGGCTGGAGAATCGCCGGGGGGCGGTGTAAATCCTGCCCCCGCCGGCTGCCGAATTCTCCGGCACCGGGGTTTTGGCGGGGGCGGGAATTGCGCCCCTGCGGTCGCTGGCCGCTGGCAGCGCCCCCCCCCGGTGATTCTCAGGCCCACGATGGGCCAAGCAAGTGGCCGCCCGTTTTAGGCCGGTCCCGCCGGCGTAAATTAGACCTAGTGCTTACCGGCGGGACCTGGCTCTGCGGGCAGCCTCCGGGGGGAGGGGGGGGGGGGCACGGTGGCTGGCCCGCGATCGGGGCCCACCAATCCGCGGGCGGGCCTTTGCCATGGGGGCACTCTATCCCTCCGCACCAGCTGCTGTCAACCTCCGCCATGGCCCGTGCAGAGACGAACCCCCCTGTGCACGCACTGGGATGACGCCAGCACACGCTGTCGCTCCCGCGCATGCGCCAACTTGCGCCGGTTGGCGGAGGCCCTTCGGCGCTGGTTGGCATGGCGCCAAGCCCCTTCCACGCCAGTTGGCGCAGCGCCAACCCCGCCGGCATTGGCCTAGCCCCTGAAGGTGGGGAGGATTCCGCACCTTCCGGGCGGCCCAATGCGGGGTGGTTCACGCCACTCCTCGACAGTGGCACCGCCCGTCCCGCTGGGTAGGGGAGAACCCCGCCCAAGGTGGCAAGGCTCTCAAAAGAGCTTGAACCATTGCTCTGCAAAATTGAGTGGAAAGCAGATCAGCTAGCGAAAGGTTGGTTCGTGATTTGCTATGAATTCATACTGCTGCATGGACCAATTTCATGCCGTAATGTTTCACCCAAAGTTACACAATGGACTTGATTTAATGAGGCCTTCCTGAGTCAGCTAGGTGATGGGAAGGCCTACATAATTACAGGGGAAGGCCACACCTCCCATTTCCACTAGCAGAAAAACTGACCCCATTATGTCAGCAGAATGAATGGACAGAAAGGGGAACCTGTCTGTTGGTTAATTAGGGTCATTGACGAGCCACTTAACAGTCATTATCCCTGAGCTCATTGGAATTTTGTTGTGGCTCCGAGATTCTCCAAAACTCACATCGGTTTCCCATGTCTCCGGAAGGCTGCTTATCAAGTTTACCAGGAGGCCCCCAGGGCGGGCGCTCTTTCAAAGGCAATTCATGCCCGATTAGGGACCTGACTGAGAGCCATCCCTCTCCCTGCGTTTGAATCGAGACACTCCCCCTCCCTCTCCCCACAACTCCAATCCCACCTTCACTCACCTTTGGCCCAGCCCCCTTCATCGATCCGAGGTCTCTGATGATTGCATTACTGGCAGGAATCACCACTCACAATAGCGCTGACAAGCAATGGAGAGCTGCTGGCCTGGCAGCTCTCACAGGCTAGAATTCCTGCTGGCAGAATTTCTGCTGCTAAATCCTGGGGCCAGCCCCGTGCTGGCTACTTCAATGCTTCATAGGCAATCAGTCTGGTTGGATCTCACCATCAAAACAATGTAGTTTTCCAGCCAGTTCTCCAACTGATGTGCAGGACCCACATTGCAAGCTCGATATCCAGACTAATGGCTATTTCCAGGTGTACACAATGGGTGGGACTGGAAGCAGCTGCATTATCTGCTTCTGCCTGAGAACATCAAAAAGACTTGCTACCACACATCTTAATTGGCTGGCCATTTAAGAGCCGGTTATTGAAGAAGGACTGCTGGCAGGGGTGCACGTCACCTCCAAGTGACTTTCCACTGATGTGAGTCTGCATGCTGGCAGCTTCAGGAGGGGGAGAGAATGGTGGGTTGATTCAGATGCTGATAGCTTCATTGTACTATTGCCAGTTTATTGTTTAATGTTTGGAGGCCGTGTGTTTGTCTGCTGCAGCCCCTTTTGTTCTGAGCCCTGGATCCCGGAAAGGGGTGCTCTCTCATTCTTCCGTCATGCTCTGCGTCAGTGTGACTTTCTGGTGTATTTTACGCTACCCCCAAGCGATTTTCCACTGATTCGAGTCTGCTGCTGGGAGTTGATGGAGGGGGAGAGAGTGGCGGGTTTATTTGGATGCTGCTAACTTCATTGTACTGTTTAATGTTTAATGTGTATTTGGTTTTCTTTGCATGAATATATTGTGTTTGCATCAATGTTCTGTAGCAAAGTGGTGCCTGTGTATGTAGCACAGTGCCTTGTCCTTGTGTGTTAGTGGTTAATGTGATTATGTGGACTGTTAAATAGTTTGTTTTTATCTTTTGTTTGTTGATCGTTTGATTCATTAAAGAGTGCCAGCTGGGGTGAGAGTGTGCCTGGCACTGGATCCAATGGGGCCCCGGGGGAAGTTTAAATGCGACTGTGACAGAACACAGAAGACAGCCAGGAGTGATGGAGGAGGCACAGGGACCTGGGCAAAAAGAAAAGTAATGGCAGCAGCACCCTGTTGGCACGCCGGGTAGGTGGTCACTCTGCCCCCCCACATCTCAGGCGAGTGACTGTGCACTCTTATGGAGGCGGTGAGTGCCAGGCAGGCCATCCTCATGCAAGGGGAGACCACCCCAACAAACAAAGAAGATCTGGGCAGAGGTGGCAGCCAAGTCCATTGGGCATGAGATGGTGCGCTGCACCTGGACGTAGTTCCAGAAAAGGTTCATTGATCTTCTGCGGTGGGAGAATTTGTGGGAATGCAAGGGTCATGAGCATGGTATGGTACAGGTGGAAAATGGTGTACTGATTAGAGCTTTGTACTTATAGGATAAGAGAAGCCATAATGCTGCAGTGTGCACAGCAACTGGCGGTGGGATAGCCAATCTGCTCACCCTGAGCAAATGTGAGATGGACGCCTTGAGTCAAGTTTAAGCTTGCATCTCTGTGAAAAATTAGATCAAGATTTTGTTTCAATGCCCCGTGTGTCTTTTATGTTTTCCATAGGTATAGGCTTCATCAACATCTTTCGATAGACGGCAGGGGGCAGCAAACTTTATTACCTGGGTTGTGAGGCGACATGGGATCATGGCATTGTATTCTCACAAATGTTGGTGAAGGAGGAAGTGCCCTTACACTGAGGTGGAAGGGAGGCCTCGGCAGACTAGCTGAAGGAGCATTGAATCAAAGCCTCCCTAGTGTCTCTGCTTCCGTAAAGATTCCTCATGTCTTCCTCCTCATTCTCCTCCCGTGCCTTTCCAGGCTCCTCATCAGATTCAATCTGTAGAATCTTCGTCTGAGGTGCGTGGAGCTCCCTCGGTATCCTCATCCTTGAGTGGGTTCCCATATGCCAGTGCCAGTTCAATAACCCTATTTCCTCCCGCCCACCGCCCTTGTGGAGACATGACACCTCTGTCCTAGGGTGAAGAGTGACATCATGAACCACCTTTTCAATGGGTACCGGTTGCCATCCAGCTACAAACCATCCAACTAATCTGAAGCCACGGACAGCTGTGGCACCTGGCAGTGTCGCAGAATGTTTGCATCATGTGAGCTGCCTGAGTAGCTTGAAGAATCTGGCTCCTATGGTTGCATTATATTTACGTGTTCACACAGCGGTGACCCTTTCTATTCACAAAGGCAACTGGTGGATCCGCTAGAGCATTGATGACCACATGAGTGCAGGCTATGCGCCCTGGATGTGAGAGAACGTAGCATAACCGCAAAGCTTCTGGCTCACTCAGCCTGGCTGGCTTGGTCCACCTGGCATTGAACAAATGCGTGGACCTGTCTGAGTAGAGAATCAATTACAAGCTTGGTAAAGCTATGGACGACGGATGAGATACTCCACACATATCCTCCACAGACCCCTGGAATGACCTGAATGCATAAACATTGAGGGCTATTGTGACCTTCAGAGCCACTGGCTTTGGGTGCCCACCCACACTGTTGGAGACGATTTCCAAACCAATCATGTGGCATAATTATGTCACAGTGTCCTGAAATAGGAAGAGCCTCCTGCAGCAGTGGATCTCAGACATGTTGATGTTCCTGTTCCTCTCCTCCCACAGGTATTTCTCTGCCACCCTGCCTGTAACACCTGGCCTCCTCTCCCTTCGGCCCCTCTCTTCTTCAGAGGGCATGCCCCCAGTGGAGTACACAATCTCTATCTGCTGAAATGCAGATGGCACTGCCCTGTGCACTGAAGGCTACCACTGGTGGAAATGCTCCAACAGAGTTCGCGTAACAAAAGAGTCCTCAGAAGAAGGCTAACAATGCAAATACTTCAGAGGAAAAAGTCTGAAATCTAAAGACTAAAGCAACAGCAAACTCTAACCTGAATTCTTAACAACTCATGTAGTCAATGCTCCAGTCCCCTTTTAACCCGCTCTTGGATGAAAAAACGGGATGGCCACCTGCCCATGTTGCCCGTATACGGGGAAAGTCATGTCTCAAGGGGAAAGTCATGTCTCACAAATTTGATTGTGGTTTTTAAAGGGGTAATCAAGAAGGTAGATTAGGGCAGTGCAGTCGACATTGTCTACATGCACTTTAGCAAGGCCTTTGACAAGGTACCGCATTGTAGGTTGTTGCAAAAGGTTAAATCTCATGGAACCCAGGGCGAGGTAGCCAATTGGATACAAAATTGGCTTGGCGACTGAAGCCAAAGGGTGGTTGTGGAGGGTGGTTTTTCAAACTGGAGGCCTGTGACCAGCGGTGTGCCTCAGGGATCAGTGCTGGGTCCACTGTTATTTGTGATATATATAAATGATTTGGATGAGAATGTAGGAGGCATGGTTAGTAAGTTTGCAGATGACACAAAGATCGGTGGCATAGTGGATAGTGAAGAAGGTTATGCAAGATTGCAACAGGATCTTGACCAATTGGGCCAGTGGGCCGATGAATGGCAGATGGAGTTTAATTTGCATAAATGTGAGGTAGATCAAATCAGAGCAGGACCTATTCAGTTGGTAGGGAGTTGGGGACAGTTACAGAGCAAAGAGATTGAGGGGTACAGGTTCATAGCTCCTTGAAGGTGGAGTCGCAGGTGGACAGGGTGAAGAAGGCATTCAGCATGCTAGGTTTTATTGGTCAGATTATTGAATACAGGAGGTGGGACGTCTTGCTGAAGTTGTAAAAGACTTTGGTAAGACCACACATGGAATACTGTATTCAGTTCTGGTCACCCTATTATAGAAGGATATGGTTAAACTGGAAAGAGTGCAGAAGAGATTTACAAGGATGCTACCAGGTCTTGATGATCTGAGTTATAAGAAGAGGCTGGATAGGCTGGGACTTTTTCCCCTGGAGCGTCGGAGGCTTCGGGATGATCTTATAGAGGTCTATAAAATAATGAGGAGCATCGAGTTTTAAAAAAGTTTTTTTAAATTCTCCTTTTTCACATTTTCTCCCACATTTACACCCACCAATAAACAATAATCAGTAACAAATATAATGTCAATCCCCATATCAATAACAACGATCCCATCCTCCCACCAAATCCCCAAACATTAGCCCGCATGTTGACATAAACAAATGACAAAGAGAAATCAGGAATCACCCCAATTCTCAAAAGTGCATAATGAATAACGCCCATGAATTGTAGAACCCCTCCATCCCTCCCCTCAGTTCAAATTTGACCTTTTCAAGCGTCAAGGATTTCAGCAGGTCCCCCCTCCAGGCCAGGGCACAGGGTGGAGAGGATGATCTCCACCCTAACAGGATCCGCCTTTGTGCGATCAACAAGGCGAAGGCTACAACATCTGCCTCCGCGCCCGTTTCCAACCTCGGCTGGTCCAACACCCTGAATATGGCCTCCCGAGGGCCTGGGTCCAGTTTCACATGCACCACTTTAGAGATTACCTGAAACACCTCCTTCCAGTAATCCTCCAGCTTCGGACAGGACCAAAACATATGAACGTAGTTTGCGCACCCCCCCCCCCCCCCCCCCCCCCCCCCCCCGCAATGTTTACATATATCTTCTACCCCCTCAAAGAGCCGGCTCATCCTTGCCCTTGGTGCGCTCTATACACCACCTTCAGCTGTATCAGCCCCAACCTCGCACACGAGGTGGAGGTGTTCACCCTCCGGAGCACCTCACACCAGAACACCTCCTCCATATCCTCTCCCAACTCTTCCTCCCACTTTTCCTCAATCCCTTCTAGTCGACATCGTTTCCCAAAGTCTAGAACTAGAGGGCATAGGTTTAAGGTGAGAGGGGAGAGATACAAAAGAGACCAGAGGGGAAATTTCTTCACACAGAGGGTGGTGAGCATCTGGAACGGGCTGCCAGAGGCAGTGGTAGAAGTGGGTAAAGTTTTTTCCTTTAAAAAGCAGTTAGACAGTTACATGGGCAGGGTGGGTTTAGAGGGATATGGGCCAGATGCAGGCAAGTGGGAATAGCTTAGTGATAGAAGCTGGGTGGCATGGACAAGCTGGGCAGAAAGGCCTGTTTACATGCTGTAAACATCTATGACTCTATGACTCTATAACCTAAAAATCACACGGGCAATATAAAATTCCAATCAATTGCCCTTTTAATTGCCTTAACTTGCTGATTAATGGCCAGCGGGCACGCTTTGGACTCCCGCGCACCCCCGCTGACCGAAGTATCACATGAGCGCACGATGACATGGTCGGATTTGTTTATTTCTTTCATAACACGATGCGACAAGTGTGTCAGTGCTCTTTTGCAGCCAATTAAAGTGCATCATTTAAATGACATCAGCATGTAATAAGGTAATTGCAACATAAACACAGTGTAGGTTCCTGTGTCCTAGTGAGCACTGATAACCTTTCTCTCTCTGTCACACCGCAGTGCAGTTTAGGGAGATTTTGCTGTCAATCATCTGGCACCAACTGCCTTGGGGAGATTCCACAGAAAACCATCCTAATAATGGGTTATTGTACAACATTAACTGGTTCGGTTAGGCTCTGTTCTTCTTCTCTGTGCAAAATCCTTCAATTGGGTGCCCAAGGTCAAGAAACATGGCTAAAGAAAACAATTAAGCCCTGAAATGCTCTTTTGTATATTGAAAGCATGATAAATGGTGAAGCATTTTACACACAGCACTGCCATAACTGAAACCAGCCATATATATCAGGAAAAGGTGGCTTAGAAGCAATTAAGAAAAAGTGGAAACAAACTTGAGTTTTAGAAAATCAAAACCCTAACAGAAATACAAGGAGGAAAACAGCAAAAATCAAGTTAATGAACTTAGCTCACGGATCAGCCATGCTCTCATTAAAAGGCAGAGAGACTGGAGGGGCAGAACGGCCCACTCCTGGTCCTATATTCTCACTGACCGAATAAAGAGCCTCTTCAGGCAGAGATATCAGCCAATGAAAGTTAATTGACAGTGACCAAACACAAAACAAATGGAGCAGGGCCATGTAATACAGGCGCGTCGGATGTGAATATGTTTTATTTGTACTGCTAGCTCATGAAATAAAACTGCCATCCACTGCAGAAAATAACTCAACTCAAGCATTCAGAAAGGAATTCAACAAATAATAAATAACTGGGACAAAAGCAAAATGACATGGATGCTGGAAATCTGAAATAAAAGCAGAAACTGCTGGAAGCATTCAGCAAGTCACGCAACATTCTGCGGAGAGAGTTAATGTGGTGACTTCCCTTCATAAGGCACCTGGTCAGAAAAGGAGGAACGAAGCTAGTCATCACAGAGGAAGCTCAGGACAGCGAGTCACTCTCTTTAAAATGACTGTTTTCTTGAGTACCTGCCTTATTTTATTTCTGTTTTTGTGGCTATATTGACAGTATGGCACATGATTGCGTCCCAGGGGTTTACACCACACACTGCTTGTATATGTCCTTGACAGCAACTGGCTGGAGGCTGATCTGCAGCCTTTGGAGGTGAGTGCCTTTGGTCAGTTCAGACATCGCAGCAGTAAATGCATTTCACATCCTGAGATCATGGAAGGTGTTTTGTGAATGCAAGCCTTCTTCAAGGTTTATGGGCGCAGCTGATGGCATAATGACAGGCACAATCAGTGCAGCTGAATATCCTGCTGATTCCGCAGTCCTGACCATCTTATATCCACTTATGTTCTGTAGCATGCTGCTAAGAGACTTGGGGAATTTGAATCTTTATTCAGGAGCTATTTCCATTCTTTATTTATTTGAACACAAATTCCAGAAGCCAAGCGATTGCTGAACATAAGGTGATTAGGGCATCACTTAGTCCAAAGATGGGGCACCCCTTGATATTGTGCAGCATTGCTTGCGTCCCCCTGCACACGCATAAGGGATTTGTACTGCATGGGGCTCCAGTGATGCAGGTTGGCTGCACAGGAGCCTGACCTGAACCTGTTTTTACCATTCTCATCATGGTGGAACTTGTTAGCCCCCCCACCCCCCTCCCATGTTTCCCAACCCTTGATCCAAAGGAAGCTTGTTGTTGGATCGTGTTCAAAGATGTGGGGCGAGATTCTGCCGTAATCGGCGGGGCGGGCAACTCCGGCGGGAAGGAGTGGCTATTTGGATCCCCAGGTCGCGGAATTTGTGTTGGGCTTGTTTAAACGGCAGTCCCGTTAGTGCTGCCCCACCTACTTGTGAGTGTATCGGGAAGATCTCGCTTTTGCTCATGTTGAGTTTGTAGCCCGAGAAGGCGCCAAACTCTTTCAGGAGCGCGATGATTCCGTCCATGTTTCTCTGTGGGCCCGAAATGTAGAGGAGCAGGTCATCTGCATAGAGTGAGACTCCAGCGCCCCTTTGGATCCTCCTCTTGCATGTTATAATTGACATAAAATGGACAAACCACGAGGAATCACCACTTGAAGGTAGTGGGGTTTAGCTTGAATTTAGCCACCTTCAAATGAAAAAAAGGCATCCACAGTCACAGAATAGCTAAGGCCTCTTTCATACTGTTCTCTGGAAGAACAGGCAGAGAACGTTTGTTCACAGCAGAACAATGGTGCAGTAAAGCAATTTAGCTCCTGAGGTCATAGAAACTATAAATTCACTGAAAAGCATGAAGTCAGTTGGAAATCTGAAGTGTTTAGAAATAGTCAGAAGCTCGAAGTGTAACATTAAAGTGACAGCTGAATTTATTTTTTATAACATGGCGCCTCTTGGAAACCAACAGGCTGGAGTCAGTTAATCATTTATGTCAAAGCATGTGACATCAGTTGCAAAAATATTAGTAAATATCAAAGTTAACATGTAACATTTTCCGCACAGTTGCACCAACAAGAAACTCAAAGTAGAACTTAATAACAAAGCTGCTTTTCTTGAGGTCTTTCGTGCGATGCACTTTGCATTCATCTTGCCTCAGATGCAGCCTCACAATGAAGGTGAATGCAACAGAAAGCATGTTAAGCCAATCAATCATCAAATTACGAGTGACAGAAAACACAGCAGTATCAGGATTCCCACCTGCTGATCCTCACCAGTGTTGACACCACTGTAAGTGGTGGGATTGACTCATTTGCATGATCTCCTTGTGGTTCAGTGGAGTAACCTCCATGTAATGAGGGAGTAGTGCCCAGGGTGGTGGTGCTTGGAAATAGCTGAAGATCGCAGTAATGATAACAAGGGGGATTGATATGGCAGCATCTGTCAAAAAGAAACAGAGTTTAAAGTAGGTCGATGGCCTTTCACCGGAACTCAGTGTTCTGGGTTAGATTTAAAGGGGGTCTCGCCTTCCCCCCACCCAACCCCACCATGTTGCTTCTTTTAGGGAAGCCTGCCAAATTCCGGGCACTTAACTGGACAGCGGCGGGCCATCCCCAGGATTAGGGAACCCAGGAGCAGAGGTTCTGCCACTTCGGCCAATTGTTGCCCATTCATTGGGGCCGCCTTGGTTCGAGCTTCCTCCATGCCACCACACTCTTCCAAGCCACCCAGCCATTGGAGTGCCCTCTCCTCACGACTGCAGTCTTGACCAATGGCCTCTGCTAGATCTGGCACTGCGCAAACTGCTGGAATGCTGGTCTGCTGATTGGATCGGCTGCTCGTGTGATGGGACACTGCTCTTAATTAGATGCAACCCCGGGTCTCCAAAGCGGGATCATCTCCCACTTACAGCCCCAAGTGGCAGAACATTTGCCCTCACAAAAAAATTCATCTAATTATTTCACTCATGCTTTGGCAAAGCAGACAGTCCAAAGCTTCCATATTCCTTTTGGATTCTTCAAAACCTATCTTTTGGGATCTCCGCATCCTTTGTGGCAGATTTTATTGACTGGATTAGTTGTGCTGGGTGCCCCATTCGATTACCAGTTAAAATATCATTGGATTGATAGACTAGCATCCAGAATTTCATGTATTAATGAGACAAGCTATGCAAACCAAAAAAAAAATGCTCCATTTAAAATTGGTGGGGAGTATGTGAACAAGATTAAAGATGTGCATTATTGGAGACAATTCTAACTGTGCGGTTGCCCTGTTCCCGATGGGCAAGTTGCTTTATAATTAGCGTCATTGTTATCTTTTACTCTCAATCCCAAGTCTCTTGTTACCCAGTTTGTACATTTTCGATATCTCTCAAACGTTGCAAAATCTGAGAGGAAAAATTCACAGAACAAAGTCAAAATTAAGTTAGGAGAGAAATAGCACTGCGATGCAGAAATCAGGGACAATGAGAATGGTGATTGTATGAACTAACAGTGAGGCAAAGTCTAGAGCTATTTAGAGCCAGTAAACAATGTCTGGGCAGTGTTTGCTAAGGGCACATGCAAGGCACAAGGAAACATTCCACACTTGTCCCCACCACAGAAGCTGACAAAAATAAACATGACTGGCGCAAAGCAAAGTGCTCGACTTCAACAACAGGATTTACAAATACATTTTGCTTGACTTCAATTATTTCCATAACCTAATACCTGGTGCGTGGAGAGGGAGTAGTGGAAAGCTCTAACGGCTGGAAAGTGCATACTTGAAACCATTTCCCAACATCAATCATCCAGATTGAGAGGCTGGACGGGTTGTTGGATGGGTAAACCAGCAGTGCTAGTCTGCAGCAGAGATTGGGGCACCAGGAAGGTCAGAGGAGGTGGGACATGGGGGCTATTCAACATTGGTGGGGCTGGATTCTGGGGGTGGTCCAATTGAAGGGGGCGGGGTTGTACCACAGGGGTCCGATTGCTGAGCAGTACCAGGCATATCTTGTCTTAAATATGAGGAGCCAAAGTGCGCACAATATTCCAGCTGTGGTCTCAACAAAGCCTTGTACAATTTCAGCATGATGTCCTTATGTTTGTACTTCAGTCTCAGTGGGCAGCACGGTTGCATAGTGGTTAGCATAATTGCTTCACAGCTCCAGGGTCCCAGGTTCGATTCCCGGCTTGGGTCACTGTCTGTGCGGAGTCTGCACGTTCTCACCGTGTGTGCGTGGGTTTCCTCCGGGTTTCCTTCCACAATCCAAAGATGTGCAGGTTAGGTGGATTGGCCGTGCTAAATTGCCCTTAGAGTTGGGTGGGGTTACTGGGTTATGGGGATAGGGTGAAGGTGTGGGCTTGGGTAGGGTTCTCTTTCCACGAGCCGGTGCAGACTCGAATGGCCTCCTTCTGCACTGTAAATTCTGTGATTCTATGATTCAGTCTCCTTGCAATAAAGGCCAACATGCCATGTGTTTGCTGTACCTGCACGCTAACTTTTTGTTTACCCTGCACATGCAGGTTTCTCTGAACATCAACCTTTATATTTTTCACACTTTTTGAAACATATTAAGCTTTTCTATTCTTGAAATCAAAGTGATTAACTTCACACTTCCCCACATTGTGCTTCATCTGCCGCCTTGTTACCAATGCAACTAACCTGTTTTTATCTCTTTGCAGTCTCTTTGCATCCTCCTCACAGCTAACATTCCTGCCTAGCTTTGTACCATCAGCAAAGTGAGATACATTACTCTCGATCTCTTCATCTCAGTCATTAATGCTCCAGCACTGACCCTTGTGGCACTCCAAAAGTCTCAAATTGGCAACTTGAAAATTCCCTATTTATCCCTACTATATGTGTCCTGTCCATTATCCAACCTTCTATCCATGCTGTTCTCCTGAAATTCATATGCCTTTATCCTGTGTATCAACCTTTTGTGTGGCACTTTATTGAATGCCTTTTGAAAATCCAAGTATACTACATTCCCATACCAGCCTCCCCGAACAGGCGACGGAATGTGGTGACTAGGGGCTTTTCACAGTAACTTCATTGAAGCCTACTCGTGACAATAAGCGATTTTCATTTTTCATTTCATCTGCTGATTCCTCTTTATCTATCCTGGAATCAGAGAATTTACAGTGCAGAAGGAGGCCATTCGGCCCATCGTGTCTGCACCGGCTTTTGGAAAGAGCACCCTACCTGAGCCCACACCTCCACCCTATCTCCGTAACCCAGTAACCCCACGTCACCTTTTTGGACACTAAGGGCAAATTAGCATGGCCAATCCACTTAACCTGCACATCTTTGGACTGTGGGAGGAAACCGGAGCACCCGGAGAACGTGCAGACTCCACACAGACAGTGACCCAAGCCGGGAATTGGACCTGGGAACCTGGAGCTGTGAAGCAACTGTGCCAACCACTGTGCCAGCTTGTTGCCCCAAGATACATCCTACTAGATATAACCTCAAAATTGTCTAATAATTTTTTCAAACAAGATTCCCCTTTCTTAACACCATGTTGACTTGTCTATTTATACCATGCCTTTCTAAGTACATCAGCATTACTGTCCTAATAATAGTCTCCAGCAGTTTCCCGATGACTGGTGTCAGGTTAACTGGCCTGCAATTCTTTATTTTCTCTCTCCCTCCTTTCTTGAAAAGTGGTGTTACATTTGCTAACTTCCAGTCCAATGGATTTATTCCATTAAATCATAAAATTGTTCAATCAAAAAATCGCCAAATTAGTAAATCATAACCATTGCATCCACTGCTCCTGCAGCAATCTGTTTTAGAACTCTAGGGTGTGGCCATTTGAGGATTTGTCTGATTTTAGTCCCTTGTATTTCTCCAGCACGTCTGAAAGCAGAATCTGTTTTTATATTGCTAACTGGTTTACTCTCATATTCAATTTTTTCTCTTTTCGTCAACTTTTTGGTGGTCCTTTGTTGGTTTCTAAAACACTCCCACTCCTCAGACTTAGTATCCTTGTATACAAAGTTATATGACTTATTTTAAGATAATACTATCCTTCAACCTTTTAATAAGTGACAGATGGATCTTTCTTGTTGAGTTTTTGTTTTTCAATGGAAAGTATTTTTTGTTGAACATTTTGAATTGTTTCTTCAAGTGTTTCCCACGGTTTATTTACATTCATAATTTTTAGCCTATTTAACCTATCAGCCCTAGATAGTTTTCCCCCTCATACTTTTGTAATTGGCTGTCCTTCAGTATGATTCTTGTTTGTATTTGTCACTTTCAAACATAATGGGAAATTCAATTGTATTAGGATCACTATTTCCCAATGGATCTTTTACCAAGTAATTCCGTCTTATTGACCAATATTATATATAAAATAGTTTTAACCCTAACTGGTTCCACAATGTATTGCACCAGGAAAGCGTTATGGAAGCATTCAACAAACTTACCTCCCAGTCCACAGAATATTTACAGTGCACAATGAGGCCATTAGGTCCATTGAGTCTATACTGGTTCCCTGAAAGAGCATCCGACTTAGCCCCACTCCCCTGCCTTATCCCCGTAACCTTGCGTATTCTTTCTTTTCAGATAGTAATCCAATTCCTTTTACAAACTTTCAATCAAACCTGCCTCCACCAACTCCAATCACACTCTGGGTGAGAACATTTTATCTCACACCACTTTTTTCCCGTTTGCCAATTATTTTGAATCTTGATGCTCTCTTGAGTGGGGACATTTTCTCGCTATTTACCATGCCCATACCCCTCAGGATCTTGAATATTTCTTATCAAGTCTCCCCACGGCTCTCTTTTCTCCAAGGAAAACAGTCCCAACCTCTCCTTGAGTAACCTTTTAACAGTAGGACTTCCCTTTCTCCGTTTCCATTCTGTCTGTCTTTTCAAAACATTGTGTGCCCTCGAGTATTTATCTCTACACCTTGGTCACCTTGTAACCATATATCTGTATTGGTGATTAGATCTGAACCATTTATCTCTATTTCTGAACTAGTTCATCTATCCTATTATGGATGCTGCATGCATTCAGATAAATGTAATTTTTAAGCACTATTCCACCTTACTCTCCGATGCACTATTATCATAAACCTCTCTGTCCCTTCCCATCCCACTCAAGTTGTCTTTACCCATATTTATATACATTTCGATTACCTCAAAGTTTGTCATTGGATTTCTAAATCTTCTTTCACCAAAATCCTCCTCTCTTCCTCTCACTGCCACCCTTCCTCCCTCTATTTAATTTAAAGCTCTCTCTACAGCCCCAGTTATATGGACCCAGTGCAGTTCAGGTAAAGATTGTCCAAATGGTACAGCTCCCTCTTTCCCCAGTGCTACTGCCAGTGCCCCATGAATCAAAACCCATTTCTCCAACACCAATTTTTTGAGCCACGCATTCAACTCTGTGGTCTTACTTTCCCTATGCCAATTTTCTCATGTCTCAGGTGGTGATCTGGAGATGACCAACTTCTGCTTGCCACTTTAGCTCCTGATTACTTGTACTCCCTCAGCAGAACCTTTTTCTTAGCCCTACCTACGTTGTTGATACCGCAAGAACTGAATCTTTCCCCTCCCAATCCAAATACTCCCCAGCTCGCTGGAGATGTCTTTAACCCTGCTACCAGGCAGGCAATACAGCTCTTAGGAGTTAAACTCTGGGCTATAAAGAACAGTATCTATCCCCCCAACTATATCCCCTGAACTACATTTCCTTTTACCACCCTCACTTGAATGGCTTCCTGTACCATAGTGGTATGGCCAGTTTACTCATTAACCCTGAGCTCCCTGCTCTCATCCACACAAGCCGCATGCACCTCAAACCTGTTAGGCAATTACAGGATCATAGGAGCAGGAGTAAAGTATTCATCCCATCGCGCCTACTCTGCCATTCAGTTAGATCATGGCTAATCATCTACCTCAATGCTACTTCTCCACACTATCTCCATATCCCCTGATGTCATTGCTCTCCAGAAACCTATCAATATCAGTCTTGAACATAATAATAATCGCTTATTGTCACAGTAGGCTTCAATGAAGTTACTGTGAAAAGCCCCTAGTCGTCACATTCCAGCGCCTGTTCGGGGAGGCCGGTACGGGAATTGAACCTGCGCTGCTGGCATTGTTCTGCATTACAAGCCAGCTGTTTAGCCTACCATGCTAAACCAGCCCCAGATGGTCGAGATGCTCAATGGTCACGCTTCCACACCCTCTGGGGTAAAGAATCCCAAAGATTCCTCATCTCAGTCTTAAACGGTTTCCCCCATATCCTGAGATTATGTTCCCTGGTTTTAGAATGAGACCTTTCTCAGCAATGCAGATTCACTGATAAGACGACACGCACCCAAAACACAATGAGCTGAATTTTAAAGGAGGGAAGGGTGAATATTGCTTGCCTCCCAGTCTGTTGTGAGTCAAACAACTTTAAAAAGGGCTACCCTACAAGGATTACGTACTGGGGGCGGTCTTGGGAAGTTCATTGTTGATTTCTGCCCTTCTGGGAAAGAAAATTGCATCCTCAAGATCTGCTGGCCAATCTGAACAATCCCAACAGTGTTAGAACTCAGTAATGGCAGCAGCTAGGAATGAAGGCAGTCCCAAAGATAAAAGCCATGCAACTGGACTTAGAGGTAAGTCCACGGTTCATGGCCGGGTGGAAAGACGAGGGGTGTTGGGCTTTCAGGAGGCGAGGGTGTAATCATAAAGGAAGCATAACATTTTGTGGGGTGGGGGGGGGGGGGGGGGGAAAGAGGGGATGGGGGTTGTGTCCCAGATGAGCATAGTACACTTCCCAAAGGAGGTAACCCCTTTCTCCTCACCTTTTTACCTGAAGTAGCAGGCTGGTCTCCTTCGTTTCACATTCCCCAGTTGCATGTTTTATTCTGGATGGGGCGGAAACAGGCCCTTAAGTAGTCAGTTAATGGCCTCAATAAGTCTAAGGGCAGATGGGCAGGCTGATGACTTATCGACCACCATAATATGTGTGACACTCAGGGGTAGACAGGAAGTGGGGCTTGATACCTGTCATATTTTATACGCCTTCCACCTCATCACCACCGCCTATATATATACTGTAAGAAGTCTTACAACACCAGGTTAAAGTCCAACAGGTTTGTTTCAAATCACTAGCTTTCGGAGCACTGCTCCTTCCTCAGGTGAATGAAGAAGTATGTTCCAGAAACATACATATCGACAAAGTCAAAGATGCCAGACAATGCTTTGAATGCGAGCATTTGCAGGTAATTAAGTCTTTACAGATCCAGAGAGAGGGGTAACCCCTGGTTAAAGAGGTGTGAATTGTCTCAAGCCTGGACAGTCCTGAGGAAGGAGCAGTGCTCCGAAGGCTCGTAATTTGAAACAAACCTGTTGGACTTTAACCTAGTTTTGTAAGACTTCATAATGGGCTCACCCCAGTCCAACGTCGGCATCTCCACATCACATATATATACACTGATTGGGGGGTTTGTAAAATTCACCCAAACTTATCTTTTCTTACACTGGAATGAACGATGATACAATTTGGGAATTGATAAATAAACCATATGCAGAAAGAACACCAGAGTCACAAATAAAAAAGGAAAAATGTTGACCAAACATGACAGTTGAGTGAGGTTCCTTTTCCTGGGCCATTTGAGGCCCATGACTTACACAAAATTAGACAGTAACAAAATTGGGGCCTCACGGTAGCATGGTGGTTAGCATCAATGCTTCACAGCTCCAGGGTCCCAGGTTCGATTCCCGGCTGGGTCACTGTCTGTGTGGAGTCTGCACGTCCTCCCTGTGTGTGCGTGGGTTTCCTCCGGGTGCTCCGGTTTCCTCCCACAGTCCAAAGATGTGCGGGTTAGGTGGATTGGCCATGCTAAATTGCCCGTAGTGTAAGGTTAATGGGGGGGATTGTTGGGTTACGGGTATACGGGTTACGTGGGTTTAAGTAGGGTGATCATTGCTCGGCACAACATCGAGGGCTGAAGGGCCTGTTCTGTGCTGTACTGTTCTAAATCTAAATCTAAATCTAAACATAAATACCCTTAGAGTGGCAGTGCCTTTTCACGAGAATTAAGAATACTCAAACCAAACCTGGAGCATTTAAAGGAGGGATTTTGTTACAGTTAAGAAACTACCCCAATTATAAGAGAATAAGGGCAGAATTCTCCGTTTGGGAAACTAGTGTTGCCGCCGGTATTGAATTAAGAGGGGTACACATTTTCGTTTGGTGGCTCTATTCAGGGAGCAAATCTGAACATGCTAATGGGCCAGGACTCTACCGGCATGGAATCAGCCATTCTAACCACTGGGGTTAGAGTTAGCACTAAAAAGCCTGGCAGCTGGAGCTGTTTTTAAACGCTACACTTACCACACACTCATTGCAGCCACAAAGATGGCTCACTGAAGACCTGTCCCCTGAGGTCGAGAGTCCGAGGTGGACCCATGGCACCATGCCAAGAGCCTGTAAGTAGCACCAAAGGGGTGCGTTTAAAAAAGAGCCTTCTCCCCATGAGTGCATGGGTCCCACTCCCACAACCCAAAAAGATGTGCAGGGAAGGTGGATTGGCCAAATTGACCAGTAATTGAAAAAAAAAGAATGGGGTACTCGAAATTAAAAAGAAAAGACAGATTTCAGCAATGGTGGTCTGAGCCAGGCCACCCCGATCCTGAGGGGGACACTCAGAATCCAAGGACCTGGCAGCAAGTCACTCCCCACTACTGCTCCAGGCCCGGCTGGCCACCCCCAGCAATCCCGGCAAATTTCAAGGGTTTTTCCAATTTTTTTAGCCTCCCGCTCCCCTCTGAAACCATGACCACCAGGTCCCGCTCGTCAATACTTACACTAATTCGTGCCTGCCAGACGTCTGCCTAAGAGGGGCGGAGCATCGCTGAAGGACAGAAGACACTCTGGCCTTAGGGCAGCACAGTAACATAGTGGTTAGCACAGTTGCTTCACAGCTCCAGGGTCCCAGGTTCGATTCCCGGCTTGGGTCACTGTCTGTGCTGAGTCTGTACATTCTCCCAGTGTCTGCATGGGTTTCCTCCGGGTGTTCCGGTTTCCTCCCACAGTCCAAAGATGTGCAGGTTAGGTGGATTGGCCATTCTAAATTGTCCTTAGTGTTTAAAAAGGGTTGGAGGAATACTCTGCAGGATGTCGAATTCGTGAAGGCCGTCGTGAACTCGGCCGAGGTTCACGACGGCCTCGGAGCCCGCTCCCTGCACCTAATTCACCCCCACCCGGGGGGCTAGGAGCGGGCCTCCATCTTTCTCGGCAGCGACCTTGTCATGCCGAGAATGACGCGCATCCGGCGCATTTGTGAAGTCATCCGCGCATGCGCGGGTTGCCGGTTCAGCGCGCAGACAGCACGAACGCGCGCATGCGCGGTGGCTGTCTTTCTCCTCAGACGTGCCGGGCGGCGGAGGGGAAAGAGTGCGTCCATTTTGGACGCTGGCCCGACGATCGGTGGCCACCGATCGCGGGCCTGTCCCCTCCCGAGCACTGCCGTGGTGCTCCCGTCCCAATCGGGCCCCTAGATGCCCCAAACGGGCATTGCCGCCCGTTTCACGAATGCAGCGACCAGGTGTGGTTGCTGCCGTGTTGAAACGGGCGTGAAGGGCCGGCCACTCGGCCCATCGGGCTCGGAGAATCGGCATTCGCCGTGAAAAACGGCGAGCGGCGATTTTTCCGAGCCGGGGGGGGGGGAGAATTGCGGGGTCGCCAGGGGGGCGCCAGTGGGGCGTGATAAATGTCAGGGGGGCCCTCCCGCGATTCTCCCAGGCCGCGTGGGGAGCGGAGAATTTTGCCCGTTGGGTGGGGTTACTGGGTTACGAGGATAGGGTGGAGGTGTAGGCTTGGGTAGGGTGCTCTTACGAAGGGCCAGTGCAGACCCAATGGGCTGAATGGCCTCCTTCTGCACTGTAAATTCTATGATTCAACACACTAAGTAGATTTAAATGCAGCAAATATTGGTTTTACATGGTGCACACATCGATTTCACCGTCTGGGGCATGGCGCCGCAATCAGTGCCAGGCACAAACCTCGGTTTCCACCCAATTCTCCGCCCAATCACGATTCAAGTTTCCGGCATCACGAATCGGAGAATCCAGCCCTAATTATACAGCCTCAAAAAATACTATAATTAACCAGGGGCAAATTGGATAAGGTAGATTTGTTTAACCACGTCAGAAAAATCTCACTGACTAGGGGATTAAGGTAACCTTACTTTAATATTTGATGGGTATCCTACATAAAATATTTTTTTTGTAATATGTAAAGGTCAAAACTGGATTCTCTATTAGAAATAAGACTTTCATTTCTCTTTTTCCTGAACATATCTAATGTTGCAACTTGTTGCTTTCACCTAGACATTGTATTGCATGTTCAATTCTTTATTATGATGTGGAGATGCCGGCGTTGGACTGGAGTGAGCACAGTAAGAAGAAGAATTATTTATTAAACTTCTGTCTATTTTAGAACTTAGATGATCGCACATCTTCTAACTCGAAGACCTGCCCCCATACTCCCTATGGTGGGGAATACATTATTGAAGAGCTTAACCCTGACAATACCCATGAAAAGTTATTCAAAAGGCTACCTGGCGGGAGGTAATAATCTCTGCTGGTCTTGTTCCTTTGGGAAGAGATTGATGACTATTTTGAACTATTTTAGAGTCTTTGTGGCCTGACTTTCTCTCCATGAAGTTGAAGACAGTAAGGGGAGAGGCGCTCCAGATCTAGGATCGTCCCAAAAAGGGGCTAGAATTGTAATACACTACGTTTGAAGCTTCACCTACAGCTGACCAACCCGGAGTCAAGGTTTTGTTAGATGTGGTTGCCATGGGTCGCGCTGTACTACAGCTACAAAACATCACCTGCTCTGCCTTTTTTGTCTTTTATTTGGCTAATTAGTTTTCAAGTTTAGAAATATCACTAAACTGTTTTCTGTAGTCATATTAAGTAGTGTGACTAGATGAGCTACCGATTTAATACAATACTTACGTCATTCCACTAGCGGTTTTAACTAGTGCCCCCATTTAGAGGGATATAATCTTAAATTTACTAAACAATCACCTACCTGCTCACCTGGCTAATGTCTTTGAACACCCACCAGCTACTGGAAGTTGAAAAAAGGTATAAAAAACAGCATCACCTTCCTCCTCTGCATCTAACAATCAAGATCACCAAATTCCCAAGTTAACATTATTATTCCTCACCACACTCAGCCCTCATTACCGACACTCTGTGCTCCCTCTCTGTGAGGCATCAAGGACTTCTAGTAAAATTTAAGTCAATTGCAATCAGGGAGAAAATATTCCACTGGTTGGAATCATGACAGGCCCAAAGGAAGAGAGATGTGTGATTTAGAGACCAATCACCTCAGACCCAGAAAATCACTGCGGGAGTTGCTCAGGTTCTTAGGCCCAACTATCCTCAACTGCTTAATCAATGACATCCCCTCTATCATAAGATCAGAAGTGGATATTTGGATATGACTGCGCAATGTTGAGTACTTTTTGCTACTCCTTCGATGTTGAAATAGTCTGTGCCCACATGCAGCAAGACTTGGAAAACATTCAGACTTGTCTGTCAAGTGGAAGGTAACATTTGTGCCACAAAACTGCCAGGCAATGACAAGAGAACATCTAACCATCTCCCTTTATTTCAACAACATTACCATTGTTGAATTTCTCTACTATCAAACTTTGGGGGCTACCTGTTATGGGCCAGGGTTTAGAGAACCCCAAAGTGTATCAGGATGTTCACCTGACACATAACGTTTAATAGATTGTGGTTATGGGGAGCACAAGGGCCTACTTTGCAGGTGTGATGCAACAGATTTCTAAAGTATTTTTAAAGCAAAACCATGTTTATTTATGAATCCAGTTAATACTTTATAAACCCACAGTAAACATCTTAACAACTATCAACACCAATAATCCCCACAGATACAATATTCTATAAGTAACCCTTCATAACTTTCCGAACTACATCCATAAGTTCTAAAGACCCTTTTTACAGAAAGACAGCAGGTTTAAATTCTCTACAGAAACAGGTATTACTTTGAAATCTTCAAATGATCTGGAGACGGTCTTTAGATTGCAGAGAGAGAGACCCTTATACAGCTGCTTGCTTTTCCTGCGGCTATCCAGCTCCAATAATGAAACTAAAACATACTGTAGCGGCGTGCTCAGAAACAAAAGTGAAAGACAGCCAACCCAGCTCCACCCAGACTCTGACATCACTGCAGCTATTTGTTAAACACCCATTTCTTAAAGGTACATCCACTACAGCTATTTGATAAACACCCATTTCTTAAAGGTACTCTCACGTGACACTACGATTGACCATAATCTGAACTGGACCATCCACATAAATACTATGGATACAGAGCAAGTCGGAAGCTGGGAATTCTTCAGAAAGTAACTGACCTCCTGACTCCCCAAAGCCTGTCCACCATCTACAAAATAAAATTCAGGAGTGTAATGGAATACTCTCCACTTTCCTGGATAAGTTCAGTTCCAACAACATACAAGAAGCTCGGCACCTTCCAGGACAACGCAGCCAGCTTTACCCGTATCCCATCCACCACCTTATACGTTCACTCCCTCTAACACCAGCACACAGTAGCAGCAGTGTACAGCATATATAAAATACACTGCAGCAACTCACCAAGGCTTCTTTAACAGCAAACCTATGACCTCTATCACCTAGAAGGACAATGGCAACAAATGGCATGGTGACACCATCTCACATGCAAGTTCTCTCCAGGTCGCACAGTATCCTGGCTTGTCGCTGGGTCAAAATCCAGGAACTCCCTTCCTAGCAGCATTGTTGGGTGCACTGACAGTACAAGGACTTTTCTTGCTTTGTTCATTCATTGGATGAAGACATGATTGGCATTCTTCTGCACCGTAACATGTCGGCATTGCTGGCAAGGTCAGCATTTGTTTCCCATCCCTTGAGCTGAACATTTTGGAGAGAAACTAAGAGTTAACCACAGTGGGTCTGGAGTTATATGTGTGGCAGTTTCCCCTCAAGGAGATTGAAAAGCAAACCCAGCTGAGTTTGCTTGCTGCCTTGCAGTGGGTGGGGTGGGAGGGAGGCAGGTGGCCCTTGTTGTCAGGCATTGAGTGCCTTATTGAGGGACCCAGATTGGGAAGGGGGGCTCCCTTGAAAGCTAACCCCTGCCTTTGCTGCCAATCGCCATGCCTCCTAACCCTATGAACCGTTCCCATGGCCTCCATCCTGCCCTCACTCACCTGTGGCACACGTCCCTTGGTGATCCATCCCTTTGGTGATCCTGGGCCTCTGGTGGGTGCATTGCCAGCAGCTACCATTGCTCCCCTTGGGTCCTGATCACAGGGAAGGACAAGGCATCTGAGTGGCCATTAATACGGCAGCCTTACCCCAATGAACACGGACCTCTGGTCAACTTTCCAACTAGCCAGCAGGAACCCCATTGCCTGGATTCAACGGCAACCATATAATCCGGTGTCAAATTCTATTGCTGTTAGAAAACTCATTAAACCTATTTTCAAAATTATCAGTTGTGTCATTGGTACATTTGTATTTTGCTCTTATATTTACAATTGAATTATATCACTCCAGCCAGAGAGTTTATGGACACCAGAAACTTTAATTCCATACAGGCAGATAACTGTTACCAACTGTGAACCAGATTCAATCATACTTTATCTGGGCAGCTTATCCACACATAGGCTTGGCTATTAAATCAATCACATTCGATGTTCAGCAAAAGGATTGATAAGTACCAGTCCCAGTGTCATGTTTAACAGTCAGCGATTCAATTTCTCGGCAGATTTTGTTTTCTCGTGTTTTTTTTTTCAGAGTTAGTGCGTAGTCTGGACCTTCTCTTGTTCAATATTTCAACTTTTTTCCTTTCCTCTCCCAAAGGGTATTGACTCATGCTGCGGATAAGAGCACCGAGTGCCAGCAATTCTCCAGGCATTCACCATGCTTCAGATCTGTGAGTGGCGGCAGGCCGTTTGACCAAGGGGTAGGACTGCACTAGAGCAAAGCTCAGCGTTGCTTCCCCGGAATGGTGACAGGCACATTGATTCCGCTTCGGGTCACTGGACTGAAACCAGGAGCAGGAAGGTTAACTCTGTCCCTGTTGTAACACAGAAACTCTGGAGCAGATATTAAAGGCATGCATCTGGCATAGTGGGGGTGATAAATGGAGTCAGGCACTTACCTCCCCATTTCTACATAAGAATGTAAGAACCAGGAATGGGAGTAAGACAGACAGCCTCCTGAGACTGCTGCACCATTTACTAAGACCATGGCTGATCCCCAACCTTAACTCCACTTTCCCAGCCGATTCTCGAATCCCTTGATTCCCACAGAGTGGAAAGATTTATCGGTCTGAGCCTTGAATATATTCATGACGTGGAGATGCCGGCGTTGGACTGGGGTGAGCACAGTAAGAAGTCTTACAACACCAGGTTAAAGTCCAACAGGTTTGTTTCAAACACTAGCTGTCGGAGCACTGCTCCTTCCTCAGGTGAATATATTCAGCAATGGAGCACAAACAGCCCTCTGGGGTAGAAACTCCCAAGAATCAAAACCTCATTTTATAAATAAATTTCCCATTTATCCTGACACTCAGCCCACCCGCCCCGCCCAATAATGCACTCTCAAACCAGGGGAAACATCCTCTCAGCATTTTACCTCATTAAGCCCTCTCTATGCTGTTTCCTCATGAGAACAGCTTCATGGTGCAGCCATGCATTGCTGGCAGGCTGCACGGGCAGCAAGGGCTTAATAACAGCGAGGGGAGCTCATGTTCCAGCTAGCCTCCCTCTCTTAAAGGAGCCTATCGCTCCTAAAGGAGGCAGATACTGCATTTTATGGCTTCTCTTCTAAACAAACAGTTCCGAGAGAGGGATCCCAGCTTCACAGCTGTGGGTCTGGAGGACTTAGCGAAAGAGATGGACAAAAGAAAGAGGTCATGTTCCCACTGGGATGCCAAGAGGCTGAGGGGATCTCCAGTAGGCCCACCCAAAGAATTGGAAGCAGCTGGCAAGAGGGATCTGGCCCCGAGGACCTAACAGCAGTACCAGAAGGAGTTCAATGTGCTGACATGGGTGATCAAAGTCAATGAATACATCTTAACATGACATCTCTGTCCCCCCAAACCACTCTCATGCTGCTCAAAATACCATACCCAGATCACTCAACCAAATGGCAGTCCCTATTACTCAGGGCTCACACCTAACATTCAGGTACTGCACCTCACCTACATGCACCTTCCAATGATGTCAGCCTCACACCAACCTTTCACTGCCTCCACATGCCTCCAACTATTCAACCATGGTAGGCACATCAACCAAACACAGTGCAACAGAATCACCTACATTCTGCTCTCAGACACCAGATTTAATATTTTGAATGTTTTATTGATCCACAAAACAATCTCGACATTAGGCTGTTTCATTGTAGTACTTAATTCCAACACATCAAAATGAGCACCTGGCCTGGTTTGAGTGCCTAACCAGTTTGACTGACTGATCAAGCGGTGTAATTTCTGCCGGTTCTTTCGATATATCATCATCTTTCTGTGAGCACATTGCACGATTAACCAGGGATGGAGAAACACTCTTTAAATAGGATTATTGATTAAAAGGTATTCCAGACCTACTCTGCTTAAGATCTAAATCAATTAAGCCCAACAAGCCTGATCCCGAAAGCTAAAAACCACCATCTATCTTCCAAAGTAAACAATGGATTCTGACCAGCGGCCTAGAAACTGCTGGTTAGCCTGAAACAGACTCAGTCATGGGCTGCATCACATGACCTGAGTTTCTGGCCTTTGGAAAGATTTTGTATTATATTTCTAGACTTGCAGCTCAGTCTGCTGTTTAAATTCCTGTCTGCAAGCATCAACACAGGACATCAGGCTGACCACCAGCTAACATTAAGTCTAAGCCTGCTCGGGGCCTGTTTCTCTGGAAGATTTCTGCCATCGTCTGCCGAGCAGACCCAGTCTCTGATGACCAACCTGCTGCCTCACCGTCAACTTTGAAGGAATTCTGCAAAATCCTGCTGCAGCTAGAGAAAGCACTTGAACTGTAGCTCCTCCATGAAGGAACCCGAATGGACTCTGACTTCCTAGCCTCAGACGAGCATACATATGCACATACGAATTAGGAGCAGGAATTAGCCATTCAGCCCCTCGAGCCTGCTCTGCCATTCAATACGATTATGGCTGATCTGGTTGTAAAACCTCAAATCCACTTTCCCACCTACCCCCGATAACCTTTCACCCACTTGCTTATCAAAAACCTGAAGAGCTGGGGTGGCACGTGGTGCAGTGGTTAGCACTGGGACTACAGCGCTGAGGACCCGGGTACAAATGCCAGCTCTGGGTCACTGTCCGTGTGGGGTTTGCACATTCTCCTCGTGTCTGCATGGGTTTCACCCCCACAACCAAAAGATGTTCAGCTTAGGTGGTTGGCCACGCCATATTGCCCCTTAATTAAAAAAAAAACATAAAGAGCTCTGCCTTAAAAATATTCAAAGACTTTGCTTCCATGGCTTTTTGAGGAAGAGCGATCCAAAGGGTTGTAACCCACAGAGAAAAGGTTCTCCTTGTATCTGACTTAAATGGACAACTCTTAATTTTAAATAGTGACCTTGAACATTCTATTGGCTTTCCTAATTACCTACTGGCAATCCCATTAACTGTTCTCCTTATCCGTAAGAAGCCTGACAACACCAGGTTAAAGTCCAACAGGTTTGTTTCGAATCACTAGCTTTCAGAGCACAGCTCCTTCATCAGATGAATGAAGAGGCGGGTTCCACAAACACTTTCATAGACAAATACAATGATGCAAGATGATACTTTGAATGTGAGTCTTTGCAGATAATTAAGTCTTTACAGGTCCAGACAGTGCATCTGGAGAGATTCCTGTGTATGTCTTGTCCCACCAGCAGGACTGACCCAGCAGAGGTGGCAACACAGTGGGAGGGTGTTGACCTGTGAGTCCTCAACATTGACTCTGGACCCTTGAGCTCTCATGGGATCAGGTCAAACATGGGTCAGGAAGACTGGTGTTGGTTACCACCTATTGCCCCGATTCAGATGATGACTCAGTACTCCTCCATATTGAGGAAGCCCTGAGGCTGGCAAGGGCGCAGAATGTACCCTGAGAGGTAGACTTCAATGTCCATCGTCGAGTGGTAGGCGGCACAGTGGCACAGTGGTTAGCACTGCTGCCTCACAACGCCAGGGACCCGGGTTCAATTCTGGCCTTGGGTGAGCGTCTGTGTGGAGTTTACACTTTCTCCCCATGTCTGCGTGGGTTTCCTCTGGGTGCTCCCACAGTCCAAAGATTACATAGAACATAGTGCAAAAGGAGGCCATTCGGCCCATTGAGTCTGCACCGAGCCACTTAAGCCCTCACTTCCACCTTATCCCCATAACCCAGTCACTAAGGGCAATTTATCATGGCTAATCCACCTAACCTGCACGTCTTTGGACTGTGGAAGGAAACCGGAGCACCCGGAGGAAACCCACGCAGACACGGGGAGAACGTACAGCCTCCACACAGACAGTGACCCAGCAGGGAATCGAACCTGGGACCCTGGCGCTGTGAAGCCACAATGCTAAATTAAATTAAATTAAAGATGTGCATGTTAGGTTGCTTGGCTATGCTAAATTGCCCTTAGTGCCCAAAAGTTTAGGTCAGGTTACAGGGATAGGATTCGGGCATGGACCTAGGAAAGATGCTCTTTCCAAGGATTGGTGCAGACTCGATGGGCCGAATGGTCTCCTTCTACACTGTAGGGACTCTATGATTCTGCAGCTCGGTGGCATGACTAACGAATGAGCTGGATGAGTCCTCAAGTACATAGATGCTAGACTGGGACTGTGGCAGGTGGTGAGGGAACCAACAAAAGGGAAAAACCTACTTGGCCTCATCCTCATCAATCAGGCAATCAATCAATCCTTGCTGGCAGAGATTGCAACAGGACATAGCAGCCTGGAGAACAAGAGACAGATGGTCCAGTGTAGGAGGGGGAAGGAGTGGGCAGGATTTTTTCAGTGAGCAATAAATGTATGTGATATAAAAAAAAAGGATCTCCTCTGTACTGGGGAACTTAATTGCAGACTGAGTGATCACTTTGCAAAACACCTACACACAATCTGAAAGCATGACCCCAACCTTCCTGTTGCTTGTCATTTTAACTCAGCACTTTGCTCTCATGCCCACCATAGAAAGCATCCTATCTGGCTGCCTCACAGCCTGGTATGGCACTGCTCAGCCCAAGACCGTAAGAAACTTCAGAGAGTCGTGAACACCACCCAGTCCATCACGCAAACCTGCCTCCCATCCATTGACTCCATCTACACCTCCCGCTGCTTGGGGAAAGCAGGCTGCATAATAAAAGACCCCTCCCATCCGGCTTACTCACTCTTCCAACTTCTTCCATCGAGCAGGAAATAAAAAGTCTGAGAACACACACAAACAGACTCAAAAACAGCTTCTTCCTCGCTGTTACCAGACTCCTAAATGGCACTCTTATGGACTGACCTGATTAACGCTACACCCCTGTATGCTTCACCAGATGCCGGTGTCTATGTATTTAAATTGTGTACCTTGTGTTGCCCTATTATGTATTTTCTTTTCATGTACTAATTGATCTGTTTGAACTGCTCGCAGAAAAATTCTTTTCACTGTACCCGGTACACGTGACAATAAACAAATGCATCCAATCCTTCCATCTACCTGTCGCAGATGTATCTGTCCATGACAGTGTCGGTAGAAGTGTTCACCGCACACTCCTTTTTGAGAGAAAGTTCTGTTTTCAGACTGAGGATACCCTCCACCCTGTGTGGCACTACCACTATGCTAAATGGGATAGACGTTGAACAGATCTAGCAACTCAAAATGGGCAACTGTAAGGCACTGTGGGCCATCAGCAGCAGTAGAATTGAATAAAAGCACAATCATGGCCCGGCATATCCCCCACTCTACCATTACTATCAAGCTGTCCGATCAGACCTTGGTTCAATGAAGAGTGCAGGAGGGCATGCCAGGAGCAACATCAGGCTTGCCAGAAAATGAGGTGTCAGCTTGGTGAAGCTACGACAAGGGCCACATGCATGCCAAACAGCAGAAGCAACAGAAATGGAGAATGTTGGAAAAAAAACTCAGCAACATCTGCAGGGAAAGAAAACAGAGTTAGGTTTTCGAGCCCATTTGACTAAAGAGAGGGAAATTGGACCCTAGACACTGAAATTGTCCCTGACTACCCACATTGCACAAGAGGAGCATTCCACATGGCCAAGTTGCCCTTCATGACTTACTCTTAAATTACTCCCTTTACTTTTACTTCCTTTTAGTTTAGGGTATATTAAGGACGGTGAAAATATTCACCAGGCCCTACTTACCAATGTAGCCACTCTTCTTTCTGAGGCAAGAGTACCCAATTATTTTTTTTTCCAATTAAGGGGCAATTTAGTGTGGCCAATCCACCTATCCTGCACATCTTTTTGGTTGTGGGGGTGAAACCCACGCAGACACGGGGAGAATGTGCAAACTCCACACGGACAGAGACCCAGGGTCAGGATTCGAACCCGCGTCCTCAGCGCCGTAGGCAGCAGTGCTAACCACTGTGCTACCATGCTGCCCTTGTGGAAAGATAACTAATGAACTGTGATATTGACAATAACAAATAAATAAATAAATTCAGTGAATTCTACTGGAGCTACTGCTAGTGTGACTATCCTCATTTATGTCTTAATACCAATTACTGGATATCTTGAGGGTCCATTGAGGATAGTCGCACTAGCAATAGCTCCAGGAGAATTCACTGAATTTATTTTTTCATTACTGTCTGTGTCACAATTCGTGTGGGATTTGGGTAGGGTGCTCTTTCCAAGGGCCGGTGCAGGCTCGATGGGCCGAAGGGCCTCCTTCTGCAATGTAAATTCTATGATATTTATGAAAAGGTTTGCCTGCATTTTGGGTATGCGTACAAAATATAGAACATTTAAACGTTTCATTTTTCTTCGGAGAGCAGTGCTGATCAATGTACTTTATTACTTCATGAAATCTCTTGCTTTCCTCTTTGCTGTTGAATGTATAGGTATTGTACGTATCTATTGCTTGAGGCCCAGCTATCATGAACAGCAACACAATACGCCTCCCATCAGGCTGTGACTGCAAGCCAAGAGTGGCAACACAGAGTCTAAATTGCTGCTTAAAAACACACCAATTTTCATCGACATTAACACTGACTTGATGCTGGTGGGGTGCCTTCAAACCTTCGATCTCGAACTTCACAGTCTTCCCTTGCGTTGAGTTTCAGTTTCCGGTAGTTTACCAGGTAGGCAGAAAAATTTTTGTTTTTCTTTCTTCGGCCTATTTCAGCCCGCCTTCTCCGTTGTTATCTTTAATTGTTCAATGGTCTTAACAATGGCATGTTCTATGACATAGCCATAGTATAGATGCACACAGAATATCTAATTCTTTGATTAGTAAGATGATTTATTATCAAGATTAACATGTGGAAAGGTAATTAATGAATTGTGATGCAGACAGTAATGAATAAATAAATTCAGTGAATTCGCCTGGAGCTATTTCGAGTGTGACTATCCTCATTTATGTCTTACCATCAACTGCCGGGTATCTCGAGTCACATGGTAGATCTTTATCGCCAGCAGCTGGTTGGAGGTCTCATTGATAACCATGTATGTTGATGATAGAAGATTTTAGTTTAGACGGGCAGCATGGTCGGCGCAGGCTTGGAGGGCCGAAGGGCCTGTTCCTGTGCTGTACTTTTCTTTGTTCTTTGTATATATCGCCGTTCCTTCACAGTCGCTGTGTGAAAGCCCTGGACTCCCGAACAGCACTGTTGGTGTATCGACATCTCAGGGACTGCAGCGGTTCAAGAAGGCAGCTCACCACGCCTTCTCAAGGGCAATTAGGGATGGGCAATAAATGCTGGCCTAGCCAGTGATGCCCACATTCCAGGAGTGAGTTAAAATAAATGATTTCGCAGATGAAAGGCAAGATAGTCGAGAAATCCGGATTTCGGCACCAAATGTAGATTCCTGGTTAATTTGCTGTCAGTCTAGATTCAATAAAATCTGAGATGGATTTGCAGGTATCATATCATTTAATAATAACTAACTTGCAAGGCTGACTCAATCCATAGGACCTCAGGACACACACACTGTCTTCTGAGAGCCCAGAATAAAGAGAGAGAGTATACAAAGAAACTTCTGCTGATATATTCAAAATCACAGTAAGATTCACATATAAGCTTCCCATTGGTCATTCTATACACCTCCTGACCTGGCCCTATATCCTAATTGGTCACTTTGCATTGTAACCCCAGCATCCTTTTCACCTTGCTCACCATGCGGCCACCCTCCCCCGATGGTTTCAAACAGGCTTTGGCTAAATCTCTTTGTCCTTTGTCTGTGAGCTCACGACCATCAGGCCGGCCCTACTAACATCGGACCGGCCCTACTATCTATCCTATCTTAACTAATAATTCTAATTTTATCACATTCATTTATTCATTTCCTCAACTGCACCTCTATACCCTCCTGTGTCTCATCTACTTTCTGTTGAAACCCTAGCTCACGTTAGGGCCAAAAGGTGGACTCAGGAATTGGTGACGACGACAGGCTCTGGTGAATAATAATAATCTTTATTGTCACAAGTGGCTTACTTTAACACTGCAATGAAGTTACTGTGAAAAGCCCCTGGCGCCTGTTCGGGTACACAGAGGGAGAATTCAGAATGTCCAAATTACTTAACAGCACGTCTTTCTGGACTTGTGAGAGGAAACCGGAGCACCCGGAGGAAACCCACGCAGACGCAGGGAGAACGTGCAGACTCCACTCAGAGATCCAAGTCGGGAAATCAAACCTGGGACCCTGGTGCTGTGAAGCAACAGAGCTAACCACTGGGCTACCGTACTGTCCATGTAAATGAACCGCTGCAACATTGCTTAGGCAAGACCAAGCATGGTGTTGGAAAGAACCTCAACAAATATTGTCAACAGTGAAGATTTCTCATTCAGCTTTACATTCCATTAGCCAGCTCTGGCATCAAGCTTGTTGAAAATGTTTGTCCCTGCCAGTGCTGGTGTGATCTCTTCCAGTGTTGGAATAGGGTAGGGGTTCTTCTTTATTGTTTGATTAGGAGCAGTTAGATTCAGGCAAATTCATGGCTGTCCATTTGGCTTCTCTCACAATGTAATTTGAAAAAGATTTAGGGCGCAATTCACCGACGGCATTGTGCCCAGCGCAGAGCCAGACACACAGGGTGAATCCTGCAAGAGCCCCAAATCGGGCTCCACACCAAGTTCTGCCGACGTTATCTGGATCACATCCTCACTGGGCGTGATCCAGATCAGCATATTTAAATGAGCCATTAGACACATGTAAATACCTGGACGCTGCTTTCATCCAGCACCCGGGAGTCAACGGCCATGACTGCAAGACCTCGACCGAGTGCCGTTTAGCACTGGTTTCCACAAACGGGAACCAGGTGCCATGGTATCTCTGGGGGTCTTGCAGGCCATTAGAGACCTCCAGGTGGTGGGGGAAATGGCAGAGTAGTACCCCTGCCTGGCACCATGACAGTGCCACACGACATCCGGTGGCACTGCCAGAGTGCCAGTGACACTGCAAACATGTCTGTGGCAGAGCCAAGCTGCCTGGGTGTCAGGTTGCAGTGCCAGAGGTGATGGGGGGGGGGGGGTTACAGGGGCCACTAGCAGGATTGGGGAGAGTGAAGGGGGATCTAGAAAGTGTGGGAGGGCTGAAAAGGAGGGAGTTGCAGAGATCAGGGCTGCCAGTCAAAGTGACTCCCAGATCTGCGCAGAGCCAATCCTGCTGGAAATCAGCTAAAGTATGGCCTCTGCAGGGGGAAACTTGCCAAGGGCCCAAAAAAACGGTAAAATGCGGGTCAACAGTGGAGTGAATCTCGGCACTGCAGCCGCCGAGAAACACCTCACCAAACGCGCCCGACAGCGGACTTAGTTCCAAGTCTGCTGAATCGCGCCCTTAATCTTTCACAAGATGTGAATGCTTCTGGTAACGTCTGCATTTATGGCTCATCTCTAATCGCCCTTTAACTGAGTGGTTTTCGATGCCATTTCAGAGTCAACCACATTACTGTGGGTAAGTTGGCATATATGGGACTTTTTCAGATCGGTAGGATATGACATGTGGTGTGCCATAGTGATCAATGCTGAGACCTCAACCTTTTCCAATTTATATAAATGACTTGGATGAAGGAACTGATGGTATGGATGTTAAATTTGCTGACAACACAAAGCTAGGTTGGAAAGTTCAATTGTGAAGAAGATTTAAAGAGGCTACGAAGGGACGTAGATAGATTAAGTGAGTGGGCACAAATCGTGAAATATAAAATTGCCCATTTTGAAGAGAAGAATAACGAAGAAGCTTATTATTTAAATGGGGAGAGATTGGCAATCTCTGAGATGCAGGAGAATCTGGGTTTCCAAGGGCACGAATTACAAAAGTCGAGTCTATAGTTACAGCAAGTAATTAGGAAAGCTATTAAAATGTTATAATTTATTGTGAGGAGAGTTGATTACAAATTAGGCAGGTTATGCTTCAGTTGTGCAGGGCATTGGTGAGACTACATCTAGAGTAGTATGTACATTATTGGTCTACTTATTTAAGGAATTATGTAAATGTGTTAAAAGCAGTTCAGAGAAGGTTTACCAGACTACCTGGAATGGGTGTGTTGTCTTATGAGGAAAGGTGGGGAGGTTAGGTTTATATCTTCTAATGTTTTGGTAAGAGGTGATTGGATCAAAACCTTTAAGATCCCAAGGGGTGTTGGCAGGGTGGAAGTGAAGAGGATGTTTCCTCTTGTCAGAGAATCTAGAACAAGGAGTCACTATTTGAAAATAAGGGGTCACCCATTTAACACAGAGATGAGGAGAAATTTATTCTCTCAGAGAATGACGAGTCCCAAGAATGCTCTTCCTCAAAAGGCAGTAGAAACAGAGGCCGGAATTCTCCAGCCATTTGGGATTCTCAGCTCCCGCTGGCAGGGCACCCCCACCTGTGGGATTCCCATTGGTGTAGGGTGGGTTCAATAGGAATTCCATTGACAAGCGACAGAAATGGAGGATCCCGCTGCCAGCGAACAGCGCACCGCCGAGAACGCGCACGTGAATATTTTTAAGGCAGAGCGAGATAGATTCTTGATTATCAAGGGGTGAAAGGTTATTGAGAGTGAGCAGGAATGCCATGATCTCATTGAATGGCAGCTTCAAGGGGCCTAGTGATCTACTCCTGTTCCTAATTCGTATATTCATATACTTACTCAAAAGAAATTAAAATTTTGACCGTCGGAATGGCAGAAGGATTGCATGTGATCTTTTTAAATGCTCTTCAAGTCATTTTTCCCAACTACTTTAATTCAACCAAATAAACAAAATCAAACAAACTGCGGGACAAATTGAAACGGGCAGTCCCTTAAAGGGATACTGCCGTAAACAAAAACAAAAGAGCAAATGAAACTTAAATGGCAAAGCAAAATGTGATTGAAAGGGTTGATAAAGCACTCCAGACCCTGCGGTGCGAACTGGGCATGGACACCGCCTGCTCCCTCTTCAGTGGCACCTGTTGTGTTATGCTGCTTTGGATAACACAGGCTGCTACTTGATGCAGTCTTAACTAAAGGATGCCCCAGACTCTGAAATGAGTTCAACGTGTTTATTGAACTATTAACACAGTTCTCAAATGAGTTCGACACTCTGTAGTAACTCAGTCTAACTGTACCAGCTTACTCTAAGCCACGTGCTGGGGTGTGAATGCTGCTGATCAATCCTGTCTAACTCTCTAGATATCTGTCTGTGGAAAGAGGCAGGGTGTGAGTGCCTCATCCCTTTTATAGTGTTTATGTCATGCCCCCTTGTGGTGATGCCACCTCTGTGTGTCCTGACTGCCCATTGGTTGTGTCCTATTCTGAGTGTTCATTGGTTGCATGTTTGCATATCATGACATCTCCCCCTTCTTTTTTTTTTGTTTTTCTTTAGATGTATATACATGTGAATGTGTCTGTCTAATGTGACTGACTGAGGAATACAGAACAGAACAAACAAAACAAATGCTCATAAGTCCAGTCTCTGAGGCTTGCGTCTGATCCTCGTCGACCGCCGGAGAGGTGGTGGAGGGGATGACGGTATCTTGACAGGCGAGTGGGAGGCACGACTGGTCGCCCCGTGGTTTGAGGTCTGGAGGTGGCAATTCGACATGAGAAATGGAGAAGAAAGTTGCTGTGGGCACGCAACTTTTCTCAGTGCCCTTCGATTCCTTCGCACAATGGAGCCATCAGCCATACGTATGACATAGGATCTGGGCACGGCCTGTCGAACAATGACAGCCGGAGCAGACCACCCACCATCCGGTATCTTGATCCTGACCGTGTCTGCCGGGGATAGCTCGTCCAGGTCTGTGGCATGTGCGTCATAGCCCTGCTTCTGGCTGTCGCGAAGCTGCTGCATCTTCTGCAGCACCGGGAGGTGATCAAGGTTGGGCAGGTGTATGGCTGAAGCATCGTCTGCAGGTCCCTGTTCATCAGCAGTTGAGCTGGCCACATGCCAGTGGACAAGGGAGTCACCCGGTACGCAAGTAGTGCAAGGTGTATGTCAGAAGCGGAGTCCAAGGCCTTGCAGATGAGCTGTTTAACGATGTGCACCCCTTTTTCGACTTTGCCATTGGACTGCGGATAGTGCGGACTGGAGGTGACATGCCTGAAATTGTAGCTCTTGGCAAACATGGACCATTCTCGACTGTGGTAGCTCGGGCCATTGCCGCTGATGACTGTGTTCGGGATGCCATGCTGTGAGAATGTCTCTTTACACACTTTGACGGTCCGTGAGGTGAGGTCTACCAGCTTCAGCACCTCAGGATAGTTCGAAAAGTAATCGATGATTAAGATATAGTTGCGACCATTCTCGTGGAATAGGTCAATGCCAATCTTGGACCATGGAGAGGTCTCTATGTCATGTGAGTGGAGCGTCTCCTTGCTCTGCGCTGGTTGGAACCTCTGCCAGGTTTCGCAGTTCAGGACCATGTCCGTGATGCCCTGGTTGATGCCGGGCCAGTAGACAGCTTGCCAGGTCCTGCGTCAGCACTTCTCTATGCCCAGGTGTCCCTCATGAATCTGCCGCAGCACCAAGCTCTGGAGACGTAGCGGGATGACTATCCTGTCCAGCTTGAGCAGGACGCCGATCAGCGTCAGGTCGTCCTTGACATTGTAGAATTGAGGGCATTGCCCTTTCTGCCAGCCATTGCTGAGGTTGTGGATGACTCGCTGCAACAGGGGGTCTTTTGCAGTCTCTTCTTGGATGACAACGATCTTCTGATCTGTTGCCGAGAGAGTGCTTGCACACAGTCGTACCTGCTATTCAATGTGCTGGATGATCTCGTGGTTCACTGGGCGAGTTGACGGAACGGGACAAAGCATCGGTGATGATGAGCTCCTTGCCAGGTGTGTACACCAAATTGAAATCATACCTCCAGAGTTTGAGCAGAATTCTCTGCAAACGAGGCGTCATGTCGTTCAGGTCCTTTTGAATGATGTGGACCAGAAGCCTATGATCCGTCTCAACTGTAAATGTTGGCAAGCCGTAGACATAATCATGAAATTTGAGGATGCCGGTGAGAAGACCGAAACACTTCTTCTCAATCTGCACATACCTGGTCTCAGTGGGTGTCATTGCCCGTGACGCGTATGCTACTGGTACCCAGAATGACGTGTCGTCTCTTTGAAGCAACACTGCCCCAATGCCATCCTGACTCGCATCTGTGGATATCTTGATCTCCCGGTCTGGGTCAAAGAATGCAAGGATGGGTGCAATGGTGAGCTTGGCTTTCAGCTCCAGCCACTCTGTTCGATGCTCCACCTTCCACTCAAAGGCGGTTGATTTTTTCTTCAGGTTGCGTAGGGCCGTGGTGTGTGTGGCTAAATTCGGGATGAACTTGCCACGGAAATTGACCATTCCCAGGAAGCGCAGTACTGTCTTCTTATCCTCGGGGACTTTCATTGCCTCGATGGCTTTACTTTTGTCTGTGTCCGGGCACACACCATGTCGTAAAATCTGATCGCCCAGGAACATCAGCGTGGATGTCCCAAAACAGCACTTGGACCTGTTTAGCTTGAGGCCATGTTCATGCCTGCGTCGGAATACTTTCTTGAGTCGCGACACATGTTCCTCTGGGGATTGTGGACCAGATTATGATATCGTCAACTTAGACACGAACCCCTTCTATTCCCTCCATCATCTGTTCCATGATACGATGGAAAATCTCTGATGCTGAGATGATGCCAAATGGCATTCGGTTGTAGCAGAATCTGCCAAAAGGCGTGTTGAAGGTGCAGAGCCTTCTGCTGGATTCTTCAAGTTGGATTTGCCAAAATCCTTGGGATGCATCCAATTTTGTGAAGAGTTGCGCATGTGCCATCTCACTCGTGATTTCTTCCCTTTTCGGGATGGGGTAATGTTCCCGCATAATGTTTTTGTTTAGATCCTTGGGGTCAATGCAGATGCGTAGATCCCGCGAAAGCTTCTTTACGCACACCATCGAGCTGACCCAGTCGGTTGGTTCAGTGACCTTGGAGATGATGCCTTTTTGTTGTAGACTCGTGAGGTCTGCCTTCAGGTGCTCTCTCAGTGGAGCAGGGACACGTCGTGGTGCGTGGACCACTGGCTTGGCATCAGGCCGCAGTAGAACCTTGTACTCGTACGGCAGTGTGCCCATCCTGCTAAATACATCTGGGTACTGGATCAGGATGTCATCGATGCTGGCCTGAAGATCCGAATGGGACGGCGTTGTGGTGTTTGAATGAGGTTCAGTTGCTTGCAGGCTTCCGCACCTAGCAGGGACGCCCTGTCTGGTTTAACAATCTCGAAGCGGAAGCTTGCTTGTGTGTGTGTCGGCTGGACACCTGCAGATGGCAGGACCCCAGGGCCTTGATTGCGTTTCCATTGTAGTCCAGGAGTTTGCAGGCAGTTGGAAGGATTGTGGGGGTCTTCTTGATTCTCTTGTAGTCCACCTGCGAAATCAGGTTGGCGGAGGCACCTGTGTCCAGTTTGAACTGGGTGGGACAGTGGTTGACCTTCATTACTGTATGCCATTCGTCCGCGGAATCCACGGCCAGGATTGATTGGACTTGTGATGTGTCCGGTGTGGCGCATTCGCACTTCGTAATAATGCCCACTCGGTAAGTGTTGTCCAGGTATTCTTCATCTGGATCCGTCGCACTGCTTGGATCAGTCATGCATTCGGTGTTGCACACTTCTGATGCGCCGCTGTTGGAATTGGGAGCGCTGGCTCCTGACTGGTGGTGCAGATCTGCACAGGGCTGCATAGTGCTTTAGTTTCCCACAGTTCAAACAGTGTTTGCCTCTTGCAGGGCAGTTTTTAAAAAATGGGCGGTGCCGTAGTTCGCACATGTCATGACGCCACACTCAGTGCGTCGTTGCGCATGCGCGGTGTGGTTCTCGGATGTCTGCACCTGCGCAGTGCAGCTTTTAGCCATTTCGTGTTCCCAATCGCATTGCGCATGGGTCGGGCCCCGGGAAGAGCGTGCAAAATAACCGCTTTCATCAATGTGGAGGTGCTGCATCCGGGAGATGGCCTGAACACTCTCCACCTTGTGGGAGGCTTGTTTTTCACTTTCTGCCATTTTTTACTGTGAATAGTGATGTTTAGAGTGCTCATGCACAGTACACATTTCAATCGCGACTGGCAGGATCATGGGCTTGATTTTCAACAATTGCTCTCGCAGAGATTCAGAGTGGACTCCAAAAACGATTTGGTCTCTGATCATGGAGTCAGTGATATCACCAAAGTTGCAGGATTGCACGAGCAGTCTAAGGTTAGTGAGATAGGAGTTGAAGGATTCATCTTTACCTTGCATCCTCTGCTTGAAGATGTAGTGCTCGAAGATTCCATTGGTGTCCACCTCACAGTGTCTGTCGAATTTGTTCAGGATGGGGAATTGTTCTTGGGGTGTTACCGCAGTTGTTTTGTTAATAGAGTTGAGTTGTTTATATTTTGTAAAAATTTCAATAAAAATTATTTTTAAAAAAAGAATTTGTCCAGGATGGTTTGGTACGTCGTTTTGTCCTGCCCTTCGGAAAAGTGAAAGGAGTTGAAGATCTCTATCGCATGGTCACCGGCAGTGATGAGTAGAAGAGCTATCTTCCGCGCATCGGTCATGCCATTGAGGTCGGATGCTTCCACGTATAGTTGTGATTTCTGCTTGAATGATCGCCAGTTGGCAATAAGATTGCCGGTAGTCCTGAGCTGATGAGGAGCCTGAATATTGTTCATTGTGCCTGTATTCAGAAGCTAGTTGTCACGGATCTTGCTGAGTTGAACTAAATAGATTGAACAGTCACTCCTGGTATCATGTTCTGTTATGCTGCTTCGGATAACACAGGCTGCTACTTGATGCAGCCTTAACTAAAGGATGCTCCAGACTCTGAAATGAGTTCAATGTGTTTATTGAACTATTAACACAGTTCTCAAATGAGTTCGACTCTCTGCTAATCGAACTGTAGTAACTCAGCCTAACTGTACCATCTTGCTCTAAGCCACGTGCTGGGGTGTGATGCTGCTGATCAACCCTGACTAACTCTCTAGATGTTTGTCTGTGGAAAGAGGCAGGGTGTGAGTGCCTCATCCCTTTTATAGTGTTTATGTCATGCCCCCTTGTGGTGATGCCACCTCTGTGTGTCCTGACTGCCCATTGGTTGTGTCCTATTCTGAGTGTTCATTGGTTGCATGTTTGCATATATTGACAGCACCGGCCACGAATGTAGCCGCAGAAGTGGGGCAGATAGTCGGGTTGGATGATTCCCTCAGTGCCAGCTGCCTGCATTTGTTTATGGCTCCGCAATAGGTTTATAAGGAGGTCCTTCCCCTTCCCCGCCTCTCTCCACACCGGGTGCCCCTATTTTCCCCAATGCAGGCAGGATTAAAATTGACCCTTCACATTTTTGGCCTGAAAGAAAACCACATAGAATTTGATACACTGACTTCAAAATGTTTACTATGTTACCTGTAGAAATTTGAACATGTTGGCTGATCAATAGTCATAGATCGCTGACTTTAAACATCCACTGACCAATCTACAAGAGCAATTCAATCTTCCGTTCATGAATATCTGCTAAATGAACGCCGATTCTCACCTGTCAAACTTCACTGGGGTTTTTCACATTCAGAATCTAAATACGCAGATGTCATTGAAATACAAAGTTACAACAACCAGATGGCCAGCAGATTTTCTTCAAGATTATTTTTAAACTTCAGGGGACTTTTGCCCCCAAATCAGAAGGAAATTTCACTGAAATAAACATTTTTGGATTAACAAACAGGCCATTGTCCAGTTCAGGAATAGACCAGTTTTTCCAGCATTATAATCTACTTCCTCTTGGTGATGCAATACCTAAAACATATAATTTTCAAATTGTAGATGACTGACGGAAAAGCTAGTCTGCAATTTACGAAAGCAAGCAGGCACAGCTATGTTTCAGTTTGGCTCCTACTTGAATTATTAAATGCCATTTGGTTTAACCCTTGTGATCCTCGGAGACTGCAGGACTGAAGTCGAGAGAACAGATGGGACACCAACCCAAATAGCGAAGGTAGTAAAATGTAGGTCATGTTTAGACTGCTATAATGCTCCAGTCAAATCTCACCCTGAGCCCTGTGCCCATTTTGTCTACAAGATAGAAGCGAAGCAGTGAAGACTGGTTGACTTGTAAAGAAAATCCAGTGTAGAATCCGCCGAAGTAGCACGCATAGACAAGCAGGTAGAAAACCAAGACTGGGGGCCAGATTCTCCGTTCCAGAGATTAAGAATTGACATGAGGGCAGGATTAATGGACTTCTACGACAGCCAAACTGGCGCCGCACCTGGACCAACTCACTGATTGTTAAGGGGCTAGCACCAGTGTTACGTGGAACACAACCGATTCCAATGAGAAACGGTGTCGGATTCGCCAGGATCGGTATTGACACTCAGGAGGCAGACAAGCTGCAGCTGCATATATACACACTACACTCTCCACACACACACTACAAAGAGGCCAGGAACCGTCGAGTGTGCCTGGAGGAAGGCGTCGTACACACTGCCCAGGCTCCGGGCACAGACATGCGTTCTGCCCATCTCATTGTCATACACCAGCTGCACGCTCATAGAGCGGAACCCCTTTCGGTTTGTGGAGACCGGCCTGTCATCTGCAGGTGCTCGTAGGTCAACATTCAACCAGTCGATCACCCCGTGGACCCGGGCTTCTCAGGATGGTGGCGAACCCCGCTGCTGGGACCGGATGCCCTCACCATTCCACCATGATGCCAGGTGCACCATGATCCAGCTGATACGTTGCACTGTCCCCCTGCTTAGCCAGTGTTCGATGACATGCCTGGTCCGGCGCTGCCGGTACACACAAGGCTTAATGCGGTGCCTCCTTTGCACCTCTCCTCCTCGGCCAGTTGGGCGGCCGGTGCTCCATCCTCACGGGCTGCCTTCTGTTCCTCTGGGGCATACACCGCTGCTGCAGCTTTCTCCTCGAGTAGCTCCAGCCCATACAGCCACAGGGTAGCCCCAGGGCTGCAGTGACTGGGAGGAAGGCCACTGTAGCTGGTTGAATTCCAATATCCATGGTCTGCACGGGGTGAATGGCTGACATGTTAGCACAGTGCGTACCACCGTGCCCAAACAAGTAAACGGGCTACTCGGTGGCCCTGACTGGCACTGTGGACCCTCCCCCAGCATGTCCCCTCCCCCCATCCCCCATCTCCGCATCCTTGTCCCTGTTGAAGCCTGGAACTGTTGGGGCCTCTGGCCCTGGCTCCCATCCCTGCTGCCAGGGACATTGCCAGCTGGCGCTGCCCTTGCCAGCGGAATGCTCCACAGCCCCTGCCTGGCACCTCCCTGCAGGGGCGACTTTGGGAGTTGCTCTTAGGTGGGCCATGTGATGCACTGCCAGTGGGTGCCAGCTGGTTGGGGGGGTATGTATGGCGGAGGATGGGGTGCAGGGATGATGGGGTGGAAGGGTGGAGGGTGAGGGCTGTGGTGCGGTGATGGAGTGGTGGGGACACCTATACAGCCGGTGTCACTCTGCAGAACCATGGGCCAAGGTGGTTGGCCAGTGGGTTGCGCAGCAAGAATGCTGCCTTCCAGGTGGCGGAAATGGCGGTCTGTGTACGGACACTCCGGTCCCGTGAGGGGTTACCCCCATCCACTGCCCACCTCTTGGTCACCCCCTATCACCATCTCCACCGCCACCCTCCCCCAGCCCAGCCATTGTCAGGAACAGCAGCCCACTGTCGCCCACTGCATGTCCAACTCCTCGCTCTCCGTCATCAGCCACTGCGCCATTTTCTCAATTTTTAAAAGTACAAGTGAACCTCGCCATCGGAAATTCCCCCGGCAGAGGTGGAGCATCGAGGAGGCCCCGGAGAATACCGGGTCAGGCCTACTAATGATATACAAACGGCCTTTATTGTGCTTGCGGACTGGAATGCACTGGGCCTCGGTCAAAGCACTGGAGAATTGTGATTTGCCGTGAGCCTGGCGCCGGACAGGACTTCGCTCACCGGAGGCGGACCCCAGCCTGGCACCTGGGAGGCAACACACCAACCGCGAGTCTCTCTCGTTCCCACAGAATCTCCTATCTATCCCCCTAACTATAGAGTCTCCAATGACTAATGCTCTACTCCTCTCCCCCCTTCCCTTCTGAACAACAGGGACAGACTCTGTGCCCCATGGCTTACCCCTGGTAAGTCCTCACCCACCAGTATCCAAAGCGGTATACTTGTTACTAAGGGGAACGACCACAGGGGATCCCTGTACTGACTGCTTCCTCCCAGCCCCTCTCACTGTCACCCATCTATCTTCATTCTTTGGAGTGACTACATCCCTCAAGCTTCTATCTATGACCACCTCTGCCTCCCGAAAGATTCAGCATCTGGAGACAAGACTGGATCCAGTTGAAGTTATGGCAGCTGACCATAGATACTGCTGCTCCCGTGTCTAACTCCATGCAGATGGAATGCCCTTTCACCTGTAACGACATTTGAATTGGGGCAACCTGAGATGAGGCCACCAATGCAGTTGGTGATAGGCATCATCATCAGCGTCTAAGTCATGGGTCTGGTCCCTGGACGCGTCTGGCAGGGCTGAGGGCCTTCTCAGGGTCGGCCGCTTTCCGGTGCTTTGCGCCCACGGCTGCTGGTTAGTACCCGTAATCCATGCCTTCGCGGTCAGGAAAGAACACCTGGCGGTGCTCCGGGCCCCAAAGTTGGTGGCCAGTGACTCTGTGGAAGGCATCCCACTGTTGGGGGACAGCTTCATGTGCAGGGTTTCAGCAGCGTACGGTTCGGTGACCAAGGCTCAACTCCGCCATTCCATGAAGCTCCTGAAGTCCTTGTTCCGCACTCTCCCATAAGAATACGATTTCCATGGTGCGCTGCAAGGTCAGGTCAGTCTCTTGCCAGTAGTTTTCTATTGAGGATTCGGTATTTAGGATTCCACACACAAATCGGTCTCGCAATGACTCGAGTGCAGCACAAAATTCACATATCTCAGACAATTGTTTGGAGGGGGACGAGGAAGTCATTTACAGATTCGGACTGGACGTTGCTGGCTGCTTGGAAACAAAAATACCTGAAGATCAAACGTGACTTTTCTCCCCTACTTAGGCCACCAAAATGGTGAACGACCAAGAATCCGGTGTATCTGGGTGAGGCTGTTTACAAGGCTGCACGTAGGCCTTCCACAAGCAAGCAGCAAAACCATAGTTTGACGGTTGTCCTGTTTGCCCATTTGTTCGGAAAAAGAATTGCATGCATTCCACATACTGCCCCCAGTCATCGATACCTGCTTGCAACAGCTCAAGTTTCCCAATGTGCAGCATTTTGACGGATTAATGTGAGGCCATTTGATGCTGCGATGCAGTGTTTCTGGTTCGGAGAGCTCTTCGCCGACGGAAGCTCTACTTTATTCTCGTTGCCTGTGTAGAATCCGCCAAAGTGACAAGCATAGACAAGCAGGTCGGAAACAAAAGCAGGGTCTATTTCAATAACTTCCACTCCCTGAGAGGCCCCCCTTTCCGACCTGCACCCAAGTCGGTGTTTATATACTGGTGAATTAAGGGGGAATCCCTACCCCCCATTTACAAGGGAAGTTCATGTCATGTGGAGGTCACGGGGAACCTGATAGTCCTTCTTCTGTGACCTCCACAGGGGTTATAACAGCCAGATACTTGACTCCTGAGGACAGAATTATGAGAAAAGATTGGAAAAGCCATTTAACTTCAAAACAAGCGAGAAAGAGGAAACTCGTAGAAGCTTTTAAAATAGTAAATTGGATAGAAATGGTAAGTCTAGAACACTACTTTGAACTAAACCGTGGGTTTAGGGTGTAGGACAAGGTGACACCAGTACAAACTAATGAAGAGAAAATTCAATACTGTCAAAAAGCTCTTCGTACATACAGTGAAAGTGAAGGCAAAAACCTGGGACTCATTTCAGGAACAGATGCTGTGATGTTGGGAATGGGGAGCTTAACATGAGTGAGTCAAACGGATCTCATTCATATCTATCTTGTGATCTTGCATTTGCAGACACGGTTCTTATCTCATGAAGAATAGCATCTCATCGCACTGTCTCTGTTGAGATGTGTTAACTGATTTACAACACACAAATATAGACGTCCACAGATAAAGCTATCTGTTCTAAGTACAAACAGGACTCATCGTCACCTGGTACAATCAACTTTAAAAGCCGCAAAATTGGTTAAGTAGCAAATGCTTTGGCCATGGTCATTTTTAAAGGGGCCTTCATCCCCTTGAACAGCCTGTTTCAAGCAGTCGGTCACCAGATTACGTAAACTGGGGCCTGTGATGTGGAGCTGGCCTCGATTGCAATGTTTAGGGCACATGAGCTGAATATTCTTAACTTGTGCTCTCCCCGTGTTTCATAATGTTGAGTGGCCTAAGCAGCAATCCTTAAAGGGCCACTACAACCTGCTCCATAAAGGCCAAGTCAGATTTCTGAGTTATGTTATAATATAGCCAGGAGAAACTGGAGTCCCCACCCTCTCGCTCCTCCCTGTCGCTCAAACACCCCCATGCCCTAATTTTGTTGTCTCACCCTCAACTCTATCCTGGTGACTGGAAAATCAAAAAGCCAATCCACCTAACCTGCAAATCTTTGGACTGCAGGAGGAAACCGGAGCACCCGGAGGAAACCGACGCAGGCACGGGGACAAAGTGCAAACTCCAGACAGACAGTCGTCCAAGGCCGGAATTGAACCCTGGACCCTGGAGCTGTGAGGCAGCAGCGCTAACCACTGTGCCACCCTGCCGCCCCATAATCCATTATTCCGAGAGGGCTGGCCTGTCGAGCGCCTTCTCATCTCTTGACCAGGAAAAGTAATTTGTCAGGGTGGATCACAAATATTTATTCAACATTCTGTGGCATTCAGGTTCAAATTGCATTTTGTTGCCCGATCCAAATTCTGTACACTGGGCGCGATCTTCTGGCTGTTCACGCTGGCGGCATTTTCCAGTGCCGTCAATGGCGCACTCTGCTGCAGGTTTCCCTGCAGTGTGGGGTGGATTTAATGGGAAATCCCATTGACAGTGGTATGACAGGAAGATCCCGTTACCGTTAGTGGCAGGCCTTCTCCCACCAGCGGGAAATATGCCACGGGAGGACAGAGAGGCTCACTCAATGTTGCAGAATGTCCAATTAATGTTAATGAGAGGAGTGCATCAGGGCTGCCCCATGCCTGGCCAGTTATATCCTGTGTGGAATATTTTCTGCGCCTCTTGCAGAAGATGTTGTCGGTATTGGTTCTGTGCATGCCTGGCTTTAAGTGGTCCTTTTGGCCTATGCTGATGATGGACTCCTCATGACCACAGATCCGGCTGACCTGAGTGAGGCAACAGGGCAATAATTGCTAGCGCCATGAGATGAGCATCTCCCCAGACGCGATACTCTGCCCCAGGATCTGTGCCTAATTGTTTCCCTGGATGTCCCAGAACACCATGAAGGATTTCATGGTCAACCCAAGCAGCCCTGGGGACATGCCCCTTGAGAGTCAGCTCCCCCTAGACCGATTAGGGAGTTAAGCTTTCCAAAGCCCTCTTGGAAGACCTGCGGCAGGTCCTCCCTCAAACACGGCGAGCATCATCTTTGGACGGATCTAGAGGAAAGAGAGCAGAGTAATATGCTTGAATTTGACCTCCTACTCCCTCTGGATTCTAGACAAGGGATTTGTTGTTGGTCAGCAGAGTAAGAAGCTGGTTATGGGCACCTGCCTTTTTTGCAGTGAGTAGAAGAAGTACAGTCCAGCTCCTTGAGGAACTGTATCCATGATCTCATGTATGTGCTTTGGAGCCTGATGAGTTGCAGGTCCCACAATGCACCCCTTTCACTTCAAACATCAGCTGCAGAGCCAGGTCTTCATTGGGTAGACCGAGGCTTGACTGCAGGTTGAGTATCTCCTTCTCCAACTCCTCAATCCTGGATTTCAACCACTTTGCATACACCTGGTGGAAGACATGGATGTGAGCCTTGGTCATGCCCCACCATAGCCTCAAGGAAGGGAAGCCTCCCTGCTTCCTTCTCCAACATGCCCAGAAATGATGGAATTAGTCCAGGAAATGCTTGTCCTCCAGCAGCAGTTTCTAAGGTGCTAGTAGGCACTGTCCATATGCGTGCAGAATGGAATGAATTTTGCCCACACAAGGCGATGGTCCAAGCATATCTCCTGCTCCACTGGAATGCAGGGGGCGCGATTCTCCGCTCCCTACACCGGGTGGGAGAATAATGGGAGGGCCGGGCGACTCACGACACCGCTTCCCTGGCGCCCCCCGCGATTCTCCCACCCCCCGCTCGGAAGAATCGCCGCTCGCCATTTTTCACGGCGACCGGCGATTCTCCGACCGAGCGGCCTGCCGTTCCCGACCGGTTCACGACGGCGGCAACCACATCTGGTCGCTGCCTTTCGTGAACATGGTGCCAAATACTGGTTTGACGCTTGTGGGGGGCAGAGAGGGGAGTGAGCACCACGGCCGTGCTCAGGAGGGGACTGGCCCGCGATCGGTGCCCACCGATCGTCGGGCTGGCGTCTCAAAGGGACACACTCTTTCCCCTCCGCCGCCACGCAAGATCAAGCCGCCACGTCTTGCCGGGCAGCAGAGGGGAAGACGGCAACAGCGCATGCGTGGGTTTGAGCCGTCAGCTGTTGTGACGTCAGCCGCACATGCGTATGTTGGAGCCGGCCAACCTGCGCATGCGCGGTTGACGTCACCTAGGTGCACCGGCCGTGTCATTCTCGGTGCGCCGCCTTGACACAAGCGTCAAGGCCCGGCGGCCGAGAGTTACGGAGGGCCGCTCCTAGCCCCCCGGGTGGGGGTGAATAAGGTGAGAGGAGCGGCCTCCGAGGCCGTCGTGAAGCTCGGCCGAGTTCACAACGGCCTTCCCGATTTTTTCCCGGGAGCGGAGAATTCTGCCCAGGATGTTTCCATCTTGGAAATGTAAAAGTGGTCGATTCTGGATGCTCCATCTCCTGACAACACAAAAGTGAAAACTCTGGAGTTAGGAAGGAGATGTCGCCAAACGTCCACCAAGTCAAAGAACCCAATCAGGTCCCTCAATTTCTTCATCGATGTTGAGTGACGCAGGGCACCACAACCGTCCCGGGCCCTGAGAGAACAATTAAAATTGCCCCCGATGACAATTCATCTCATCTGCATCGATGGAACTGAGATAAGCGGACACTTTTTGAAAGAAGCTCGTTTGCTGTCGCCCATCCTGGGGGGCTTACAGATTCACAAAGTGAGGTGTTGCACTTCCCAAGCAGATGGTGAGGTGGAGAAACCAGCCCAGTACAGATGCCTTGACCCATAAGATTTCTAGCTGAAAATGTGGGACCAACAAGATAGCCACCTGCTAGAACGGCCAGGTGACTCATGCAGACCCCATGTTGCCACTCCAGAGCCGCATAGCTTTATCTCCCACAATAGTGTGGATTTCCTGAAGGAAGGACACCTCATACTACCCATCTCTAGTTGTTATAATTGCAAAGCCTTTTTTTCTCCCAGTCTTCTGATTGTTCTCTCTGGCCTTCAACTCCTCAAGCATTTAGGCCTCAGGCCTCGCGCTCTACATGCTCCTGCAACCTTAGCAGCAGTAGCCTCTTAATCAGGCAGCAGTGGGAGCAGGATTTCTGGCCACCTGAGTCCCGAGGCAGATTTAATCAAAGCAAAATAGGGCAGTGGACACTCCCAGCTCATTCCACCAAACAAGCAAGGAAACAGCAAGAGAAACAGTCCTCCAGCAGAGCTGTGTGGGTGTACTCTGCCCAAGAGCAAAAGTGAAATTAAGACTGGCTTGAATGATACACTTCCCTTCTAGTGGTGCCATGCTGCTCTCCCTCAAATGCATATTACAACAAGAAGGGCAATGGTAGCAGACACACGGGAAACCAACAGCTGCAAGCTCCCCACTGCAAGCCATACTTGGAGCTATAGTGCCATTTCTTCACTGTTGCGGGTTCAAATCCTGGAACTTTCTCCCTAACAGCGCTGTTGAGAATGTGAGTGTACATACACCACAATACCACAGGTAGTACTGAAGGATTGCTGCACTCTGTGTCGTCTGCACGGTGTCGTCTTTCCAAGTGAGACGTTAAACCCTGTTCAGGTGGATGTAAACAGTCCGTGGGCATTATATGGAAGAGCAAAGGATTTTTGTCTTCACTTCAGTGTCTTCCCTCATATTTACTCTTCAATATAACAAAATCTGCTCATTATCACATTGCTGTTTCTGGGACTTTGCTGAGTGTAATTTGGCCATCATTCCAGCAGTAACTATACTTTAAAAAGGGCTTCATTGGCTGTAAAGCACTTTGAGGCGTCCTATGGTTATTAAAAGTGGTACATAATGCAAGCATGTTTCTGAAAATATGACCTTGGTCAAATGAAGCTGTGGCATTGCCCACGTGGCACACTTTATTTTGACTGGCTTGAGCAGTGTCCACCACTTGAGGCCTCACCTTAATACCACAACTTTCAAATTGGTTCTTTTGATATTTTGCTGGGACGTCATGTGCCCTCCATACCCATTAATATTTGACCTCAATTGGTGCTTGAAATGCCCCAGTACACTTATGATGACTGAATGTCTTGAGTGCCTTTGCAGAAAGGGCAGCACAGTGGTTAGCACAGTTGCTTCATAGCTCCAGGGTCCCAGGTCCGATTCCTGGCTTGGGTCACTGTCTGTGTGGGGACTGCACATTCTCCCAGTGTCTGCATGGGTTTCTTCCGGGTGCTCCGGTTTCCTCCCACAGTTTTAAGATGTGCAGGTTAGGTGGATTAGCTGTGATAAATTGCCCTCAGTGTCCAAGAACGATTGGTTGGGATTACGGGGATGGGATTATGGTGGAGGTGTGGGGATCGGGTGGAGGTTTGGGCTTGGGTAGGGTGCTCTTTCCAAGGGCTGGTGCAGACTTGATGGGCCGAATGGCCTCTTTCTGCACTGAAATTCTATGAATTGAAGCACAATGACTGCAGCAGTCTAAGACGCTTCTCAAGGGTAATTATAGATGTGAACTATGGATGTGCTAACAAAGCATAAAATCCACGAATGAATTTTGAAATGTCACCTACAGGACCTTCCTGTGAATGGCATGATATCCAAAATAATGCACTAGCCTAAAGCCAATGAGTTGTGAAGGAATTTCCAGTCAGGAAGTGCATCTCACCAGCCAGATTTACATCAACTCAAGCTTTATATGGTGTGGGGGTGCTTCACTCAACTAACCAATGGACATCCAGCATACTCCACCATTGATCTTCCAAAAGGTCAAATCAGCCCCAAGCAATTTATCAAGAAGAAATTGTGTCGGGTGTTTGAGATACTTAGTTAATCCCAAAGAGAGGCAAAAAGCACATTGGAAATTCCAGGCTTGGATTATAATGAGCCTTGAATTGAGTGGGTGTTTATGTGGTTTCCACTGAAATGCATAAAACCTCCGGGACTTCTCGTTCTCACTAAAATTCCTGGTCACTTTTTGGACAGCACAGTACAAAGTACTTTGCTGGCTGTGAGCTGTTTAAATCAAAGGGCAAACTTTGGCACAGCTACAGATACAGATTAAGCAATTTCATAGAAACAGAGTGGACCTTCAAAAACAACCAAACACATTGGGCGCGATTCTCGGTACCCCGACGCCGATTTCATAATCGGCGATCGGGCAGAGAATCCCTTTTTGAGCCGAAATCGGGGGGCGGCCCCTCTTTGCTGCAGGTTTTGTATGCTCCGCAGCGTCTAAAGGTCGTCCCTCGATGCTCCGTCCCCGATGGGCTGAGTTCACAAAGGCGCGGTCACTTCTGGTCCCAGCCGTGCGGGAACCTGACGTGGCAGCTGCGGACTATGTCAGGCAGGAGCCATGCTGCTGGCTGGGGGAGCTTCCGCGAGGGCTGGGGGGGCTGGTTGGGGTGGCAAGGGGATGGCGAGGAGGCAGGGCGGTTCTATCTGAGCATGCACAGCCATGGACCCGGCCATTCTCCGCCCGTTTATTTTGTGGCGGCCGGGGGTTTTACAGGGCGTGGCTGCTAGCCCCTTACCGTTCGCAGCATCAGTGAGGGGGCGCTCCCGTTTATTCCATGTAAAACGCCACGGATGCTCCGCACTTAGCCTCAGAATCAGAGAATCTGGCCCATTATGTTAATGAAAGCACTTAGGGAGAAATTCAACATCTTTTGTGTCTATTTTTCAATCAATAAACAGGGTCCATGATGGCAACGATAGCAGTGCAAAGGCTTGCAACAAACCTGTAAGTGCACTCAAGCCACTTCTAAATTCACCAGGGATTGGTTTCAGGAGACCCTTGTTGCCACCTCAAACGAAAGCAACATTGGAATAAGGATGATCAGCCCATTTCAGCACTTGCTTGTTGAATTCTGGGGCTTGCTCTACACATGCTCCAAATAGTGTCCACAGAGTCCCAGCTAAGCTACAATCCCTATGAAGACTGTTGGATGCCAAGGAATAAAATTTAACTGGATGACAGGCGGGCATTTTGATGATGAAGTAAGATGAAAAATGAAAATCGCTTATTGTCACAGGTAGGCTTCAAATGAAGTTACTGTGAAAAGCCCCTAGTCGCCACATTCCAGCACCTGTTCGGGGAGGCTGGTACGGGAATTGAACCGTGCTGCTGGCCTGCCTCGGTCTGCTTTAAAAGCCAGCTCTTTAGCCCTGTGCTAAACCAGCCCCTGGGGAGCTTGAGGATTGTGTAGGAAGGTGATTTATCTGTTGCTACGCAACTAGAGTCTTGATCACTTCCATGATGCAATTGTATTCATCCAACACTTTCCCTCGAGAGTGAAGGAAGAAGTAAAAAGCCCAGAGAACCACGGATGACCAAAGATATTCAGCGTACAATCAGAAGGAAAAGTGAGGCTTTTAGCAATTACAAGGGAAGCAAATCAGTGGAGGCATTAGTGGAGTACGGAAAGTGCTGGATGGAGCTTAAGAAAGCATTTAGCAAAGAGGGGATATGAGAAAGCTCTGGCTAGTAAAAGTAGGAAAAATCCCAAGATATTCTATAAATATACATCAATGGGAAAAGGATAACCAGTAGGGCCAATTCGGAACCAAGGGGACAATCTGTGAGTGGAGCTGAAGTACATTGAATGAAAGAGTGTTGAACAAATACTTCACATCTGTCTTCACCGAAGAGAATGAGGATGTGGTTATGGAACTCATGGAGAGAGACTGTGAGGCTCTTGAGCAAATTGACATACGGAGTGACAAGGTATTGGAAATATTGGCAGGCTGAAAATTGGACAAATCTCCAGGTCCAGGTGAATTGTGTCCCAGGATACTGTGGGAGGTGAGGGACGAGGTTGCACGGGATCTGACCCAAACGTTTAATTCCTCTCTGGCAACGGGGGAGGTACCAGAGAACTGGAGAACAATTAAAGTGGTTCCACGATTTAAGAAGGGTTGCAGAGACAAGCCAGGGAACTACAAACCAGTGAGTCATGTCAGTGGTTGAGAAACTACTGGAGAAGATTCTGAAGGAGAGAATCTATCTCCACTTGGAGAGGCAAGGTTTGATCAGGAATAGTCAGCATGGCTTTGTCAGAGTGAGGACATAGAGATTTACAGCATGGAAACAGGCCCTTCGGGCCAATTTGTCCATGCCGTCCAGTTTTTACCACTAAGCCAGTCCCAATTGCCCGCATTTGGCCCATATTCCTCTATACCCATCTTACCCATATAACTGTTTAAATGCTTTCTAAAGACAAAATTGTACCTGCCTCTACTACTGTCTCTGGCAGCTCGCTCCAGACACTCACCACCCTCTGTGTGAAAAAATTCCCCCTCTGGACCCTTTTGTATCTCTTCCCTCTCACCTTCGGCACTGTAGGGGTTCTATGGTTCTATATTGCTTGTGATGGAACATTTAAGTTGTGAAGAAGGGTTGGATAGGCTTGAGTTGTTTTTGTTGGAGCAGAGAAGAGTGAGGGATGACCTGATATGAGGGGCATGGTCAGGGTGGATAGGGAGCAGCTGTTCCCCATAGTCGAAGGGTCAGTCGTGAGGGTAACCAAGTTTAAGGTCAGGAGCAGGAGGTTTGGGGGGATGTTAGGAAAGGCCTTCTTACCCAGAGGGTGGTAATGGTCTGGAATGCACTGCCTCAGACAGTGGAGGAGGTGGGTTGCCTCAGCCTCAGAGCCGTTAAAAGTACCTGGATGAGCATTAGGCATGTCATAACATTCAAGGCTATGGGCCGAGTGCTGGCAAGTTGGATTAGGTGGACAGGTCAGGTGTTTTACATGTGTTGGTTCAGACTCAATGGGCCAAAGAGCCTCTTTGGCACTGTGTGATTCTTTAATTCTTCAGCAAACTGGTAAATGTTCCTGATTTCACTCTGTAGCTTAGAAATTCAGAGCCCTGATGACTTTGACAGCTACAGGCAATGTTGTCTAGCTTGCCTTGTCTAGTAGCCCATACGACGTAGGAGCAGAATTAGGCCATTTAGCCCTGAGAGTCTGCTCTGCCATTCAATCATGGCTGATATGTTTCTCATCTCCATTCTCCTGCCATCTCCCCATAGCCCCTGATCCCTTATTAATCAAGGACCTATCTATCTCTGGCTTAAAGACACTCAGTGATTTGGCTTCTACAGCCTTCTACGGCAAAGAGTTCCACAGATTTACCACCCTCTGGCTGAAGAAATTCTTCTTCACCTCTGCTTTAAAGGATCGCCCCCTTTGGACTGAGATTGTGTCCTCTGCTTCTAGTTTTTCCTACAAGTGGAAATGTTCTCTCCACGTCCACTCTATCCAGGCCTCGCACTATCCTGTAAGTTTCAAAGAGAATCCCCCCCCCCCCCTCATCCTTCTAAACTCCATTGAGTACAGACCCAGAGTCCTCAACTGCCCATCATATCACAAGGCTTTCATTCCGGGGATCATTCTTGTGAACCTCCTCTGGACCCTCTCCAAGGTCAGCACATCCTTCCTTAGATACGGGGCCCAAATCTGCTCACAATACTCCAAATGGGGTCTGACCAGAGCCTAACACAGCCTCAGAAGTACATCGCTGGTCTGGTATTCTAGCCCTCTGAACATGAATGCTAACATTGCATTTGCCTTCCTAACTGCCGACTGAACCTGCACGTTAACCTTAAGAGAATCCTGAACTAAGACTCCTAACTCCCTTTGTACTTCTGATTTCGGAAGCCTTGCCCCATTTAGAAAATAGTCTTTGCCTCTATTCTTTCCTTCAAAGTGCATAACCTCACACTTTTCCACATTGTATACCATCTGCCATGTCTTTGCCCACTCTCCCAGCTTGTCCAGTTTCGAAGCGCAAGTGGTTGTTACAGCAAGTGACCTAGCTTGGTGATTGGCTCCTTGGTGAAGTGATTCCATTTGGGACACTCCTGTTCAATGAGGTACAGGCAGAAGTGCTTCCAGAAGATCCACCATGGGAATGTCATCCTGAACAGTGTCCTCCTTCTCCTCCACCCCATTGCCCCAGGTTGTCCTCCTCTCTGCCGTCTCCTCAGTTACTCCCCTTTGTCCTCCAGCCCTAAGAGAAATGTCAAAAATAGCTGACATTTGTGTTTCACAGAGAATTCGAAGGTGAACATGGAGTTGGAGTTGTTAATGAGTGCAATTGAGATTTGAGGCAATATTGTGAATAATAAAGATGATGTGGAGATGCCGGCGTTGGACTGGGGTGAGCACAGTAAGAAGTCTTACAACACCAGGTTAAAGTCCAACAGGTTTGTTTCAAACACGAGCTTTCGGAGCACGGCTCCTTCTTCAGGTGAATAATAAAGAGTTAGGCAAAGCAAAGAGGAGCGGCCCATGAGATCGGTAACGTTTTGTGTTTCTCAGAGGTAACAGTGGTTTGTGAATCATTACATTGTAAATATTTTGGTTGTATTTAATGGTTTGGTTTCTTTACAAGTGAAAATTAATCCTCTGTTTTTCAGTTCTGTGCCTGGAGTTGAGAAATATGTCAAAATGTCCTCGGAAAGTTTCCACACAACACTGAAGCCAGGAATACTTGAAAATCCCAATACATCACATGCAAGATTAAAGATTAGAATAATTTTTCCCACAGAGCAGAAGATATTTGGAACAGATTTGCAACAGTTAATAGTGATTGGCAGTTTTAAGGATGAGTTATTTTAGTTATTTTAGCATTTTAAAACACAGTAATGTGACCATATTCATAAGGTCTTTTATATAATTCAGCCATGGCCAGGCAATGGGGTTCTCCCCCAATGACCCAGTGGGTTAAAGCACTGCCTGGTACAGAGGTTATTCATGAACCTCGCCCCTTGTCTGAGGGCTGTTGATCCTGTGTCAGTTACTGTGTCACCTCCCCCTGTGCCTGGCTCAGAAAAGCCAGTGGCCGGGCAATGGTGCCAACACCCTCAGCCATGACCCGCTGTGACTGGGCCAAGCCTCTGGAGAGCCACTGCAACGTCCAGGTGGCCCTGGTCCATGGTTGCCTGTGACAGGGCAGCTCTGTCCTGGGCCTCAGTTGCTGTCCACATAAGGCAACCCAGGCCTTGGACATCTTGACTCATGACCTTTGCCCCCAAGGCCTCCATCGCAGACCCATGGTATTGTCCTGAGTGGAACACATAGTTAGCACCACCTCCTGCCCCTGCAGGCGATTGGACACCTTAAACTGCACCTGCAGGCACTGGATGGTCGCTGACAACCCTTCATGCAGTCCCTGGCTCTGTGACTACTTCTCCAGTTGATGGGACCGTCCGTTCCAGAAGTCCAAACCTGCATGGACGGCAGCTAGTCCCTGGGTCAGGCCGTCCTCCGACTGTCTGCCCCCTTGGGGTTTCCAATCTCCACCTGATGTACTGCTGCACGTGTGTGGTAAACACCAGATAGTGCCCCAGGAGCCTCTTCACTAAAGTGCCCGACTAAGGTGAGTGTCTCTGGGATGGTGGAGGGTGTTGGAGACAGCTGTGACGGGAAGTCAGGGCCATCCTCGAACTGGTGCTCTCAGTGTCTCCAGCTACGGTTCGAGGGCTCCCGGCCCTCGTCCTCTACCTCGCTGTTACCTGTTTGGGGTTGGGTTTGTAAGTGGGTTTGGGGCCGGGGGCCATCAGATAGACCTGCCTCATCACCAGGAGATCCTGCAAGACACAGGACATGACGCATGATTGAATCGCAGGTTGGGATGGTGGGTGTTGGTGGAGAGGGGTGTGGGGGTGGTATGGGAATGGGGGATGGTGGAGGGAGTGTAGGGGTTGTATGGGGGGTGGTGGAGGGGGGGTGTGGTGGTGGTATGGGGATGGGGGGGTGATGGAGGGGGTGCGGGGGTTGTATGGGGGTGGTGGAGGGGGATGTGGGGGTGGTATGGGAATGGGGGGTGGTGGTGGGGGTGCGGGGATTGTATGGGGGTGGTGGTGGAGGGTGTGGGGTGGTGGTGTGGGCGAGGGGTGGGGATGGTGGTGTGGGCGAGATGTGGAGGTGGTGCTGAAGGGGGGATTCGGAGAGGGTGTGAAGGTGGTGTAGGGGAGAGTGTGTGGTGGAAGTGGTGTGGGGAAGGGTGAGTGTGGTGGAGGGTGGTGTGGGGGAGGGTGAGTGTGATGGAGGGTGAGTGTGGGGGAGGGGTGTGTGGGGGAGGGTGAGTGTGATGGAAGGGGGTGTGGGGGAGGGTGAGTGTGGGGGAGGGGATGTTGACACACGGGCCATGAGGGACCAAAACACAGCCGGATCTCACTTGCTCGCCCGATGCCGAACTCCTCCTCGGCGACAGCCCACTCTGAGGGTCCGCCAACCAGGTCCAGTGCCCACTCCTCTACTGAGGTAAGATGCCTCAGGTCTGGCAGTCCCCCTCCAGTCTTCTCCATCTCCCAGCAGTTGTGTGCCGCCTTCTCCTCGGGATGGGGGAGGGGTGAAGCGGGGAGACAGAAAATGCACAGTGTTAGACAGTTGGACGCATGCAGCATAGAGGGTGGGTAGCTGGTGGACTTCATGCCAGCGCACCCGGACACGGCAGCCGGTATGGGTGCTGGCACATGGTGCAGGGTAGGGATTCGGTCGACCTCTGGGTGCGGAGGGAGTTACGGGTGTGTAGGACGGGGGTTTGGACCACGGGCACTGTGCTGCCCACTCAACCTGGCCGCCCTGAAGAGGTTGTGCAGTTTGTTGTGGCACTGCTGTCCAGTCCTGGCAGTGGGGCCCACGGCACCTGCCACCTGTGCCCAGGCCCAATGTATGGTGGCAGATGGCAGCCTCCTTCCCTCTCCGGGATATAGGGTAGCCCGCCTCTCCTCCATGACAACTATCAAGGTCTCCGGTGTGTGACCGTAAACCAGGGTTGGGGGTTGGGGGGGGGGGGGGTGCTGTGGGAGGGTTGCCACTCTTTGTGCTGCCAACTTCTTGGCTGGGATGAGTGTGTTTGGGGAGTGGAGAGCTAATATGCGGCCACAGCTTGTCAGCCTCTTGAGTGTCAATCCCGACTTTGGCGAATCCAACACCAGTTCTCATTGCAATCGCCCATTAACGGTTGTGGAATTGCTCTGGGAGCGGCGTCAATTTTGCCATCACAGACGTGCACCGATTCTCCATTTCTGAGACTAAGGGTGAGATTCTCCGGCCACGTCCGCCCAGCGTCCGGAGACCTCCCCCGAGATCAATGGACTTCTCCATTGCCCACTTCTCGCCCGTAGCGTTCTTGTGGCAGGTGAGGCAGAAGAATTCAGCCCAAAGTGTTTTTTAAAATAAATTAAGAGTACCCAATTCATTTTTACCAATTAAGAGGCAATTTAGCGTGGCCAATCCACCTACCCAGCACATCTTTGGGTTGTGGGGGCGAAACCCACGCAGGCACTGGGAGAATGCACAAATCCATACAGACAGTGACCCAGACCACGGATCGAACCTGAGTCCACATCACCCTGGGGCAGCTCTGCTAACCACTGTGCCACCGTGCCGCCCGAGCCCCGATGCAGAATTTGTGCAGTGATTCCCACCCTGTGACCTGAGTCCCCGTTGGCAGGCATCATCTGGGCCGACGGGGCCTGGACCGGACACTGGTCGGGTTGGCTGAGGTGGTGGTAGAGGGAGGGGCCCTACCAGGGCTGGAGGGGAGGTGGGGGTGATGGAGGAACAGGCCGAGCACCCCCCCTTTGGAAGGGACTGGGCCAGTGTACAGGCACGGACCGCCATTACCGCGGCCTGCAAGGCAGCCACCTTGCTGTGCACTCCACTGATCACCCACCTTGGCCCTGGTTCCACAGAGTGACACCGGTCTTATGGATGCCCCCAACCCCCCCATCCCATACCCTATTCTCCGCCATGTTCCTAACCGCGCTCCCACCCCAACCCAGCAACTACCCGCCGGTTGGACACCAGTCGACCCACACAGGGCAATGACCACTACTGGGGCACTGGGCAGGGGCCGCGGAGTGTACCTCTTGTCAAGGGTAGTGCCAGCCAACGGTACCCCTGCCATCAGGGGCAGGCGCCAGGGCAAGCGGCCCCCACTGTGCCGGGCACCTACAGGGCCAGGGGTCCGGGTTTGGGGTGGGGGGAACATGCGGGGGCAGAGCCTGCAGTGCCAACAGGGGCCACCATGTACCCCGTTGGACCTGGTTGGGCACGGGGGTATGCACTCTGCTAACATGTCGGCCTTTTACCCCCTGCAGACAATGGATATTGGAATTCAACCAGCAATGGTGGCCTTCCTGCTAGTTGCTGCGGCCGTGGGGGATGCCCTGCGGCTGTACGAGCTGGGACTGCTCGAAGAGGAGGATGCTGCAGCAGCGAGCGTGCAGCAGCGGAGCGGGCAGCAGAGGAGCGGGCAGCAGAGGAGCGGGCAGCAGCGGAACATGAGGCAGCTGCCCAGGATGAAGAGCCGGCCACCCAACAAGCCGAGGAGGAGGAGGTGCCAAGGGGCACCACATGAGGGCTCGTGTATACCGGCACCGCATGTCATTCAAGGACTTGCCGGACCGGGCATGTCGTCGAAGACTCCGACTGAGCAGGGAGACAGTGTGACATATCTGCCAGATCATGGTCACCCTGAACCTTTACACCATGGGGTCCTTCCAGGTGCCGAGTGGGGACCTGTCCGGGATCTCACAGAGCTCGGTGCACAGGCGCAACCGCGCTGTCACAGAGGCCCTATGTGCCCAGGCTGCTCAATGCATCCATTTCAATGTGGACCAATCCCACCAGTGGGGTTCGCCCCGGCTCCAGGGGGATCGATGGGACGCATGTCACCCTACGAGCACCTGCGGATAACTGGCCGCTCTACACAAACCGAAAGGGGGGCGCGATTCTCCGCAAATGCGGAGAGTCGTAAAGGCTGCCGTGAAACTGGCCGTGTTTCACGGCAGCCTCCGCGCCCCCTCCCGGGACCCGATTTTCCCCCCCGGGCGGGGCTAGCAGCGCGGCCCCGCGAAGCACGGCATTGCGGGCTTAGCGACCGTCGCTAAGCCCGCGCGCCAAGCGTCACGGCGGCTGACGCGCACGATGATGTCAGCCGCGCATGCGCGGATTGGACGGCTCCAACCTGCTCTGCGATGAACTCAGGTGCTCCACATCGTGTGACAATGTCTGACTCCTGCCCACGGTAGCATTTTCCACTGTCCACATGGGCGATTCCTGCATGCGAGCTGGTGATTCCAGCACATGGTCACATCGAATTCCTGGGGTGACTGTTGCGCTAACAATTGCACACAGAAACACGAAACGGTACAAAAGAGGCTTTATTATCGTGAGATGTTATTACGTCAAGTGGAGCTGTAAAATGGAGGCTCAGGAGACCTCATGGATATTTATACTGCTCCTGTGGGCGGAGCTAGCCGGCAGGGGCTTACCGACAAACTATGCAGGGGCTTACCGACAAACCTGTAATAGCCGGTACTATTGTACATCCCCTAATAGAGGCACACACATATATATACAGTGGTATTACCACAGTGACCATTGTAGGGATTGTCATCGGGGGTTGGAGGGGGAGTGGGAGGCCCAGGCTACCCACAACATCTGCCAATTGCACCTCATCTCTGGCCAGGCCAGACCAGCCCACCCCTCATACACATCTGACAGAGTACCGAGGTAGGTTGTAACAGTGTGAGCAGGTGTTTAATGTGACAATGTACATACAGATCTGTGCCCTAGCCGCTATAACTAAACTGTGCCCTGCACCAGTGCCAACTTATCTGGTGTCTAACTTCTTGGTCTTACGGGCACTAATGCTATGACTAGGTGGATCCCCAGATGGCAGATCAGGAGTAGAGGTGGCTTGCTGTGATTCCCGCCCTGCTAGCTGGGTCCACGTTGGCGGCCGTCCTCTGGGTCGACTGGGCCTGAATGGACCTGGCTGCTGCTTGGTTGTCCGAGGTGGTATGGTACCGCCCTGTTCTGCCCACTGCCCACCAGTTGCGCCAGGGGCAAGAGGGATGGACGGGAGTCTGAGGTGCTGCGGTGTTCCGCCACCTCCCTACGGGAGTCACGGCACGGGCTCCATCACCTCCTTTTCCCTCGGAGCCCCCGGGCTACTCCATGAGACAGGGGTGCGAACGGAGCTATCCCCTGAGGCTTCCTCACCACCCTGCACTGCCAGTCCTGGAGACCCGCTCTGGTCTCGACCAGGGCCTGCATACTCGCAGCCATGGAGCACAGGGAGTGGAGCATCGCCATCTGGGACTGCGCCACATCACCCATTGACTGTGCCACCACCTTCTGGGTCTGTATCACAACAGCCAGTGACTGTGCTATCTTCCTCTGGGACTGGGTCACCTCCCTCTGTGTCTGAGCTACATCAACCAGTGCCTGGGCAATGCCGTTAACGTTCCCAGCCATGGCCTACTGTGACTGGGCCACGCTCAGGAGTACTGCTGCGATGTCCAGGTGGCTCTGGCACATGGTTGCCTGTGAGTTGGCAACCTTGTTCTGGGCTTCGGCCAGTGCCTGTACAGACTGCTCCAAGTCTTGGACATGCTGATCCATCGCCAAAATTGTCGTCCCTAATGCCTCCACTGCTGACGCCACCCATGCGGGTTGATCTAGGTGGCACGCATGGTTGGCAACATCTCCAGATGCTGCACACAGTTGGACTCCTCCAACTGCACCTGCAGGTGCTGGATGTTCGGCAACAACCCCTCATGTAGTCCCTGACTCTGCAACTGCATTTCCACAATCGATGGGACTGTCCATTCCAGAAGCACAAAACCTTCCGCCCTGCCCTCCGACCGTCCAGTCCCTTGGGTGCTCCTGCCTCCACCTACTGTATCACCCCAGCTGTGTGGTGCACACTAGAAAATGTCCCAGAAGCCTCTTCACTGAAGTGCCCAACCGAGGTGAGTGTCTGTGGAATGGTGGCGTGTGTTGGAGACAGCTGTAACGGGAAGTCAGTGTCATCCTCAGATTCAAGTGTCCTGAGTTTCAGTCGAGGGATGGCGTCTGAGCTGCTCTCATCGTCGGTACTCGGCTCACAGGGAGTTGGGGTGGGGAAGGGTCCGGCTGTGACTCTGGCTGGGGGCGGGGGACACCAGATGAACCCGCCCCATCTCCAGCAGGTCCTGTAAGACATAAGACAAAATGCATGATTAGATCGCGGGCCGGGGGGGGTGGGGTGGTGGGGGTGCAGTTGGGAGTGAGGGGGTGGTGTGTTGGGGAGGCTTCGGGGAGGGTGAGGGTGGGGGTGAGGGTGAGGGTGGGGCTGAGGGTGGGGGTGAGGGTATGGTGAAGGTGAGGGTGCGGGTGGTGTGGGTTTTAGAGGTGGTTAGGGCAATGGTGGTGTGCAGGTGGTGTTGGGGGGGCTGTTGATAAACGTGTCACAGGGAACCGCAACCCTGCAGGCTCTCACTTCCTCTCCCATGGCCGAACTCCACCCTGGTGACCTCTCTGTCTTCCCAGCCACCGGCAATGTCCAGGGCCCTCTGCTCTGGCACAGTCAGGGGCCGCAGATTCCCTCCCCTCCCCCCCCCCCCCCCCCCCCCCCCACCCCCCACCCCCCACCTCCAATTTTCTACCACTCCCGGCGGTTATGTGTGACCTTCTCCTGGGGCAGGGGTGGGCAAACGGAAAACAACAATGTTGGACAATCCAACTCATGCAGCTCAGGAGTGAGTAGCTGGTGGTTTCAGTTGCCGGGGCACCCGGCCATGGTGGCAGTTGTGGGTATCAGCATGTGGTGCAGGATGGGTATTCAGCTGCCCTCCGGGTTGTGGGGGGGGGGTTATGGGTGCGTGGAACGGGGTTAGTGCCAGGGACACAGTGCTGCCTACTCAACCCTTGCCACCCTGAAGAGATCGGGCAGTTATGACACAGACGTTGACACAGATCACCATTTCTTCACCATTGTGGGTAAAATTCTTCAATATTTTGCACACCACTACCCTTCGAATATCCATGGCAGGAACTCCGAAACCCTGAGGTCACCGTCATTCTCAAATCGAGGGACAGCTGACAACAATGACGACCATGGGGGAACCATAGGGAGGAGGAGCTGGGCGTGGAGCTGAGTGCGGGCCTGTGGGCTGATGCCCTAGGCAGGGTTAATTTCTCCTCATCATGTGCCAGGCACAGGTTAATTCAGTTTTAGGTGGTACATCGGGCACACATGACGACGGCGAGAATGAGCAAGCTCTTTGGGGTGGAGGACAGCTGTGCGAGATGTTCAGGGAGTCCAGCGAACCATGTCCATATGTTCTGGGCATGCCCGGCGCTTAAAGAATTCTGGCAGGGCTTTGTGAGGGCTATGTCCAGGATTTTGGACATGCGGGTGACGCCGAGTCCAGGAATAGCGATCTTTGGGGTGTCAGAGGATCCGGGAGTGCAGAAAGCGAAAGAGGCCGAGGTTTTGGCCTTTGCCTCCCTGGTAGCCCGGAGACGGATCTTGTTAATGTGGAGAGACTGGAAACCCCCGAGTGTGGAGACCTGTGTTAGTGACATGGCTGAGTTTCTCAGCCTGGAGCGAATAAAGTTTGCCTTGAGAGGGTCCTTGCTGGGGTTTTCCCGGCGGTGGCAACCGTTCCTTGACTTTCTTGGAGAGCGTTAAAATGTCAGCAGCAGCAGCAATCCGGGGGGGGGGGGGGGCTTAGGTGGGGAACTGTTTATTTAACGTTTATTCTCTTGTTGTATGATGATAACAGCCACCTAGTCGCAACACATTCCCAAAATCTGGTACAGTACAAAATTATCACATATATATATACTGAGAAGACCAGCAAATATTCATACAATTGGTCAAACATTGTAATCATTGCAGGTAACATCTCCTCTCATGGAAAATTAAAGGGTAGTGAGGAGCTGAATGAAATTAGTGTCAGTAAAGAAATGGTTTGGAGGAAATTAATGGGATTGATGGCGGACAAATCTCCAAGGCCAGATAATCTTCATCCCAGAGTACTTAAGAAAGTGGCCCTAGAAATAGTAGATCCATTGGCGGTCATTTTCCAAAATTCTTTGGACCCTGGAATAGTTCCTACAGATTGGAGGGTAGCGAATGTAACCCCGCTATTCAAAAAGGGAGGTAGAGAGAAAATAGGGAACTATAGACCAGTAAGCCTAACGTCAGTAGTAGGGAAGTTGCTGGAGTCCATTATCAAGGATTTCATAGAACAGCATTTGGAAAGCAGTGGTGTAATCATACAAAGTCAGCATGGATTTACAAAAGGAAAATCATGCATGATAAATCTCGGAGAATTCTTTGAAGATGGAACTAATAGAGTTGACCAGGGAGAATCGGTGGATGTGGTTTATTTAGACTTTCAGAAGGCTTTCTACAAAGTCTCACATACCAGATTAATTTGTAAAGTTAAAGCGCATGGGATTACGGGTAGTGTCCTGAGATAGATAGAAAGCTGGTTAGCGGACAAGAAGCAAAATGTTTGAATAAATGGGTCTTTTTCTGACTGGCAGGCAGTGACTAGTGGAGTACCACAGGGATCTGTACTAGGATTTCAACTGTTCACATTATATATTAATGATTTGGACGAGGGAACTAAATGTATTATCTCCAAATTTGCAGATGATACAAAGTTGGGTGGGATGGTGAGCTGTGAGGGTCTGCAGAGATGCTTCAGTGGGATTTGGACAGGCTGAGTGAGTGAACACATGCATGGCAGATGCAGTATAATGTGGATAAATGTGAGGTTATCCATTTTGGCATCAAAAATAGGAAGCCAGATTATTATTTGAATGGGTGTTAATTGAGAGAGGCGGATACTCAACGAGACCTTAGTGTCCTTCTGCATTCGTCGCTGAAAGTAAGCGCGCAGGTACAGCAGGTAGTAAAAAAGGCAAATGGTATGTTGGCCTTCATAGCAAGAGGATTTGAATATAGGAATCGAGATTCTGTAATTGTATAGGGCATACTCCTTACCTGGAGTATTGTGCGCAGTTTTGGTGTCCTTATCTGAGGAAGAATGTACTTGCTATGGAGGGAGTGCAGCGAAGGTTGACCAAGCTGATTCCTGGGATGGCAGGACTGTTCTATGAAGAGAGATTAAGTCGGTTAGGATCATATTCATTGGAGTTTAGAAGAATGAGAAGGGATCTCACATTAATTTACAAAATTCTAACAGGGTGGATTCAGAATGAAAGTTCTCGATGGTGGGGGAGTCCAGAGGTAGGGGTCATAGTTCGAGGATAAGGGGTAAACCTTTTAGGACTGAGGTGAGGAGAAATTTCTTCACCCAGAGAGTGGTGAATCTGTGGTATTCACTACCACATAAAGTAGTTGAGGCCAAAAAGTTGTGTAATTTCAAGAAGGAATTAGATATAGCTCTTGGGGCCAAATGGATTAAGGAATATAGGGTGAAGGCGGGATCAGTGTATTGAACTTCATGGTTAACCATGATATAATGAATGGTGGAGGAGGCTTGAAGGGCCAAATGGCCTCCTCCTGCTTCTGTTTTCTATGTATCTATGTTTCTAAAAGGATACAAAAAAGAGTAGGGGACCTAGGATAACAGGGTAAAGCCAAGAACACATGACTCTCTGATGCACGCCCTTCTCCATAAAGCAAAAAAGTAAATGCTATACAATATACGAGATTTCATATGTGGTAGCAGAATATCCTAACTCAGCCTCCCATGACCTCCAAACAACAAAAAGAGACCCCAGGAGAAGGGGGACAACAGGATGTTGCCATCGGTACAAGACGTGGTTTGGCAGTGAACAGTCTCGGAAACAGTAGCTAGTAAACCAAGAATACTCAAACCATGCCAAGACTGGCTACACAACAGACCTCACTCCTCTCCAACCAAATCAAAAGCACTGTTCAGACCCTGTAATCACCGGAAAACGTAAACATTTCCACCAAGAAAACCACACTGAGAGCAGCACGGTGGCCTAGTGGTTAGCACAGCTGCCTCACGGCGCTGAGGTCCCAGGTTCGATCCCGGCCCTGGGTCACTGTCCGTGTGGAGTTTGCACATTCTCCCCGTGTCTGCGTGGGTTTCGCCCCCACAACCCAAAAATGTGCAGAATAGGTGGATTGGCCACGCTAAATTGCCCCTTAATTGGAAAAAATAATTGGGTTATCTAAATTTATTATAAAAAAAGAAAAAAAAAAGAAAACCACACTGACAAGGAGAAGAGGAATCATCAAGGCGCCCATCAACGGGACATCTTGGGGGGAGGTATAACACTCCTCCTCCCGCCAAGATAAGGGAAACCCATAAGACCATAAGATGTGGGAGCAGAAGTAGGCCACACGGCCCATCGAGTCTGCTCCGCCATGCAAAGAGATCATGGCTGATTTGATAATCCTCAACTTCACCTTCCTACCTTATCCCCATAGCACTTGATTCCCTTGCTGATTAAAAATCTGTCCATATCAACCTTGAACATACTTCATGACCCCGCCTCTACAGCTCTCGGTGGTAAAGAAATCCACAGATTTACTATCCTCTGAGAGAAGAAATTCCACCTAATCTCTGTCTTAAATGGACAACCCCTTATCCTGAGATTGTGCCCTCTGGTCCTAGACTCACCCACAAGAGGAAATATCTTGGCCTCAGCTGCTATTGCAGATGCACTGAGGCTGGAGGACATAGCCTACTTGATAAGGACCCTGTACAAGAGGAGCGTGCCTCAGAAGAGCAAGGGCCAGCCAGTGAGGCTCGAGTGCAGGCCGTCCAACTCGCCGAGGAAGAGATGTGAAGGAGGCACCGCATCAGGCCACATGTATACTGTCAGGGTTGGCAAGTGACGTTCTCCACCACCCAACATACCCTCCACCCGACCCAGGTAAACACAGTTACCACTGACTCCTTAATCCCAAAATAATAAATGCACAAAAGTAAAACACGACATTAGTAGTTCCAACGGGTAGTTTTCCTCATCCACAATGAGGACCATGTCAACCACCTCTACACCAAACCTACCCACCACCCTGCCAAATAAATTACACAAAATCAGAGGTATAATCACAAAGTTCAGGATTAGTGATGACCTGCAAGATAATATAACCATCCACAGAGGGAAGGGTCAAAGCTGTGACAGGGAAATGAGCGGCATTGCCAAAACCTAGGCCCACTCACCACAGAAACCGCCAATGCAAGCTGGGCCCCAGCCCGGCCCCCTCTGATCGCCTCAATCTAAGATTTTCTTGACTCAGTTCGTCTCCCCATCACCAAACTTTAGCCAGGATCTTCCAGGAACATAGCACAGATCATACATGTCAGGGTCAAATAATAATGGGTTGCGCATCAGGATAAATAAAATGGACAAAAAGATGAGTCGCGCCAGAGTTTCTGAAAACTCAGCTGCTCCCAAGCTCCACATGACACCCCCGAATTTATATTTAATAAACATACTGCAAAATGGTTCACTTTGGAAACATTATGATCACATTATATCTACTAGAATCTCTTGAACCTACCATGCTGGCCTTCATTGCGAGAGGATTCGAGTACAGGAGCAGGGATGTGTTGTTACAATTATACAGGGTCTTGGTGAAGCCACACCTAGATAATTGTGTGCAGTTATGGTCTCCTTACCTGAGGAAGGATATTCTATCTACAGAGGGAGTGCAGCGAAAATTTACCAGACTGATTCCTGGGATGGCAGGACTGACGTACGAGGAGAGATTGAATCGGTTAGGATTGTATTCGCTGGAGTTCAGAAGAATGAGGAGGGACCTCATAGAAACCTAGAAAACTCTAACAGGACTAGACAGGGTTGATGCAGGAAGGATGTTCCCAATGGTGAGTGATTCCAAAACCAGGAATCACAGTCTGAGGATATGGGATCGACCATTTAGGACAGAGATGAGGAGAAATTCCTTCACCCAGAGAGTGGGAGCCTATGGAATTCATTCTCACAGAAGTAGAGTCCAAAACATCGTGTGGTTTCAAGAAGCAGTTAGATATAGCACTTAAGGTAAAGGGGGGTCAAAGGATATGGCGGAAAGCGGGATTAGGCGATTGAGTTAGATGATCAGGCATGATCATAATGAATGGTGGAGTGGGCTTGAAGGGCCAAATGGCCTCCTCCTGCTCCTATTTTTTCTATTTTTTGTGTTTCTACCAGCTCAGTGTGGTTATATTTTAGACTATGAGTTAAATAAGTGGAAACAAGGATATTATTTCATTGCCACATAACTGATAACACAACAGGCTGAGCGATGGTCATGTTCAAGCATGTTGTGGACTGTAGCAGGGCACATTGGTAACATGGCACTGCTGACCTTGGGTGTCATGCTGATTGACTTACATGGAGGATTTATGATATTCTGTTGTACTGGTAGAACAGGCAGCACATGCTGGCTGACACTAAATAGCTCACTTGCCAGATACATTTCCACAGGGGTTCTCCCAATCATCCATTATAATTTTGGCAAAAATAAACAGTGAAATGGGGTAAAAGCCATTCCTCCAAGTTTTTTTAAGGATCATAACCAAGGCGATGGCAGGCTATGAGGTGATATTCCACCCTTCATACCTTCGACAGAAAGGTATGAGATAATTATTTGAAAGCAAGAAACAGTGGCCAGAATTTTCCAGTCATTGGGATTCTCTTTTCCCGCTGGCGGCAGGCCCCTGCCCAAGGATATCCTGTGGTGTGAGGAAAGCTGTAATTGTCATGGTTCCTAACTCTCTGCCCTCGTTGGCAGCGGCAGCAAGGTGGATTTGCAATGGAGAATCCCGGTCCAGATCTCTGGCTCCCAAGATCTGAATCCCGTGTCTGAACTGAGTGTTATAGTTACACAAAAATATACAGGGTGGGACTCTCTGGTCCCTCAGCCGTGTGTTACTGACGGTGCATTGTTCGCTGGCAGTGGGATTCTATCTTCCCGCCGCTTGTCGATGGGATTTCCCATTGTAACCACCCCATGCCGTCGGGAAACCCGCGGGCCAGGGTGCGCTACTGGCGGGAAAATTAAATGGCAGTGGCCAAAGGATTCTGGCCCAGTTGAACACAATGACCTAATCATATTCTGTAAATTCTGCTTAATCTGGTCATTTAAGCTGCAGGTATAATTAACATTCCATCGCTTGTATTGCAGGAGAAAATTGAAAGTCCATTTTGCAGTGATTGTGGATTTAAAATTTATTAAAGGAGATTGATGAGGCCGAGCTGCTTGGAGCTAGAAAGTACATACATTTGATATTTCATCTGGCATCTTTTGCAGCATTTTGGATTCCAGAGTATTTTTGTTGTCAAGGGTAAACCAATATTCACAGAGGGGAGATATTTTGAGCATAGAAATCAAGTGATTGTGCAAATTTACATTGCTAATCTTGTTAAAACATGCTTTCATAAGGCACTTTTCCGCTGCGGGTTTCCCGACGCAGAGGGTGGATTCAATGGGAAATCCCATTGACAGCGGCTGATCCAAATATCCCACCGCCGACCAATGGAAGGCCGCCTCCGGCAGCAGAGAAACACAGAGCAGTGCTGATGGGCGCCGCCATCTTCGGCACCATTTTGGACGGCGCCTCAGGACCCCTGCATGTCGGGAAGCTCGTCTGCCACTCATCACCTGCCACCATCGCTGACCAGCCCGGTGCCTCCCAGCACGGCCGCAGCTCGCCTCGATCACCCTGGACCAGTCCCGGCCCCACAACCTGGCAACCGTGACGACAACGGCAAAACGTGATGGGCACAAGACGTCCTGCCTTTTTGACACCGGGAGCACGGAGAGCTTCGTCTACCCCACGGCGGTAAGGCGCTGCTCCCTCGCGGTACACCCTGTCACCCAGAAAATCTCCCGAGCCTCCAGATCCCATTCCATGGAAATCCGGGAGTACTGCATCACGACCCTCACCGTCCAGGGTGTAGAGTTCAGCAAATTCCGGCTCTACGTCCTCCCCAACCTCTGCGCTGCCTGTTACTCGGCCTGGACTGCCAGTGCCACCTCCAAAGCTTAACTTTAAAATTCGGCGGATCCCTAACCCCCTCACTGTATGCGGCCTCACGACCTTTAAGGTTGATCCACCTTCCTTGTTTGCAAACCTCACCCCAGATTGCAAACCCGTCGCCACAAGGACCAGACGGTACAGTGCCCAGGACAGGACCTTCATCAGGTCGGAGGTCCAACGGCTTCTGCGGGAAGGGGTCATTGAGGCCAGCAACAGCCCCTGGAGAGCCCAAGTGGTAGTAGTAAAGACTGGGGAGAAGCACAGGATGGTCATTGACTAGAGTCAGACCATTAATCGGTACATGCAGCTCGACGCGTTCCCCCTCCCACGCATATCTGACATAGTCAATCAGATTGCACAGTATCGGGTCTTTTACACAGTGAACCTGAAGTCTGCCTACCACCAGCTCCCCATCCGCCCGGAGGACCGCCAATACACTGCATTCGAAGCAGATGGCCACCTCTATCACTTCCTTAACACCCTCAACCAGGCAGGCAGGCCCGTGGCCTTCTTTTCCCGCACCCTCCATGCCTCCGAAATTCGGCACTCTTCTGTCGAAAAGGAGGACCAAGCCATTGTGGAAGCTGTGCACCATTGGAGGCATTAACTGGCCGGCAGGAGATTCACTCTCCTCACCGACCAACAGTCGGTTGCCTTCATGTTCAATAATACACAGCGGGGCAAGATCAAAAACGATAAGATCTTGAGGTGGAGGATCGAGCTCTCCGCCTATATTTACGAGATTTTGTATCGCCCTGGGAAGCTCAACGAGCCCCCCCATTCCCTATCAGCGCACAAGTGGACCGACTCCGGGCTCTCAACGATGGCCTCTGCCACCTGGAGGGTCACCCTGTTCTTCCATTTTATCAAGGCCGGAAACATGCCCTACTCCATTAAGGAGGTCAGGGCTATCACCAGAGACTGCCAGGTCTGCGCTGAGTGCAAGCTGGACTTCTACCGGCCAGATTGAGCGCACCTGGCGAAGGCCTCCCACCCTTTGAGCACCTCAGCATGGACTTCAAAGGGCCCCTCCCCTTCACCGACCGCAACACGTACTTTCTGAACGTGGTCGATGAGTACTCCCGGTTTCCTTTCGCTATCCCATGCCCCGAAATGACTTCTGCCACGGTCATTAAAGCACTCCACAGTATCTTCACCCTGTTCAGTTTCCCCGCTTACGTCCATAGCGATCGGGGAACCTCCTTTATGTGTGATGAGCTGCTTCAGGTCCTGCTCAGGAAGCACATTGCCTCGACCAGAACGACCAACTGCAACCCTTGGGGAAACGGGCAGGTGGAGAGGAAGAACGGGACGGTCTGGAAGGCCGTCCTGCTGGCCCTCCGGTCTAAAAATCTCCCGGTTTCCCGCTGGCAGGATGTCCTCCGCGACGCGCTCCACTCCATCCGATCGCTCCTCTGCACCACGACTAACGAAACCCCCCATGAACGTCTCTTTGCCTTCCCCAGGACGTCCACCTCCAGGGTCTCGCTCCCAACATGGCTGACAGTTCCTGGACCCGTCCTCCTTCGCAAGCACGTGCAGACCCATAAGTCGGACCCTTTGGTTGAAAGAGTCCATCTCCTGCACTCAAACCCACAGTACACCTACGTGGCACACCCCGACGGGCGCCAGGACACAGTCTCCCTCCGGGACCTGGCACCCGCTGGATTCCCACCCATGGCCCCCGACCCGACATTCCCCCTCCAGTTGCCCCATTCAACCCTGCACCACTCACCGTCCCCCCAGCGCACTTCACTACAGCCCCCGCCCCAGGAGGATCCATCCTCCCACTGGTTCCACTCAGGGGCGACGAAGATGAGGACAACACGCTCCCGGAGTCACATGTGACCAAGTCGGCGCCCGCATCACCACCAGGACTGAGGCAATCACAGAGGAGGGTCAAGGCCACCGACAGACTGAACTTGTAATTTTTTTCCACCACCCCCGCCGGTCTCTTTTTTCACAGGGGGTGAATGTGGTAGTCACCACTAACTGTATTAGATGTAGTACGGTAAGACTTATATACTAGAGGTACATGGGTAAATCCCACGTTCATGGAGGGTTTCGTTAGTCGCGGTGCAGAGGAGCGATCGGATGGAGTGGAGCGCGTCGGGGAGGACATCCTGTCAGCGGGAGACCAGGAGATTTTTAGACCGTAGGGCCAGCAGGGCGGACTTCCAGACTGTCCCGTTCTCCCTCCCATTCTGGTAGCAGCTACAGGAGGCACACCATCTTTGCTCAATAAAGCCTCGATTATTCGCTACTCTCGTCTTTGTAGTAATTGATAGTGCATCACAGAGTAACCACACTTAGGTTAGCAGAGAGTCGAACTCATAGAGAACTGTGCTAACTGTGCTTCTGGTTCAATAAATCAGATTGAACTAACTTCAAGGTCTGGAGTATCTTTTGGTTAAAGCTGCACCCAGTTGCAGCCTGTGTTATCCCAGAGTACATAACACGACACCAAACACCGCCAAATGCAAAGCTGACTGAGTTTACACAATTGGCAGCATCCTGTGCCAGCTTGAAGAAAGTGGTTTAAGCTGCTGAAAAGCAGACAGCATGTAAGCCATTCCAGTGATAGCTCCAACTTTTCAGTGTAGATTGCTTGAGAGCAGCCTGAAATAAAGTTCATGGGAAAAAAGGGGAGTTGATGTTCATGAGACTTGGCGGGTTTCCCTTTCCTCTGTTATTGAATATCATAACTAAAACTGCCTTCTCCATTTTTAATGAGCCAGCCTGATTGATGGCCATCTCCTGAGCTGCTGTAGCAGGTCCTGCAGTCACTGAGTAACCATTTCTTTAAGAACTGAAACATTAGTTTCCCAGATAGAACACGAGACAAAAGTTGATTGCCTGACTTTATAATAGTCTAATTTATGTCTTTTTTTAAAATTTGGAGTACCCAATTCATTTTTTTCTAATTAAGGGGCAATTTAGCGTGGCCAACCCACCTACTCTGCACATCTTTGGGTTGTGGGGTGAGACCCACGGCGACACGGGGAGATTGTACAAACTCCACACGGACAATGACCCAGGGCCGGGATCGAACCTGGGACCTCAGCGCCGTGAGGCCACAGTGCTAACCCACTGCGCCACCGTGCTGCCGTCTAATTTATGTCTTTAAATGAAATTTAGAAAGGAATTTATATAAAACTGGAAAAGAAATTGTAACTCGATCAGGCCAAGAAATTTGATGGTGTCGCTCCCATTTTCAGGCACAAAATGAATGCCTATGCGTTCCATACACAGGTGCCCTCCTTAGTCACCCCAAGTGTGCTGATCACCGTTAATAGTTATTAAAGCAGAATTAGAGGTATCCAAGGCCTGCGCCTGAGACCTTTGACCCGTTACATATATATGTCTAGAGGGATCATTGCAGCCCACTTTTGATTTGCCTGACTGGGGTCTCCATCGGTCTCCTCAAAAGGAGGTTCAGGTGTCTGGATCAATTAGGTGATGCTCTTCAACATGCCCCTGCATGGGTCCTGTGCATACTGAACGTCCGCTGTGCTTTATACAATTTGCACTGCAGAGTGGAGTTGCTATGCCTAATGAAGACATACTGGAGTGTGATGCATCTTCATGCAAAGACCATGAGGAGGAAGCTGAGGAGCAATCTGTCAGGCATGAGGGCCCGCTTGGAGGGCATCTGGAAAGTGACAGGATCTAGGGGCGAGGGAGGCTCAGGAGGCACTTCTGTTCATACCTTTGGGATGACAAGTACCACCTCAGCTAACCAGCCAGACAAAGATACACGCTCCAAGCACATAAAAACCAGTCATCTCTGCTGTAAACCTCCAACCCATCTCCTCTCACATCTATTGCTTTTGTAAAGTGCATATGATGAACACACAAGGCATGGTCATCCCTGCCAGCTCCTGGGATGACATGTGTCATGTTTGCAGAGCTGGGGGTGTGTGCAGTAACAAGTTTAGGGGCTGCGCAGTAACACAGTGGTTAGCACAGTTGCTTCACAGCTCCAGGCTCCCAGGTTCGATTCCCGGCTTGGGTCACTATCTGTGCAGAGTCTGCACATTCTCCCCGTGACTGCATGGGTTTCCACCAGGTGCTCCGATTTCCTCCCACAGTCCAAAGATGTGCAGGTTGGGTGAATAGCCATGCTAAATTGCCCTCAGTGTTCAAAAAAGGATTAGGTGGGGTTACTGGGTTACAGGGATAGGGTGGAGGCGTTCGTTTCAAGGGCCAGTGCAGACTCGATGGGCCGAATGGCCTCCTTCTGCACTGTAAATTCTATGCTTCTATGACATTCATTATATTAATCACTACACAAACGCAGAAGTATTTAATCACCTGTGAGGCCCAAGTGTATCTAATGTATTTTCTCCGGCATGGTGTTCCTACATGGTGCTCGCCCTTCGCTTCTAGCTGTGATGTGGAGTTGCCAGCATTGGACTGGGGTGAGCAGAGTAAGAAGTCTTACAACACCAGGTTAAAGTCCAACAGGTTTGTTTCAAACACTAGCTTTCGGAGCACTGCTCCTTCCTCAGGTGAATGAAGAGGTCTATTCCAGAAACATATATATAGACAAATTCAAAGATGCCAGACAATGCTTAAATGCGAAGCATTTGCAGGTAATTGAATCGTTACAGATCCAGAGAGAGGGGTAACCCCAGGTTAAAGAGGTGTGAATTGTCTCAAGCCAGGACAGTTGGTAGGATTTTCGCAAGTCCAAGGCCAGATGGTGGGGGATGAATATAATGCGACATGAATCCCAGGTCCCGGTTGAGGCCGTACTCATGTGTGCGGTACTTGGCTGTAAGTTTCTGCTCGGCAATTCTGCGTTGTCGCGCGTCCTGAAGGCCGCCTTGGAGAACGCTTACCCAGAGATCAGAGGCTGAATGCCCTTGACTGCTGAAGTGTTTCCCGACTGGAAGGGAACATTCCTGCCTGATGATTGTCGCGTGATGTCCGTTCATTCGTTGTCGCAGCGTCTGCACGGTCTCGCCAGTATACCACGCTTCGGGACATCCTTTCCTGCAGCGTATGAGGTAAACAACGTTGCATCCTTTCCAGCAGCATATGAGATAAACAACGTTGGCCGAGTCGCACAAGTATTTACCGCGTACCTGGTGGGTGGTGTTCTCATGTGTAATGGTGGTATCCATGTCGATGATCTGGCACGTCTGGCAGTTTTCCATGTCGATGATTCTAGCTGTGATGGAGGCATCCTGTCAGATAGGTTGCCCTGTGGCCTGGGATGACTTTGGTGGCAGTTCTCTGGCTGCTTGAGAGCTAATGGGTCCCGGTATGCTGAAGGTGCAGGGGCCTCCTCTGTTATTATCATAACATGGGCCACTGGCGTCATTGGCAGACGGGCTGAGGAGCCACTGCTCGCAGTCGGAGCCCAAGAGAGGAATTCCTAGATGCGGAAGGCAGCTGCTCCTCCTTCCGTGGAAACAACACTTGCACCTCCCTGCTGACCTGACAAGGATGAGGGCCTGGTGGAGATTCCAGCCACCTCATCTCCTTCTTGCTCTGCTTAGAGCTCATGGACAAACCAAGTCTCCGAGCATCTGCTGGAGCTGGGTCGCCATGAGTAGACCACCCACACACAAACATGAAGGAAATGACAGCACCCAAGGCCTGGGTGGACCCTTCCATTTTCCAGGCCAGGGCGTGGGTGTCCTCTGGAAGCTTCAGCAGATCTTCGCACCTCACTCTGCACTTCCAGAGTTACATCATCAGCCTGTGACTCAGCATGAGCCAGTGGCCTCGGTTATCACAGCTGGTCAGGTATGTGTGTGGAGGTTGGGCCCATAACTCTATTTGCGATCGCATACCCACTGAGGTGAAAATACCTGCACTGGGTGTAGGTGTATGATGTGACCGTGCGCTCTTTGAGATTTCCCCCTTCCTTCTCTGAGGTGGACAACTGTCCCTCAGAGATGATAGTTCTCTATTCTGTGGTTGACCTGTGAGAGAAAATAAAATGATCAGGATTTCCCGCCCCTCCAGACTGGAGGTCACAGAGTTGGCTGCAGTTTACATCTATGTCTGCACCATGGAGGACACATGAACACCATCCCTCATGCTGACGTGATGTCCCCCTCATGGCCGCCGATAAGGTGACGCGCCCAGCACTGGCTTTGTCGTTTGGAATGGAGCAGCCGCCCTGTTACCCTGTCAGCTCCACAGCTCCCTCATCCACGAGAGGTTGGATGGCGATGACGGGACTTCATCCCTCATGTTCTCTGCCCTCTTCTCCTGAGGAAACACAAAAGAATAATGTGAGCAATATAAAAGTAAAATACTGCGGATGCGGGAATCCTAAATTAAAAATTGAAAATTCTGGAAAAACACAGCATGTCTGGCAGTATGCGTGGAGAGAAAAACAGAGTTAATGTTTTCAGTCCGTATAACTCTTCTTCAGAGCTGAGGAGAGGCAGAAATGTGATGGGTTTTATATTGCTGAAAGAGGAGGTGGAACGGGTAAAGCAAAATAGAAGGTACGTGTGGGGGGGTTCCGAAAAGAGATTTGACAAAGATGTCATGGACACAAGACAAACGGAGTGGTAATGATAGTGTTAGAGACTAAGGCAGGTGTTTATAGTGGGATAAAGGTCAGGTCGCAGAATGTATTTAGCAGAACAAGGGTCAGTGCTCTCTGAAAGGAAAACATAAGAACAAGATACTGACTGGCACTGTTGGGGAAGGAAAATCAAAATGGAGGACAGGGTTTATAGCCTGAAGTCGTTGAACTCAATATTAAGTCCAGAAGGCTGTGAAGTCCAGAAGTCCAATCGGAAGATGAAGTGCTATCCCTCCAATTTGTGTTGGCCTGCACTTGGATATTGTAGCAGGCCAAGGACAGAAAAGTGGGCAAGGGAACAAGATGGAGAATTGAAATGACAAGTGACAGGAATATTGGGGTCATGCCTACAGATCATTCCCGGGATCCACAGAAGACCTATGCAGTGTGTCACAGCCCTCAGCACATGAATCTATCAAGGATATGACAGATGCTCTCATCATTACGTGAATTTACACTTGATGAAGCCAGTCAATCAGCTGGATGTCTGGGGTTTACAGCCATCTTAGTCTTCCTGGATCAGAGTGCAATTGATTGCATACAAGTATCACTGGGAGTTCCATGGCAGCAGCCCTGCTGTTCATTAACAGGAAAGGGTTCCACTCCCTGACCGTTCAACTGGTGTATGATCATCAATAGCACATCATGCACCTTTGTGCCAGGTACCCTGGGAATTCCCATGACGCATACATTCTAAGTCATTCCCAGGCACCTCGCACACACAAAACGCCTCAGCGAATACAGGGCTGGCTACTTGGGGTTAAGAGCTTCCCACTCAGATGATGGCTCATGACACCCATGCATCATCCTTTGAATCACTAGGAGGTGAGATCCCCCTCACGCGGAGAGCAAAATAGATGCATATAGACACAAGACCATTCTCATGAACAGCAAGTGTATTTACAAAGCTGCATGATATTAACAGTGATTCATCACTGGTGACCCAGAATTGATTTCAAAGCTTCTTAATTTTCCTAATCCCACGGCTACATCCAGGTGCATCCTTGACATCCACTGCAGAGGTGGAAGCAACCTGCTGACTGGTACGCACTGTTGGCTGTGATAACTTTGGCTGGCGAACTCTCGAGGGTCAAGAGCTGATGGGCTCCGGCCTGCTTTCGGTGTGCTGCTGTGAGGCAGGCGAACCTTCCTCAGCCTGTGTACCGGGAGGTGATGGGGTCACAAGTAGAGGGAATTGGGTAAGGCTGGGTGGGCACTGTCAGAATCAACTGAGTGGATGGGCACAAGGTTTCCAATTGTCTAGGTGGTCATCCTTCCTCTGGGTTCCTGAGGGCCTCATAGCAGTGGAGTGCAGGCCCAAGTGCAAATCCAGCTGGATCTGATGGAACAAGGTCTCCAAGAGCGGTCGCCACCCTTCCATTGGAGGCCTTGAGATGCTTGCAGGTCTAGGCCATAACATCAGAGAGAACATGGATAGACTCCTCCATCTTCCTGTCTAATCTGTTGATTGCCTCTTGCATCTCTACCTGATTTTCCGCAGCCTGTCATTGCATCTGCACCATGATTGACACGGCCGTCTCCAGAGACACACCGTCAGTCTCGGACTCAGTGGGTGCCTGATCTTGAGAAGTACTCCAAGCACCAGAGGCCTGGGATATCACTACCTCTGATTGCTGCGGACACATGGCTGTGAGGTGTTCCCCAGAATGTGACCCCGAGCCTAATCTATACCTCGGATCCACTGGAGTGTGTGATTCTGAGCTGGTGGAGGGTATAGGTGCCTACAGTGACTGGTCTTTTTCCAATGGCTCCTCTGAGGTGGCCTGGGGCTGGGCCTTATGTTGACTCTAGAGGTGTATCTGGACCTGTCCTGCCTGTGGGACAGCAGATAGATTTAATTCATGGACAGACTAAATACAACATTGCACCTCACTCACTGAGAGTATCAGGATGTGAGCAACTCATGAAGGGCTCATCCGTACTGCCTTGTGGGAGAGGCCGATCTCGCCTTTCCCTCAAAAGTGATCTCTGCCTTCTCAAATTTCTCAAGCTCCGGAATGTTGGCCCTCCTTCCAGTGAGATCCCTGAGCACTTAGAGTTCATGATGCCACGATGACAGTGTGAGAGTGATGTGAGCTGAAGGTTGACTTACCCTGGCAGAGCGGATGAGATCATTAATCCTCTTCCTGCACTCGATGGCATTTTCCCAGGCAGGTGCCCAACGAGCTGACCTCTCTTGCAATCACCTCCGGCCCAGCGTGGTGAGGCTGGTGAGCCTCATGGAACCATCCTTGGGGTAGAGGGAATTCCAGTGTTGGCAGACTCCATTGATGAGGGCATCAAGGTGTCATTACTGAATCACAGGGCAGCTTTCACCTTGGGCGCAGCTACCTGAAGAAGTCTCCTTCATAGTGAGAATGAATATGTGAGTTTGGGTGGCATTTAAATATGTCCCTGGAGGACACTAGTGAACTAGATTGGTTTTTCAGCGATTGACAATGCTGTGGTCATCATTGGACTTGGAATTCAATTTTGTGCCGTGGCAGGATTTGAACCCGGTAAACAGACCTTGCCCTGGGTCTCTGGATTATTAGTCCAGTTACAATACCACTATGCCACTGCCTCTCCTGGTTCACAACCTGGCATGTGATTCAGAGAAATACTCACCTATACACAGTGAATTAGCTTTTCAACACAAAATCAGATACAATTTCCAACCAGGCTTCCCAGCAGGAAAAATGCCATGGAACCCGCTCGCCACGGCACTTCGTTTCAAAAATGGAAAATTCCGCCCATCGAATTCATCCATCTAAAACGAGTCTGTCTTCTTCTCCACTGATGCTGCCTGATCTGCTGGAAGCATTCAGCACTGTGTTTATTTCAGCGCAGACTGGCGCGGAATCTGAGATTTTACTGTTCCGTTCAGCTCACTGCAACACAGACAAGGCACTTGTCAATTGAGTCTCCGGAGAACTATTTGCACCATGAAGTTCATCTGGTTATATGCAAAATTGCAACCAACCATCATGGAATTCCATGTAAAATAGTGAAGAATTAAAGAAGTAAATGTACAGTTATTCGTTGAAGCTTTTTTGTCTAGCAGGGGAGATGGAAGTATTGGCATGAGACGAGTGATCCAGAGACCCAGTGTAATTGTCCAGGGACGCGAGTTCAAATCCCAGCATAGCAGATGGTGAAACTTGAATTCAATAAAAACCTGGAATTAAAAGTCTAATGTTGACAGCATTGTTAATTGCTGTAATTGTTGCAAAAAATAGTTTCATCTGGTTCACTAATGTCCTTCAGGGAAGGGAAGGCCGTCCTCACCTGGTCTAGCCTACCTATGACTCCAGACCCACGGCAATGTGGTTGACTGCTAACTGACCTCTGAGATGGCCCAGCAAGCCACTCAGTTCAAGGGCAATTAAGGGTAGCTAGCAACATAGAAACATAGAAAATAAGAGTAGGAGGATGCCATTCGGCCCTTTGAGCCTGCTCCGCCATTCATGATGATCATGGCTGATCATCCAACTCAATAGCCTAATCCCGCCTTCCCCCCATATCCTTTGATCCCCTGATCCCAAGTGCTGTATCTAACTGCTTCTTAAAAACATGTTTTGGCCTCAACTGTTTTCTATGGTAGCAAATTGCACAGGCCAACCACTCTCTGGGTGAAGACATTTCACCTCACCACAGTCTTTTTTTAAATATTTAGAGTACCCGATAAATTTTCGACAATTAAGGGGCAATTTAGCATGGCCAATCCACCTACCCTGCACATCGTTTTGTGTTGTGGGGGTGAGACCCATGCATACATGGGGAGAATGTGCAAACTCCACACGGACAGTGACCCGGGCCCTTGTCCTCGGCACCGTGAGGCAGCAGTGCTAACCACTGCGCCGCTCTGTCACCCCCCTCATCACAGTCCTAAATGGTCAACCATGTATCCTCAGACTGTGACCCATGGTTCTGGCAGACCCACCATCAGGAACATCCTTCCTACATCTACCCTGTCTAGCCCTGTTAGTTTTATCGGTTTCTATGAGAACCCCTCCCTCCTCCATTCTTCTAAGCTCCAGCAAATACAATCCTAACCAGTTCAATCTTTCCTCATACGTCAGTCCCGCCATCCCAGGAATCAGTCTGGTAAACCTTTGCTGCTCTCCCTCTGGAGCAAGAACATCCTTCCTCAGGTTCCTCAGGTAAGGAGACCAAAACCGCACACCATTCCAGGTGTGGCCTCACCAAGGCCCTGTATAATTTTAGTCTGACAAGACTTGTCAAAATCACACTGAAGGATCTCTGCAACCTCCTCGCAGCTCACCCTCTCACCCAAATGGCCACACATTCACATGAATGAATAAAAGAAAATTCATCAGGACATTTGTCAAGAATACAAATCCAAGGGAGACAATAGATTTCTTGTTTCAGAAGAGAGTGCCGATGTGTTGGCAAGTGGACAATGGCACGCTTTGCACTACTAAATGACTAAATGTACATTCCCATAACTTCCTCATTCCCTGGAGTAGCATTTAGAGAGTACCCCAATGGTGCACTGGGCAATCACTCATGGAAGTTCCCATGTAAGGGTTTACCTGGCAATTGTCCAAAGTGTTACTTCCTCTGAAAAATTACGTGGGCTAGGAACCATCCGACACAGCGATTTAAATCACTAACTTTGGATGGTTCTGCCAATTTTACCCTGATTGTTACTCTGAAAGAGTTAGAAGGGAAAAATGGCCACCCTCACTTCAAGTAACCATTTTAAGCACCCATTCTGAGCCCAGCAAGGTATACCTCCCACACCCCCCAGACCTCACCCCGGGGACTCCCCCACATGCCCGCATAACGAAGCATCCCACCCCCCGCGGGATTCCCCGGACCTCTGATGCAACCACCCCCCTTGAACGGAGCGATACCTTCCAACCCGAATGAACTTCTCCAACCCAAACCAACCACCCCTGACCCAAACGATACCCCGCCCCTGACCCAAACTATACTCCCTTAGCCTACTTGACCCTCCCCGACCTGAACAACACTCCCCTGACCTGAATGACACCCCCACCCTGAAATCTGCACCCCTCAACCCCTACCCTACCCGATGTTTGGATCCCCTTTCACCCCTTTATCCAGTGACCCCCTGCCAATGTCTGAACCCCCCCCCCCCCCCCCCCCCATCCAATTCTCTTACCCGACAAACTTACCTTATCCCTTTCAGTGGGACATTTAGACTCACTTGCTTTATGGCAGCTTGTACCATAAAAAGAGGGCATGTCCTCCACTACTCCGCTCCTTTTCCACTTCACCATGGGTACCGGGCATATACTTCACTTCCTGAATCTCACCCAGCCAGAGTCAGGAAAGAGTGAGGCACTTTATATTTCAAGCACAGTCGCTATGGATTGACAAACTGCCACTGACTGCCACTCTGAGGAAGTTATGAGCCATTATTTCCCAGAGAAATGAAAAAGGAAATGAAAGTTGCCATGGTCCCCGAGGACGATCGTCTGCTTTCCCCTTTGGAGAGAGAGCTGACTGGTGGTGATTTAACCTGAGCATCACAACACCTCAGGTGAGGGGCAAGGTTGAGAAGGCGGGGCCTTCATGAATAACCTCAGCAGTATTGAACTGAGCCCGGGCTGTTGGCGTCACTCTGGAGATCACAAACCAGCTGTCCAGCCAACTGAGCTAACCGAGCCACAGAAATAGTACTCAATGAACTATTAGGGAAGCATATGTTCCTCCAAATCGACCATTATGTGCTTCAGTAATGTGGAGAGACTAAAGACTCTGGAATTCTTCACTTACATATGAACATTCGAATATACGCATGAAGGACAGTAGGCCACTCACCCCTCAAGATTCCACCGCCATTCAATGGGATCATAGCTGAACTGAATCAAACTCCTGCCTAACCCCAATAGCCTTTTACCCCCTTGCTTATCAAGAATCTATCTACCTCTGCCTTAAGAATATTCAAAGCCTCCGCTTCTGCTTCCCTTTGATGCACAGAAGGTTAAGGGAACATTTAATGGATAGTTTTCAAAGGGTATCAGGAGATTTTGCTTTCTACTAGCAGGGTAGGGCAGGCAAGAGGGGAATGCTCAGCTGGTAATCAGAGGACATGGATTTAAGATAAGAGGAAAAAGAACCAGAGGGAAGATAAAGAGGATTGTTTTTATACAGAAAGTTGCTTTGACCTGGAATGCAGTCCTAGAAAGGGTGGTGAAAATAGAATCAATATAAAGTTTCATGTCTGTATACATGTATTTGAAAAGGGCCATGGGATATAAAAGCAGAGCAGTGGGATTAATTGGACAACTCTTTCAACATGCGAGCATGATAGACAGGATGGCCTTCTTTGCTGTAGGATTGTACGGATGGAATACCGCTGTGCCCGCAATACAGAACAATATTACATTTTATTGCGTGATGTACACTGAAGACTTCGATGAGCAGAGCTTAAATACGGGTCCCATGTCAGTTTGTTACGATACAATCTGCATTCGCTTGACAGTCTGCCAACTCTAAATACAGCATTAGGCAAGCCAGCGAGAGTTTTTCTGGGAGTCTCACAGCTTAGTACACTAGGAATGAGGAAAGCATTCACTCTGATGCTGTTGTTGATAACAACATGGGGGGAAAATGGTTCATCAGCACAGAGCAGTGTCTGCCAAATGGTAATCGCGTGCTTAAATGGAATTTAATTAAATAAATAGTCTAAAACTCCCAGCAACAAAAAAAAACTTTAGCAGGAAGTCAGAAAACTCTCTGGGAAAAATTAACATTAGTTTGCAGATAAGCCAGTCCAGTCAGAGACATAAGTAATGTTCTTCGCTCTCCAGGGGCCTTTTGTTGATAGCTTTATAATATACTTAAATGGCAGGATCATTTTAAAAGCTTTGAAGGTTGAAGATTCCCAGCTATTAGCCAGATAATCTATGTGTGTCTGTTATTTGAATGAACAATAACGTAATGAGATATGTTGCAGATGACCATATGACAGGTGAAATAGTTTTTGAGAGTTAGGCTCGAGGAATATAAGGTAGCAGACAATAATAGAATGATATGTTTTGTTTAAAAAGTTGATGACATGAAAAGAATATGGAGAGAAAGACAAAGGGGTCGAAATCACTTTGCCCAAGATTCACGAGAAATGCTTTCAGGCCTTCATGTCTTTTGCCCACCATTTTATTTTAAACTGTTTAAACCTTTGTGAGAATAGTGCGGGTAGCCATTTCACACAAATTGTCAAAGCGTAATACTTGTAGAACACAGGGCAATTTTAGCACTACTTCCTCACTGCGTGGTGGGTCACTGCCATAGAATCATAGAATTTACAGTGCAGAAGGAGATAATTCGGCTCATCGAGTCTGCACCGGCCCTTGAAACGAGCACCTTACTTAAACCCACATCTCCATCCAATCCCCGTAACCCAGTAACCCCACCTAACCTTTTTGTACACGAAGGGCAATTTAGCATGGCCTATCCACCTAACCTGCACAGCTTTGGACTGTGGGAGGAAACCGGAGCACCGGATGAAACCCACACAGACACGGGGAGAACGTGCAGACTCCGCACAGACAGTGACCCAAGACGGGAATCGAACCCAGGTCCCTGGCACTGTGAAACAACAGTGCTAACCACTATGCTACCGTGCCGCCGTGTGCAGTTTACTCATTCATCCCGTGTCTGCATGGGACTCACCCCCACAACCCAAAGATGCGCAGGTTTGGTGGATAGGCCACGCTAAATTGCCCCTTAATTGGAAAAACAGCAATTGGGTACTCTAAATTTTAAAAACAAATTACAAAAAAGAACATAGGGCAATTTAAGCCTTTAAAAACTGAAAAAAGAATATATTTCAGAAACTGTGTATATACATGAATTTCATTTAAATATTAGAGCAGTTCTTTTATTGATTTACAAGATGTGTGTGTTGATGACAAGGCAGATATTTATTGACCATCCCTAATTGCCCTCGAGAAGGTGATGGTGAGCCATCTTGTTGAACTGCAACAGTTCATCTGGTGCAGGTTACAGCCACAGTGCTGATAGGGAGAGAGCTCCACGATTTTGACTCAGTGACAATGTAATTCCATTCACGATGCTGTTCAACTCATAGAGGAGTTTGCAGGTGCTGCTTGCTGCCCTTGTTCTTCCAGGTGTTAGAGGTCACGGGTTTGGAAGGTGCTGTTGAAGAAGCCTAGGTGAGTTTCTGTAATACATCTTGCACATGGTGCACACTGCCTCCACTGTGTGCCAATGGTTAAGTTCAAGGTTGTATTGGTGTTCCGACTCAAGCAGGTGACTTTATCCTGAATGGTGTTGAGCCTCTTGAGTGTTTTGGGAGCTGCATTCACCAGGCAATGGATGATGGGAAAGCTGTGGTTGTCACCACTTCGCCAGCTGCTGTAGGAGGCCACACATCTTAGTGTAATAAAGCCTTGATTGCATCCAACTCTCGTCTTTGTGTAATTGATCGTGCATCAATTTATTACGCTATGTTTTCAGAAGATGGACCTCCGCATCAAGCCGTATTGCCTGCAGCTGAATCCGCAATCAGACAACGCCAAAAAGGACTTTCAACATTGGCTAGCCTGTTTCGAAGCGTACATCGGGTCTGCGCCAGACCCAATCCCAGAAGCACAGAAGATTCAGATCCTCTACACGCGGCTGAGCTCCAACGTCTTTCCACTTATCCAGGACGCCCCGACCTAGGCAGACGCCATGGCGCTACTGAAAGAAAACTACGCTCAGCGGACTAACACACTCTACGCCAGGCACATCCTCTCCACTCGTTGTCAACTTCCCGGTGAGTCAGTGGAAGATTTCTGGTGTTCCCTGATTCCCCTAGTTAGAGACTGTGACTGTCAGGCCGTCACGGCCATGGAACACTTGAACTTCCTCACGAGAGACGCTTTTGTCACAGGGATAGGGTGCGATTACATCCAACGGCATCTCTTAGAAGGGACCTCGCGGAGACAAAAAAGCTAGCGTTCCCACTTACGGTCGCTTTGCGCAAAATCCAGGCCGCCCACCCCCCTGCGCATCGTGGACTCCGCAGACGGCCGCCCATCGTGGACCTCACCAGCGACCCCCTCAGCCAACCCCACGCCTGTGCCGCGCGGCAGCCAACCAACCCCGGGGGTCCCAAATGTTACTTCTGTGGGCAGCCTAAACACCCCTAACAGCGCTGCACAGCCCGGAGAGCCCTTTGCAAGGCCTGTGGCAAAAAGGGACACTTTGCTGCAGTGTGCCAGGCCTGCGCAGTCGGCGCTATTGTTCCGACTCCCCCCATGTGCGACCAGTGGGCGCCGCCATCTTCCCCTCCTCGGACCACGTGCGGCCCTTGGGCGCCGCCATCGTTTTCTACCCCCACCACGTGCGGCCCATGGGCGCCGCTATCTTACCAGGACGCAAGCCCCCCGGGAACCTCATCGCCTGCCACCATCGACGACCAGCTGCGTCTCGCCTAGGTCACAATTAACCAGTCTCGCCCACACAACCTGTCAACTGCTTCCACCAACGTGAAGATCGATGGGCACGAGATCTCCTGTCTGCTAGACTCCGGGAGCACCGAGAGCTTCATTCATCCTGATACGGTAAGGCGCTGCTCCCTCGCGGTACACCCCGGCAACCAGAGAATCCCCCTGGCCTCCGGGTCCCACTCTGTGGTGATCCGGGGGTACTGCATAGCCACTCTCACTGCCCAAGGCATGGAGTTCAGCGGCTTCCGCCTCTACGTCCTCCCCAACCTCTGCACTGCCCTGCTACTCTGCCTGGACTTCCATGCAACCTCCATAGCCTAACGCTGAAATTCGGCAGGCCCCTACCACCCCTTACTATGTGTGGCCTCGCGACCCTAAAGGTCGACCCACCTTCCCTATTTGCAAACTTAACTCCGGATTGCAAACCCGTCGCCACCAGGAGCAGACGGTACAACGCTCAGGACAGGACCTTCATCAGGTCCGAAGTCCAGCGACTGCTTCGGGAAGGCATTATCGAGGCCAGCAACAGCCCCTGGAGAGCCCAAGTGGTAGTGGTGAAAACTGGGGAGAAACACAGGATGGTCGTGGACTACAGCCAGACCATCGATCGGTACACGCAGCTCGACGCGTACCCCCTCCCACGCATATCTGATATGGTCAATCAGATTGCACAGTACCGGGTCTTCTCAACTGTGGACCTGAAATCATCCTACCACCAGCTCCCCATCTGTAAGGCGGACCGTCCATACACTGCCTTCGAAGCAGATAGTCGCCTTTACCACTTTCTCAGTGTTCCCTTTGGCGTCACTAACGGGGTCTCGGTTTTCCAACGGGAAATGGACCGAATGGTTGACTGGTACGGACTGCGGACCACCTTCCCATACCTAGACAATGTCACCATCTGCGGTCATGATCAGCAGGACCACGACGCCAACCTTGCCAAATTTCTCCACACCACCACTCTCCTCAAACAAACCTGTTGGACTTTAACCTGGTGTTGTAAGACTTCTTACTGTGCTCACCCCAGTCCAACGCCGGCATCTCCACGTCAACAAGGAGAAGTGCATGTTCAGCACGAACCGCTTAGCCATCCTCGGCTATGTGGTTCAGAACAGAGTTCTGGGGCCCGACCACGATCGCATGCGGCCCCTCATGGAACTCCCCCTTCCCCACTGTACCAAGGCCCTCAAACGATGCCTGGGGTTCATCTCTTATTACGCCCAGTGGGTCCCAAACTATGCTGACAAGGCCCATCCACTCATTCAATCCACTCTGTTTCCCCTGAAGGCCGAGGCTCACCAGGCCATCAACCGTATTGAGGCTGACATCGCCAAGGCCGCGATGCACGTGGACCTCGCTGTCCGTGATGTGTACATTGTGGGGGTCCGGTCTAACTGGAGGACACGGTAGCGCTAGCAACCACTATGGAAGTCGCGTTTCAAAGTCGCAACTCATTCCCCGCAGACCAAGCGACCCCATTGTGGACCCCCGATAAGCGACTGCCCCAGGCCTCCACCGCGCGGCCACCCACCCACTATGGAGCGCCAGCGTGCCATTTTTGTGGCCAGCTCCAACACCCACAGCAGCACTGCCCGGCCCGCAACGCGACCTGCAGCACCTGCGGTCGAAAAGGACATTATGCCAAAGTATGCCTGGCGAAATCAAAACCCTCTAACTCCCCTGCAGTCCAGAACAATCGCTCCCCCAACTCGCAGGCCCGCAGGCCCTGCAACGTTGCAGCGTGTCTGCCGCCTCCGCCTCCGCCCGACATGTGCGACTCATGGAGGCCGCCATCTTGGCAATCCTCCCCCACGCAGCTGGCCATGTGCGAGTCATGGGGGCCGCCATCTTGAGCGCCATCTTCCTCACCGCCCGCCACGTGCGACCCACGGAGGCAGCCATCTTGGACGCCAGCTTCTTCATCGCCCGCCAAGTGCGATCAACGCCATCTTGGCCATCACCCGATGTTCACCTCGACGACTACAACCTCCACGGACAGTCATCACGGGGCCACTCCATCACTGCTGATCGAGCCGCCGACTACCCGCAACTCAACGCAGTCACGTTGGACCAGTCGCGTCCGAAACACCTCAGGAGCTCGATGATGTCCGTTCAAATCAACGGATACAAGACACCGTGCCTCTTCGATTCTGGGAGCACTGAGAGCTTCGTACATCCTGACCTGGTAAGACGCTGTTCGCTTCCTATCTTCCCTGCACGGCAAACTATCTCCCTCGCACTCGGTCCAAATACAAGGGCGCACCGTTGCGACCCTAACGCTTCAGGGCGCCAGCTACTCTAATTTCCAGTGGTACGTACTCCCCGACCTCTGCGCTCCACTCTTACTCGGGCTCGACTTTCAATGCAACCTCAAGAGCCTCACACTCAGCTTCGGCGGACCCCTGCCTCCCCTCACTATCTGCAGCTTAGCTACTCTAAACATCGACCCCCCTCCACTCTTCGCTAACCTAACGGCTAACTGTAAACCAGTAGCCACTCGCAGCAGGCGGTACAGCCTGCAGGACAGAGTATTCATTAGGGCCGAAGTCCAGCGGCTCCTACATGAGGGAGTCATAGAGGCCAGTAACAGCCCCTGGAGAGCTCAGGTGGTGGTCGTCAAGACCGGGGAAAAGTTGCGGATGGTGGTTGATTACAGCCAAACCATTAACCGGTTCACGCACCTCGATGAGTACCCCCTCCCCAGAATTGCAGACATGGTCAACCAGATCGCCCAGTACCGCATATTCTCCACCTTGGATCTGAAGTCTGCATACCACCAGCTCCCAATCCGCCCAGAGTACCGCCACTACACGGCATTCAAGGCGGATGGCCGCCACCTCCATTTCCTCCGGGTCCCCTTTGGCGTCACGAATGGGGTCTCGGTGTTCCAACGAGCAATGGACCGAATGGTGGACCAGTACGGGCTGCGGGCCACGTTTCCGTACTTGGACAATGTCACCATCTGCGGCCATGATCAGCAGGACCACGACGCCAACCTCCACCGATTTCTCCAAACCGCCCAGAAACTCAATCTCACCTACAATAAGGAGAAATGCGTTTTCCGCACTACCAGACTAGCCATTCTCGGCTATGTCGTGGAAAACGGAGTCCTGGGCCCTGAGCCGACTGTATGCACCCCCTCTTACAACTCCCTCTCCCTCATTGTCCCAGGGCCCTCAAGAGGTGCCTGGGATTCTTCTCTTATTACGCCCAGTGGGTCCCCCAGTATGCGGACAAAGCCCGCCCACTATTTAAGACCACTCTTCCCACTGTCAGCAGAGGCCCGCCAGGCCTTCAACTGCATCAAGGAGGACATCGCCAAAGCCGCCATGTGGGCGGTGGATGAATCCGTCCCCTTTCAGGTGGAGAGCGACGCCTCAGAGGTCGCTCTCGCCGCTAGTCTGAATCAGGCAGGGAGACCAGTTGCCTTCTTCTCCCGAACCCTCTCCGCTTCGGAACCTCGACACACCTAAGTCAAAAAAGAAACTCAAGCCATTGTGAAAGCCCTACGGCACTGCAGGCACTACCTCGCAGGTAGGAGGTTTACCCTCATCACCGACCAAAGATCGGTTGCTTTCATGTTCGACAATTCGCAAAGGGGCAAAATAAAACACGAAAAAATTTTGCGGTGGAGGATCGAACTCTTCACCTATAATTATGACATCATATATCGACCGGGGAAGCTCAACGAGCCCCCAGATGCCCTGTCCCGCGGCACATGCACCGCCCACTACGTCAAAGCCCGAAATCTGCCTTTCTCCACCGAGGAGGTAAAAGCCATCACCAGGGACTGCCCGATCTGCGCGGAGTGCAAACCGTACTTCTATAGAGCAGACAAGGCCCACCTAGTAAAGGCATCCCGGCCCTTTGAACGCCTGAGCATCAATTTCAAAGGGCCCCTCCCCTCGACCAATCGAAATGTGTACTTCCTCAACGTTATAGATGATGTGACCATCAATTCACTCGGAACACGATTAGAAGTAAACTGTGGTTTTAATAGTCTTACAACTGAGCCTGCCTGCGACCAGAAGAACTGAGGGCAGGCTCACACGGCTGCAGCACTTTATAGTTCTGGTAGTGGGAGGGGCCATAGGCGGAGCCGTGGGCGGAGCCAAGGGTGGAGCCCTGTACAAGCTCCTCATCTACCCCTATGGGCAGAGCCGTGCAACGGCTCACAGACAGAGCCCACAAGGACATAATACTATACAATACAATACAGTGTGAATTACATTCACTACAATACACAAATTCTCCCGCTTCCCCTTTTCCATCCCGTGCCCCGATATGACCTCCCACACAGTTATCAGAGCCCTGCACAGTGTCTTCACCCTGTTCGGTTTCCCCAGCTACGTACACAGCGACAGGGGTTCGTCCTTCATGAGCGACGAGCTGCGTCAGTACCTGCTCGACAAGGGCATCGCATGGAGCAGGACTACCAGCTACAACCCCAGAGAGAACGGCCAGGTGGAGAGGGAGAACACGACAGTCTGGAAGACCTTCCTACTGACCCTCCGGTCCAGGAATCTCCTGACATTCCACTGGCAGGAGGTCCTCTCCGACGCGCTCCATGCAATTAGGTCCCTCCTGTGCACTGCCACCAACCAGACCCCGCACGAGCGATTATTTGTTTTCCCTAGGGGCACTGCCACGGGGGCTTCGCTCCCATCTTGGTTGAGGTCACCGGGCCCGGTTCTCCTCCGGAAGCACATCCGGGCACACAAAACGGACCCACTAATAGAGAGGGTACTACTGCTACATTCAAACCCAAACTACGCCTTTATTGAATACCCCGACGGCCGTCAGGACACCATTTCCCTCCGGGACCTGGCGCCTGCAGGATCCACCACTACCACCACCACCACTGAGGTACCCCTCACACTATACCCCACCCAACCCCCCACGCCCTGTGCCCCCGCGCCTATAGGTTTCCTGCGCCCCCTTCGCCCATCGCACCAGTCAGGAATGGAGCTCGGACCGAAACACCCCCGGAGTCCACCCTCATAGCCACACCGACCGTCACCACCCAGCCACCCAAAGAAGCTGCAACCCTGGTGCTCCGCTGATCCCAAAGGACGACTTGGCCACCGGACCGGCTCAACCTGTAGACCCGTCACCCCCGCCGGACTTGATTTTTTTACAGGGGGTGAATGTGGTGAATGTACTTCATGTAATTCGCACTGTATAGTATTGTATCCTTGTGGGCTCTGTCTGTGAGCCGTTGCGTGGCTCTGCCCACAGGGGGAGATGAGGAGCTTGTACAGGGCTCCACCCTTGGCTCCGCCCATGGCTCGGCCCATGGCCCCTCCCACTACCGTAAGTATAACGTGCTGCAGCCTTGAGAGCCTGCCCTCAGTTCTTCTGGTCGTAGGCAGGCTCAGTTGTAAGTCTATTAAAACCACAGTTTACTTCCAATCGTGTCTCGAGTGAATTGATGGTCACATCAATGTGCTAAATGGTGCCCACGTGACTGCTCGCTGGGGAGCCGGTTAGATCACGGGAGGCCGTTAGATAGGGGGGCCTTCCCATTAATGGGATAGAGATTGGCCTGATTTGGTGAATATTTGATTTACGCCACGTGGCAGCAGAATCCAGATCTTGCCAACAGGAGCAGGCCAGTTAGATCGGAAACCAATTGGCGCCTGTCACGGTTCCTGATTGCAGCTTCTCTCATGATCTAACCGGCTCACGCTGAATCTCGCTCAGCCCGACGCGGCCTTTAGACCGTGCCCTTTATTTTGCATTCAGGTTGAGGTCACAAAAGACTGCCAACATAACCATCACTACCTTTTATAAAGGATTAATCTTGTGAAACACTTTGAGATGTTTTCTTATGATATGGTGCTACATGAATAAAAGTCTGACAACAAAGTTCTTTATATTTTTGCTGCTGATGCTGACACACCATCCGAATACAATACCATTAGGCTGCATATTGGACATGTAACGTAGGCCCCTGCTTGCCCGGAGAAGGCCAGCCTCTTTTAAAAAATAAATTTAGAGTACCCAATTCATTTTTTTCCCCAATTAAGGGACAATTTAGCATGGCCAATCCACCTAGCCTGCACATCTTTTTGGATTGTGGGGGCGAAACCCACGCAAACACGGGGAGAATGTGCAAAACTCCACACAGACAGTGACGCAGAGCCGGGATCGAACCTGGGACCTCGGCGCGTGAGGCCGCAGTGCTAACCACTGCGCCACCGTGCTGCCCTAGACCAGCCTTTTATGTCAGATCTCAGCTCAATTAATATGGTGGGATATGGGAATTCATGAGAATTCCCCCAATGCCCCACCCTCACCATTCCTACTGCTTGAAAGTCTTAGGAAATAGAGAGGACAAAAGGCCCAGTCAAGTATCTCCCCACTGCTGTGACCAAATAGCATTCCAACTGTGTGGTTAGGCCAAGGTTTCGGATTCAATCACAGCATTGAGAGGGAAGGGATGATGGTGCTGCAATGGGACAGGGATATGTTTTCAAAATTGTTACATCAACACTGTAGAAACTAGAATCCTTCAACATGAAAATACTCAGCTTAGTATTTATTTGAAATAATAGTCGCTGGATCCTCCTTCAGCAGATCCTTCCCCATGGTGACCTGACCCAACCCTGCTCTGGACATTGAGGCCCTGCCTTTTGTGTCAAAAGCAAGGTTCCCAAACATTGCCACAGACCAACTCGGAGTTCTACCCAATTCAAATCAGCTTATTGATTTGTAATGAATGTTCACAAGATGTGACTGCACGGTAAATCCATGTTACTAGCTGGTTAGTGTCTCTGGATAGATTTCAGTGGCATAATATGTAATTGCTTTCAAAAGAAAGTCAAATGCAGAGATAGCTGCCAATTGGCCTCGGTTTATGAATACTACACATTGAATTAGCTTGATTGTCACCTTGTTTAGCTGGAGACAGCTTTCTGAGGGGGAGGCGTTGAGCTTTCAGATACATTTAACGAATGGCTTGGCAGTGATGGGAAGCTGGCACAAGTACAAAAACACATTAATGGTGGGCGTCACTTAACTCTCCTCAGAGGGAACATAGGAAAACTAGGTCAAGGTTGTGAAATTTCTTCTCCATCTCATTGAAGCACACTTCAAAGGTACCTCAGTGGTTTGAAAACACTTAGCTATTGGCCACTTGGCCCTCTGCATGATCCAAACTCTCAGCCTGGCACTAGGAAGTACCCGTACAACGCAAAGATGGCGGATTCCTGTTCTACTGGTTTACCACCCTTTCCCTCTTCTTTACTTTACCACAACTTATGCTCAAACCTGTTTTGAGGAACCTGTGATCAATTTGAAAGGGACACTAATAATGTACTGTACCAAAACAAGTGAAAAACGTTAAAGGAAACGTAATTCAAATTAAAGTGTCATTCCCAGGATTGATGATGCACTCCTGCAGCAACCCCGCAAGTGCCTACTGGTCATGGAAAGCCTCAAGCCTACCAGCAGACATGCTCCCTCTCCTGGGACACTTCGGTGTGGACATAGTCATAGAAGGGGGACAGGTAGTCAGGCCGAATGACCTCTCAACTGCCCACTATCTGGACCTGTTGATCGCCACCTTGACCAGGCCCAGGAGTAATTACATGAGGCAGTCACCTGATCCCCCCCCCCCCACCCCCCCCCCCCCCCCCCCCTCCTCCTCCAGCCCCATCACCACACCCCGCTGCACACCAAGTGGCCAAGATCAGGAGCATGGGTCTGACTAGTAACCAGAAAACTCAGGAGCAGCCCATTCAAATCATGTAAGGGGAGGGGAGATTATGGTTAGAAAGCCACATTCCTCTTCATAGGAAATAACAACTCTCTCAGAGGAGGGGTGTTCCCTGTAGTGAACTCGAAAAACTTAACAATGGGAACTAGTTTCAAGTTCCTCGCATGCTGCCAGTGCTTTTAAAACCAGGATTTTGGCTGCAGATTGTGTTTCCTCTTTACAGTAAGCTTTACAATAAAACATTAATACAGTGTTTATTGGCTGATATGACAATAGATGAAGAATTGCATGTGAGGAACATCAGCAACCCTCAGTACACTTACTTGTCCATGATTCAGTCAGCAGAGAGCCAATTGCAAGGCTTTACCATCTGCAGAACATTTGCAATATAGGCTGGCACTGCCAACGGCTGGCAAGGAAAGTGACCTCCACTAATACGTCTGTGCCTCATTCTTAACCATAACTGAGCAATCTGTTAATCTGTTATCCATACATGTGTTAAACGGGCAGCCAATGGATTAGGCAATCTGTCACTTTAATCACTTTTCCAACTGGAAAGTAGCATTTCTGTCCAATCTCACAACCCTGCTCTAGTTTCAAGTATACAAAGGATCACTGATTTCTGCCATATGCCTAAACTGAAGCCTGTCCAGGGGTGTGGTCAAGTGGCAGTCTGGTAACACAGTGACTTGCAGCTTTTGGAAGGTGTGATTATATGGCAACGTTTTCAATTCTGCTGCTTCTGGCTACTCCTCACAGGGGATCTGCAATCATGGAATGCCGCATTCATCTGCCTCGTGCCATCCTTACTCATCCACCTTTGTTCATCTGTGACATCCGTCATCCAACTACACTTGGGTCCGGGCCTTCTTTCTGCTGCCCTTCACTGCTCAAGGAGAGATCTCTGTAGCTTTTCAGCTCTGATCACTCTGCCAAAAAAATGACATTTGCTTTCCTGAATGTCACTTTGCATTTATTTTGAAATGTTTTTAGTGAGAAAGGTTTTCCATTGTAACAAAGTGGAAGAAGATAGTAACGTACAGCAATCACCATTACAAAATAAACTCACCCAAATCCATCCACCCCCAGCCCCAGCAACCTCCCTATTAACAAACACAACTTAAAAAACAAGACCCCGCCCCCACCAACAGCTGACGGTGACCAATTCCCTGGAAAAGGATATGACAGGCCGCCACCTCGAGTAGAGCCCTTCCACCGACCCACTCATGACCTTCCTGACATACAAAACTTCCGTCAGATCACTCAGCCAGGCCGAGGCACTGAGCGGTATCGGGGACCTCCAACCGGGTAGAACTCGCCTCTGGCCTATTAACGAGGTGAAGGCGAGGACATCCACCTTCACTTCCGTCTGCAGCACCTGTGAGTCCAATACACCAAAAACGGGCATGTCTCCAGCTGAATACTCCGAATCCTCAGAAGATGGGTCTTGTTTTTGCTGGGTTGAAAAACGTCAGGACTGGCGCTGTTGTCAATGAAACTTGCAACGCTTGCCATTCTAGTTCATCGCTGGTGGACCACTGGAATGTCGCATCTTTATTTATAGTTTCCCTCAGGTGTGCAGTTTTAGCTGCAAGATTGGGAATGAATTTGCCCAGAAAATTTATCACCCCTAACATTCTTAATATTCCTTTTTTATCTGTGGGATGTGGCATCTGCAAGATTGCCCTTATTTTATCTTGATCAGGCAGAATGCTTTATGCGGAGAGCTTGTCTCCCAGGAAGGTGATGCTGTGCACACCGATTTGACATTTCGTCCTGTTCAACTTCAAGCCATTTTTCATTATGCTCGAATACCTTGAGAAGCCTTTTGCCATGTTCTTCCCGTGTTGATCCCCAAATGATTATGTAATCCACATAAACCCGGACTCCTGGAATCCTTTCAACTATATGCTCCATGGCACGATGAAAAATCTCTGAAGCAGAAATTATGCCAAATGGCATCCTTAAGAAACAATAATATCTTCCAAAGGTTGTGTTGAACGTGCTTTCTCTGTCTAATTTAAGTTGCCAGAAGCCTTGTGATGCATCTAATTGACTGAAACAAGTTGCTCCTGCTGTCCCACATGTTATTTCCTCACTTTTTGATATAGGGTAATGTTCTCTCTTAATATTGAGGTTCAGATCTTTTGGGTACATACAGTTCTGTAGGTCTCCATTACGCTTCTTGACACAAAGTATAGAGTTTACCCAGTCTGGCAACGTGGCAACTGGTGGCAATGCTGTCATCAGAGACCCAGGATCATCGTGGGAGCCCAGACCAAAGGTGAGTGAAGGCAGGATGGGGACTGCAGAGTGGCAGAGGTGGTGGTCAGGGAGGGTGCAGGCAAGGGCAGGAGGGTGGCTTTCCAAAGTCTGAATCTCCTGATCAGGTGCAGAATGCCTGGTGAACAATCCGCTGAAACATCCAACAGGGCTTTCTGGATGGCCTTTGGAAAGTGTGAAAAGGCCATGTAGCTCTTCTCTAATCTCTGATCCGCCACTAAATTATTGTGGGCTCAGGATTAATGGGTGGGAATTGGCTCATTAATGAACCTAATTTGAAGAAGGTGCAGTTGGAGCAGGGACGTTGGTGGGGGGGGGGGGGGGGGGGGGGGGGGGCTGCAGGCTAGCCTTGCCAGACTTAATGAACTATTAGTGGCCGACAAATATAGACATGGTAAGGAAGTGGATAGTGGGGGAGGAGTCGGTATGCGAGCGGATGGAAGCAGCCTTGTGGAAGGGCATTAGCTTCGGAGCACTGTTGTCGTCGCCTCTGCCATTCTCACCGGCCAGGTACTCCACAAGTCTGGTTGTGATGGTGGCCCTGAGAGGGTGGGGACAGTGGCAGCAGCACCTGAGGCAGGAGGGGGCATCATGGGAATCACAGGTTTGTTCCGGAGGGGCTGGACGGTGGGTTCCAGTGGTGGTGGCGGGCGGAGGTTGAGCAGTTTGGGGACGATCTATTCATGGGGGGCAGCTTTCCAAAGATCTGCTGCCCCTGGGGTTGCAGGACAAGGTGGTGTTGGAAACAGGGGTTGGAGAGGGCAGGGTGTCAGAGACTTATAAATAATTAATGGAATGGGCGGGTGCCCCGATAGGAGAAGTTCAGCAGAAGTGGGAGGAAGAGCTGGGGAGGGTGCTGGGGCTGGGCTTTGCAAGGAGGTTCTGAGGAAAGTGAATGCGTCCTCCTCATGTGCTTGGCTTAGTCTCATTCAATTTAAAGTAGTTCACAGGGCGCGTATGACAGTGGCCAGAATGAGCTGTTTTTTTGAGGGGGTGGAGGATAGGTTTGGGTATGTCGCGGGGGTGCAGGCACGAGACATGCTTACACGTTTTGTGCCTGTCCGAAGCTGGAGGGTTTCCGGCAGGGTATCGCTGACGTAATGTCTGAGGTGCTGAGGGTGAAGGTGGTCCCGAGTCCAGAATTGACAATTTTTGGAGTGTCGTAGATACATAGAAGATCGGAGGAGGCCTTTTGGCCCTTCGAGCCTGCTCTGCCATTCATCACGATCATGGCTGACCGTCCAACTCAATAGCCTAATCCTGCTTTTTCCCCATAGCCTTTGATCCCATTCTCCCCAAGTGTTATATCCAGCCGCCTCTTGAATACATTCAAAGTTTTAGCATCAACTACTTCCTGTGGTAACGAATTGCACAGGCTCACTACTCTTTGTGTGAAGAAATGTCTCCTTGTCCCTGTCCGAAATGGTTTACCCTGAATCCTCAGACTGTGACCCCTGGTTCTGGACACACCCATCATAGGTAACATCTTCCTTGCATCTACCCTATCTAGTCCTGTTAGAATTTTATAAGTCTCTATGAGATGACCCCCTCATTCTTCTGAACTCCAGCGAGAACAATCCCAACCTAGTCAATCTCTCCTCATATGACAATCCCGCCATCCCTGGAATCAGTCTGGTAAATCTTTGCTGCATTCCCTCGTGAGCAAGATCATCCTTCCTCAGAGAAGGAGACCAAAACTGCACACAATACTCCAAATATGGCCTCACCAAGTCCCTGTATAATTGCAGCAACACATCCCTGCTTCTATACTCGAAACCTCTCGCAATGAAGGCCAACATACCATTAGCCTTCTTTACCGCCTGCTGCACCTGCATGCTTACCTTCAGCGAATGGGGCACAAGGACACCCATGTCCCTCTGCACACTCCCCTCTCCCAATTTACACCCATTCCGGTAGCCATCTGCCTTCCTGATTTTGCTTCCAAAGTGAATAACTTCACACTTATCCAAATTATACTGCATCTGCCATTGATTTACCCACTCGCCCCACCTGTCCAGAACATGCTGTAGGATCCCTGATTCCTCGTCATAATTCACCCTCCCACTTAATTTGGTATCATCTGCAAACTTTGAGATGTTACATTTTGTTCCCTCATCCAAATCTTTAATATATATTGTGAATAACTGGGGTCCCAGCACAGATCCCTGTGGTACCCCACTAATTTGAAAAGGACCTATTAATCCCTACTCTTTGTTTCCTCTCTGCCAACCAGTTTTCTATCCACCTCAATACATTTCCCCTAATCCCATGCGCTTTAATTTTGCACAATAATCTCTTATGCGGGACTTCATCAAACGGCTTCTGAAAGTCCAAATATACCACATCAACTGGCTCCCCCTTGTCAACTCTACTGGTTACATCTTCAAAGAATTTCAACAGATTTGTCAAGCATGATTTTCCGTTCATAAATCCATGCTGACTCTGACTGATCCTGCCACTGCTTTCTAAATGTTCCGCTATAAAGTATTTGATAACGGATTCAAGCATTTTCCCCACTACCGATGTTAGGCTTACTGGTCTGTAATTCCCTGCTTTCTCTCTACCTCCCTTTTTGAATATCAGAGTGACGTGAGCCACCGTCCAATCTGCAGGGACAGTTCCAGAGTCTATAGAACCCCATTTCAACAGAAAGCCTGACTGCTTTCACCTCCACATCTCTTGCCTCCACACTCAGCACAGGTCATCAGCTGCTGAAACGTTCGTTCATGCCTCTGTCATCTCCATAATCAACTATTCCATTGCTCTCCTTGTCAATTTTCTATCCTCCTCACACATCACCTTTTCCAAAATTCTGTTATCCAGACCGTATCCCACACCAAGCCTCTCCCATCTATCAACCTTTAAAGCAGTTCATGGCATAACCCTCTTCCAGTTGTCCAACCAGGATGTAATAACCTGCACAACACCCATGGGGACCACCTGACTGATCTCCTCATGCAACCCGTGGAATATGAGCTCACCCCCTAATGGGCAGAGGCCCAACAGCTGGGGCCCCTTAAAAGCCGGCCTGAATTGGGACTGGCATGATCGGTTTGGGACCTATGTGCTGTGTGCCACGTTGTGGCCTTTACTTTTGGCTGAAAATAAACTGCTGCTTTTGATTCACCTTCTCAAATCTCCTAAGCTTTTAAACACACCTTTCAGTTTCTCTAGGTTTGGCCTTTATTTGTTTCTTCTCTCCCTTCACTCCAACATTGGTGGCTGTGCTTTTCGTCACCTCCCCCCCCCCTCCCCAATCTATGGAATTCCCTCCCAAACCTCTCCACTCCACCTCATCATCACCATTAAGATCCTCCTCAAAAGCCAACATCTCTGACTAATCTTCGGGTTACCTCTTAGTATCTGCTTCTGTGCCTCATCATCTATTTTTCTTTGTTTGCACTTCTCTGAAGTGTCTTGTGAGGTTTCTTTGGTACCAATAGCACCGTCTCAATATAAGCTTTAGATTTTGGAACATCATTCACAACTCACTGAAAAAACAAACCAAAGCTAAATTAAACGACGTGAACCGTAGTAAGAGGTAGACGCAACAACATAATAAAGTGATGTGAATCAGTGTAAAACAGGAGTTGAATGAACTGTGATTAATATAACCCAGGTCCATTTTTATTTTGCTGTCTTTAGCTAAGTGGGAGCTCAATAAGACTGAAGAGCATTTCTTGTTTTAAAGAAAAAGATGTCAGCAGCTCTGCAAAATTAATCAACCATCACCGAGACATTCCTGGCAAAGAGTGTTGATGCTATCACAGCTGAAGTAGGAGGGTTTCAGCAGGCAAAACAGAAAACTGGAGTGCTATCAGGAGCTACCAGTATCAGTCTCAGCATGTATCGCCACTTTTTATGTCTGGAAATGCACACTCAGAAGAACACAAGCCTGACAGTAGCCTGAGAAACAATGAGACCTTTAACAGTGGTGCCCTGCAACATTATCAAACCTTCAGAAGCATTTCAAAAGCAGAGTAATTAAAAGTGACTGTGAATAACCTCCATTACTTATTGAAGACCTCTCCAGTGCTGACTTAAACCTCAAGTACTCCAGTGTTGCAAACATTGTCTGATGCTTATTACTGACTGCCTTTCCTTGTTAAAATCATTTGAGGTTAGAGGTCTATGGGAGTTAGACATATCTGATACACTAATTACGGATGAGGGGACATTACCCTTTTCCTTTTTGGCTGATTTTAAGCATCTGGAACAGGCGCCACTTCGTGTTATTTTGAGTTCAGTATTTATACAAGTGGCATCCAAAAAATAGACAAAGCACTATGTTAGGAGCACATGTACAAACATGGGACAAAATATATTATTTTCCAGGTTTTGTAATGGAAAGAAAATGCACTAAATACAAGTCTAACTAATCCCTCTATGCTCGTAATTATAAAAATGCTCAAAGATCAATAAGGCTCCATGAACACTCCCTCGGACTGTTAAAAGGATGTTATTGATTTGAGCTGTTCGTAGTTTACCAAACCAATGAGGCACAACTAAAATAGTCAGCACCTCCAGATGAGGTCACTAACCCCAGACCTCACTTGGTAAGCACTTACCCATAGACCATCGAAACCCTTAAACCTGAACACGCTTGGATATTTAATTTTATTTGCCTGAGAAAGAGGCAAGTTAACATTTTCGAAGTAATGTGGTGGCAGGTTTTAAGAAGTGTAATGGCAACAAATACACAGAGGTGCCCTTTGCTCAAACCAACCCAGTAACCAACAGTGTTGCTGTTCTGAATAAACGTTGCCAGGAATGCTCAGATCCCAAGAACAAATAAAAACAACAGGTTTTAGCTCTCTACAACTGCATCCCATTCGACTGCTAAAAGCTAATCTTTTAAAGAAAAACCCAACCACATTGTGTTGTCAATTTAAAACAATTACTTCCAGTGTTTATGGATGATCACATCTGGGCCACTCTTCAACCTTTGTTTTAAACTAAAGGGACAATTTTGCCAGAAACCCCCAAAAAGTTTCCATTATGAATTTTGTAATGATCTTGATGATTTTCCTTTCAAAGATATTGATGGCTTGTTGCCTTCGATCCAGCCATTGACTATCCCAGTTCAGGTCTAATGTCAGTACATAGATGTCAATTTTGATTTCCAAAGTAATGCGGAAATGAAATAAATGTCAAGAAGCAACCTCAGGCTCGAGTGTCATCCAGTCGTGTCATCCAGTCGCCTCCTCTGGAACATTCTGGAAGAGCTACAGCAAATGGCAAGAGCTTTAAATTACATTATCCATAACATAATTGTATCAATATCAAATATACACGTTGGAGGGTCCTGTTTATATCATGTAGTCAGCAAGCAATCCCATGGCCTCATAGCAAGGTCAGATAAGATTCTGGTGCAGGACGATCCATCTAGAAGATTTTTTTTCCCCACAGTCGTTCTACAGTACTTTGTTACACCACGAGGTAAGGCTAGAGGAATGAGAATCGTGCGATATCCAATTTACTGCATTTCATAGAATCAGATATCCATATTGAGGTAATTCAACCCATAATGCCTGTGCTGGCTTTTTGAATTATAGAATCATAGAATTTAGAGTTCGGCCCATCGAGTCTGCACCGGTTCTTGGACAGAGCACCCTACCCAAGCCCATACCTCCACCCTATCCCCATAACCCATAACCCCACCCAACACTAAGGGCAAGTTTGGACACTATGAGCAATTTAGCATGACCAATCCACCTAACCTGCGCATCTTTAGACTGTGGGAGAAAACCGGAGCACCCAGAGGAAACCCACGCACACATGGGGAAAATGCCGCACAGACAGTGAACCATGCCGGGAATTGAACCTGGGACCCTGGAGCTGTGAAGCAATTGCGCTAACCACTATGCTTCCGTGCTGAAAGAACTATCCATTTAATCTGACTCCCAATTCTTTCCCTAAAGCCCTGCAACTTATTTTTCCTTCCAGTATTTGTCATATTCCCTTTGATAGTTACAATTGTATCTACTCCCACAACCTTTCTGTCAGTGCATTCTAGATCGCAACAATCCACAGAGTTAAAAAAAATTCCTGGTCCTCTTATTGGAAAGCAATCTTTCTCACAATCCAAAGATGGAAATATGCAGAGAGGTTTTGCAAAATTTAATTTAATGGAGCACAAGAGTTTCAAAAGTATTGGACTTTGGGCTCCAGACAGTTTCAAATGGGGGAAGTGGTTTGTGTTAAATTCTCGATGAGTATCGCAAAGAGGAAAGGTACGGAGGTGCCACACACTTGGATTTCTTACAAGCACTACGAGAGGTTTATTAGGAAATGTTGCTCAGACAATCTAAGATGAAAAACTGAAGCCGTGCAAACAACTGACGGCACTACTAATCACATGATGTTCCACCAGCAGGGGCATGTTCTCTTCTACATAACAGTTTGTAAAGTAGCCTTTGACCCCTGGCAATCTGGCACACAAAACCAATGTAACTTGATAATCTTTCTACTTCAGTTTCTTACCACACTTTCTTGCCACAACTGAAAATAGATGCAAATGAATGGGAGCAGTAATTTACATCTTGGACCCTGAAGCTTCATGAGATCTATATCAACAGGTCCAAAAGGACATCCCTGGTTTAGAATCATGTGGACCACTGAAGTGGGATTCACACACATCCTACCTCCACCACAGCACCTCCACCATGACATTGCAGGAGGAGTTCCTCAGGATAATGTCGCAGGCCCAACCATCTTTAGCTGCTTCATCACTGACATTCCCTGCAACATAAATGTTTGAGGTGAAATGTTAGCTGATGATTGCACAATGCTCAGCACCATTCGTGACTCCTCACTGAAGCAGTCCTGAAGCCGCAAGATCTGGACAATATTCAGGTTTGGTCTGCTAAGTAGCAGGTAACTTTCCAGACACAAGTGCCAGGTAATGACCACCTCCAACAAGGCGGAATCTAACCATAAGACCGTAAGACGTAGGAGCAAAAGTAGGCCAATCGTCCCATCAATCCTGCTCCGCCATTCAATGAGATCATGACTGATGTGACGCAATGATCCTCAACCTCACTTTCCTGCCTTATGCCCTTAACCCTTGATTCCTTTACTGATTAAAAGTCCTGATGTGGAGTTGCCAGCGTTGGACTGGGGTGGGCACAGTGGTCTGACAACACCAGGTTAAAGTCCAACAGGTTTTTTTGGAATCACTAGCTTTCGGATCATAGCTCCTTCATCAGGTGATTAAAAATCTGTCTATCTCAGCCTTGAACATACTTCATGACCCAGCCTGTATAGTTCTCAGTGGTAAAGAATTCCACAGATTCACTACCTTCTAAGAGAAGAGGTTCCTCCTTATCTCTGTCTTAAATGGACGACCCCTTACTCTGAGATTATGTTCGCTGGTCCTAGACTCTCCCACAAGGGAAAACAACCTCTCAGCATCTACCCTGTCAAGCCCTCTGAGAATCCTATATGTCTCAATAAGGTCGCCTCTCATTCTTCTAAACTCCAATGAGTCCAGACCTAAGCTGGGGTCCAGCAATCATTGGCTGGATTGGATTTGACCTGCTTTTTGTGGACAATGCTTTTTGCATTGCCATTGATAAAATATTGAACCTGCTGATGAGTCAGAAGTAGGCTGAGATTTTGCACTCTGGTGGAGCCCTTGCACAGCCTCCGCAGAATTGGGACTCCACCCACCCTAGGTTTCTGTGACAGGAGTATGCTGAGCGAGATCATAGAGGGATAGGAACCATAAAATACTAATTGCAATAATCAAACATTGTGTACTCTTTAAAGCAACAGAGGCCTCTCCTTCTTTCTGATCTGTTCTTCGAAACTCTTGTCCGAAGTGTGGTTCTGAAAAGGAATTTAAAATTTCCAAATAAGTCTGTGTTGTCCTGACAATTTCTTATATCAGAAACATTACATGTTCAAGCAAGAACCCCTCATGTCTGTAATCTTATCACATCTGCTTATTCAGATAAATGCAGTTTCAGTTATTACAACGCAGACCAGGCGGCAGACATTCAGGACTTACTGGAACTGTGAGACACAAACAATATTAAACATCTATATTGATTTTCTAAGGCTCCTTATAAATGACTGGCATGTAGCTACTCACTCTTCATCTTCATTCTTTATTATAGGGCCCCGCAAAGCATTTGACCTCCCCACCAGCCACCCCCACTCCTGCAAGTGCCAGACTTCATGTTACCATGGCCACTTTATCTAAAGCCAGACCCTACAAGTCGGCCACAACAATATGCTGCCGAGACTGACAGCTGCTAATGAAGGTTTCCAGAAGACTCTGATCAAGAAAGGTCACGAAGCATTATGACAGATGCCATCAGTCAACCTTAAAGGAAGAAATTCCACAGAACTTCATCCTAAATTGCCCTGCAACACATATTTGTGTTGGAGAAACTTCAGGCTGCTCGAGACCGAACTAATTCCACTGGAGACAACTGACAAGCCTCCAGTCACCGTTAACTCTTTCAAGTCTTGAAGACCACAGGTGCGTTTGGTACATCTGTCCAGCATATCACTCCCTGACCAGGAGATTTAAACACGCAGTAGCAAAGCAGCATATTGGAGCAGCAATGCACAAGAACATAGGAACAGGTGTAGGCTATTCACTCTGCCCGCCGGGCCTTCTCTGCCATTTAATATGATCATGCCTGATCAGCCACATCAATACCTATTACACCCACTATCCCCTTGGTGTCTTTATACACCAGTTGTTGAAGGTAAGCAATCAGGTACAGCAGGCGGTAAAGAAAGCAAATGGTATGCTGGCCTTCATTGCGAGAGGTTTCGAGTTCAGGAGCAGGGAAGTCTTGCTGTAATTATACAGGGCCTTGGTGGGGCCACACTTGCAATATTGTGTGCAGTTTTGGTCTGATTTAAGGAAGGCTGTTCTTGATCTAGAGGGAGTTCAGTGAAGGTTTACCAGACTGATTCCTGGGATGATGGGGCTAACAAACGAGGAGAGATTGAGTCGGTTAGGATTGTATTCGCTGGAGTTCAGAAGAATGAGGAGGGATCTCATAGAAACCTGGGGCTGGGGCTGGTTTAGTTCACTGGGCTAAATCGCTGGCTTTTAAAGCAGACCGAGCAGGCCAGCAGCACGGTTCGATTCCCGTACCAGCCTCCCGGACAGGCGCCGGAATGTGGCGACTAGGGGCTTTTCACAGTAACTTCACTGAAGCCTACTTGTGGCAATAAGTGATTTTCATTTTTCTTTCATTTTCAAATTCTAACAGGACTAGACAGGGTAGATGCAGGAAGGATGTTCCCGATGGGTGGGGGACTTCAGAATCAGGGGTCGCAGTCTGAGGATACAAAAACCTTTTAGGTCTGAAATGAGGAGAAATTTCTTCACCCAGAGAGTGGTGAGCCTGTGGAATTCTCTACCACAGGAAGGTGTTGAGGCCCAAATATTGTTGGCAGAATTCCCTGTCCAGCGGCGTCGGAATCGCGATTGGTCAGAGAGTCGCACGTCACTTGCAAATCGAGGTTAGCGTCGCGTGTCAAACAGAGCGGCATACCCCAGCACCTCGGCAACGACGTGAATTGTACAGTAACAGCCTGACCCGGTAGTCTCCGGCCACCTGCGATGCTTCACCTCTACAAGGCGGAAGTGACGCCGGTTTGGTTCACGTGTGGTGGTTATAAAAGGGAACCGGGTCCCGTGGCTGCTGAGGGTGAGAGAGGCGGTAAGAAAACTTTCCAAAGGTGCAACCATGGGCTGCCAGTTGTGTAGTTGGCTGTGGGGGTGCGTGCCAGGGTCAGGGGGAGTAGCGGGGGATGACCAGGTGACCCACCCTGGGTGAGAGTGTCCCCCTGGGACTGGGTGGCTAGTCCCCTTGCCCAGCCCCGTCTGTGGCTCCTGCCGCACACATGCCACAGGCATGATGCCGGTCGGTGGCACATGGTGCCTCCCCCATCAACTAGGTGGCACCCAGCTGGTGGGGTAGCATGTGGCCCCATGGCCTACGTGGCCACCCAAGGAGGGCACCCACGGTAGATCTCACAGTAGGGGGCGAGTATGAAGCTGCAGAACAGACGCTGGCAGGGCAGGTGGCGTGGGAGGAGCCCCCCCAGTGTCAGACACCAGTGGGGGCAGGGGCTGCAGTACCGGCAAGGGCCACCTTGTAGCCCGTTGGACCTGGTTGGGCATGGGAGTACTCATCATGCTAACATGTCTTCCTCTTTACCCACTGTAAAAAATGGAGTTTGGAGTACAACCAGGTGTGGCTGGCATCTGCCTAGCCGCCGCAGCCATGGAGTTTCTCGGGGAGGACCCTACAGAACAGGAGCCTGCCCTGATGAGCAGGGGAGGCTGGTGGTGATAGAGAGCTGGTCGCCTGGCAGCCCAAGGAGGAGGTGGGAAGGAGGCCTCGTGTATACCAGCAGCACCTGTCGTATGAGGATCTGCTGGACTGAGCATGTCGCCAATGACTGCGGCTGAGCAGGGAGACCATGCGACATCTGTACCGGATCATGGCGCATCTGGAACTGCGGGGGTTATGGGGGATGACACCCGTTCCCAGTGCTCCCAGACATCCATGCACAGGTTCATCCGCACCATAACAGATGCACTGGATGCCCAGGCGGCACAATACAGTGCCTGTACCGTGGTCCAAGCACACTAGGTTGCCCGTGCAGTGGGATCCGCCACCATGGTTGCCATGCCCCAGGTCCAGGAAGGTGACCGATGGGACATGTCCATCTACGGGCACCGATGCATGAGTGGGTGCCCCTCATTAATCGAAGGGTTCCACTCCCTCAACACCAAGAAAACTTTCCAAAGTTGGTTTTCCAGTTGGTGTGCGACTCTTTGATTTGATTTATTTATTATCATGTGTACCGAGGTACAGTGAAGAGTATTGTGCTGCGTACAGCCCTGACAGATCATTCCATATAGGAAAAACATAAAACATACTATAAATACACAATGTAAGTACATAAACACAGACATAGGGTGAAGCATACAGGAGTGTAGTACTACTCAGTAAAGAGTATGCATGGAGAGATCAGTTCAGTCCATATGGGGGTTGTTCAGGAGTCTGCTAACAGTGGGGAAGAAGCGGTTTTCGAATCTGTTTGTGCGTGTTCTCAGACTTTTGTATCTTCTTCCCGACGGTGGACCTTTAAAACCTGATAAGAGTCAATGTGGATTAGCCAAAGTTTTTGGTCGTACCGTTGACGTGGGTGGACCAGGACAAATTTGTGGTGATGTGCACCTGATGAAGGAGCTACGCTCCTAAAACATGTGATTCCAAAGAAACTGAATGGACGTTAACCTGCTATTGTCAGACTTCTTACTGTAACTTAACTGGTGTCTAATGTTCTGACCTTATGTGCTGTAACACTCCTTCTAGGTGGTCCCACAGGTGGTACATCAGAAGTGGAGGTGGCCTGCTGAATTACATGCCCTGTGACCTGTGACCCTTTGGCAGCCGTCCTCTGAAGCACCCAGGGGAGGATTCAGAGGTGCTGCGGTGTTCCGGCACCTGCTCTACGTGTGTCACTGGCACAGTTCCCACCATTTCCTTCTTCAGGGTATCCGATGGCCCCGGGGTTTCTCCTTGGGGCAGGGGAGCAGCCGGAGCGACTTCCGGGGGTTGCACCGTCACCTGCCGCTGCCAGTCCTCGAGGCCTGCTCCCTAATCATCCAAGTTCTCCATGTTTGCAGAAGTCCCTCTGGGTCTGTGCCACGCCCCTCTGAGATTGGGCCACGCCACTCCTGAGATTGGGCCACGTCCCTCCGAGACTGGGCCACATCGTTCAGGGGCCGTTCGGGTCCCTCTGTGTCTGGTTCAGGTCAGCCGATGTAAGGCAATGCTCTCGATGCCTGCAGCAATGGCCCGTTGCGACTGGCCCATGCTCTGGAGTGCCGCAGCAATGTCCATGTGGCCAAGGTATATGGCTGCCTGTGACATGGACACCCAGTCCTGTGACTCAGCCACAGCACACACAGTGTGCCCCAGGCCTTGAACATCCTGACTCAAGGCTGAAATCTTCGCACCCAAGGCCTCCACCGCGGACGCCACCTGTGCGGTGTTGGCCTGGGTGACATATGCTGTCGGCACTGCCTCCTGCTCCTCCAGGCGGTTGGACACCTCCAACTGCACCTGCAAGGGCTGAATGGTTGCTGACACCCCCTCATGCAGTCCCCAGTCTGTGCCTGCATTTCCAACATTAATGGGGCTGCACTGGACCTGTCTGGACGGCAGCTAGTCCTTGAGGTCAGACCGTCCTTCAACTATCTGCCGCCTTGAGAGTTCCGACCTCCACTTGCTGTACTACTGCATCAGATGGGTGCGCACCAGACAGTGCGCCATACCCTCTTCACGAAAATGCCCAGACGAGGTGAGAGTCTGTGGGATGGTGGAGGGTGCCGGTGACAGCAGTGACAAGAAGTCGCAGTTCTCCATGGACGTGTTCTCCGGGTGCCATGGGGTGTGCGGCCCTGGACGACCCGCCTCGTCGCCTGCTAGGTTGCGGCTGCGGGCGGGGGACACCAGCAGATTCCTCATCGTGTAGAGGTGACCCTGCAAGACACAGACAGGACACAAGGTTAGATTGCGGGCGGTGGTGTTGGAGGGAGTGGGGGGAGTGGGGTCACTCATGTGCCATAGGGACATAGCAGCACAATGGGGGCTGACTTCATTGTCTCATGCTGACTGCCCGCAGAAACCAGATCCAACGTCCCCTGCTCCGCGATTGTGAGGGGCAGCAGGTTCAGGAGTCCTCCTTCGGTCTTCTCCCGCTCCCTGCAGTTGTGGGCCACCTTCTCCTGGGGGACAGTTAATGCACAGTGTGAGACACGCAGACACGGGAAGTGCAGCGGGTCCGCGGTTGGTGGCCTGTGTGTGCAGGGTTCCCAGCCATGGCGCGAGGTACGGTTGTTGGCATGTGGTGCAGGATTGGGTGTAAAGGGGCTACCGGCAGGTGGGCTGCGGCCGCCCTCTTGGGGGGGGGGGGGGGGGGGGGGGGGGGGGGGTGGGGCGGTGGCTGTGGGGTGGGGGGTGGCACAGGGATGGTGCCAGGAGCACCAAGCCTGGTTGACATTAGCAGGTGGCAGCTGCCTTCCCACCAGGGGAACAGGGCATCCTGCCTCTCCTCCATGGCATTGGGATTGGATTGGATTTGTTTACTGTCACGTGTACTGAGGAACAATGAAAAGTATTTTACTGCATGCAGATTAGACAGATCATTTAGTACATGAAAAGAAAAGACAATACACAAGGTCTACAATGTAAATACCTAGACACCGGCATCGGGTGAAGCATTTAGGTGTGCGTTATTAATCAGGTCAGTCCATAAGAGGATCGTTTAGGAGTCTGGTAACAGCGGGGAAGACGCTATTTTTGAATCTGTTTGTGCGTGTTCTCAGACTTTTGTATCTCCTGCCCGATGGAAGAAGTTGGAAGAGTGAGTAAGCCGGGTGGGAGGGGGGTTTGATTATGCTGCCCGCTTTCCCCAGGCAGCGGGAGGTGTAGATGGAGTCAATGGATGGGAGGCGTGTTTGTATGATGGACTGGGCTGTGTTCACGACTCTCTGAAGTTTCTTGCGGTCTTGGGCCGAGCAGTTGCCGTACCAGGCTGTGATGCAGCCAGATAGGATGCTTTCTATGGTGCACCTATAAAAGTTGGTCGGAGTTAATGTGGACATGCCGAATTTCCTTAGTTTCCTGAGGAAGTATAGGCGCTGTTGTGCTTTCTTAGTTGAAATGTTGACATGGGTGGACCAGGACAGATTGTTGGTGATGTGCACACCTTGAAATTTGAAGCTGTCGACCATCTCCACTTCAGCTCCATTGATGTAGACAGAGGTGTGTAAATACTTTGCTTCCTGAAGTCAATGACCAGCTCTTTAGTTTTGCTGACGTTAAGGGAGAGAGTGTTGTCGTTACACCACTCCACTAGGTTCTCTATCTCACTCCTGTATTCTGACGCGTCGTTGTTCAATAGCCAACCCAATATGACCGTGTGGCATACAGCAGTACCTCCAGCTCTGTATCTGTGAATATCGGGTCCGCTCTCCAGGGCGATGTCTTCTTGGCTGGAATGAGAGTGTGTGGGGTGGGGTGCTTATATACAGCTTCAGCTTGTCAGGCTCTCCAGTGCCAATCCAATTCGCTGCATTGGATTGCAGGGAATCCAATGCGGCAATGACTTCCACAGATTCTCCATCTTCTGCCTGAAGAAATTCCTCCCCATCTCTGTTTTAAAGGATCATCCCTTCAGTCTGAGGCTGTGTCCTTGGGTTCTAATTTCTCCTAGTTGTGGAAACAGCCTCTCCACGTCCACTCGATCTAGGCCTCTCAGTATTTTGAAAGTTTCAATGAAATTCCCCCTCATCCTTCTAAACTCCATTGAGTACAGACCCAGAGGGCGCGATTCTCCGCACCCCACGACGGGTCGGAGAATAGCGGGAGGGCCTTCCCGACATTTTTCCCGCCCTCCCACTATTCTCCCCCCCCCCCCCCCCCCCCCCCCGCCCAACTCCCGACACGAATCGCTGCCGCCGTTTTTTTACGGCCGGCAGCGATTCACAGCTGATAGATGGGCCGAAGTCCCAGCCCTTTACGCTCTTTTTACGAACGGCAAACACACCTGGTCTGGCCGTTCGTAAAAACGGCGGGAACAACTCGCTTTTTATAACCATGGCACCGATTGGCATGGCAGTACCACGGCCGTGCCAAGGGTGCCATGGGCCCGCGATCGGTGGGCACCGAGCGCGGGCAGCGGGCCCGATGCCCGCGCACTATTTCTCCTTCCGCCGCCCCGCAGTATCCATTCGCGGGGCGGCTGAGGGGCATCCCGGCTCGCGCATGCGCGGGTTTCGCGCAATACGCGATGACGTCATCCGCGCATGCGCGGGTTGGAGTCTTCCAATCCGCGCATGCGCGGCTGACGTCATATGACGCGTCAGCCGGCGCTAACTCCGGCAAGCGGGCTTAACAAAATTCGTTAAGCCCGTGATGCCGGAGCTTACGGCGTCGGGCTGCTAGCCCCGACCGGGGACCAGAATCGGTTCCCGGTCGGGAAGGGGCGCGCTGGCGTCAAACCCGCCCGGGTTTGGCGTCAGCCTTACGATTTCTCCCGTTTTGGGAGAATCGCGCCCACAGTCTTCAGAAGCACATCTGTGCTCTTGTATTCTAGCCCTCGCGATATGAATGCCAACATGCATTTGCCTTCCTAACGGCCGACTGAACCTGCACGTTAATCTTAAGAGAATCCTGAACTAGGACTCCTGTGTCCCTTTGAGCTTCTGATTTCCGATGCTTTTTTCCATTTCAAAAATATTCCAGTCCTTTATTTTTCCTACCAAAGTACATAACCTCAGACTTTTCTGCATTGCTTTCTATCTGCCGCTTATTTGCTCCGAGCCTCTCTAGGTCCTTCTGCAACCTCCCTGCTTCCTCAACACAACCTGTGCCTATTCTTTGTATCATCTGCAAATTTAGCAACAATGCCCTCAGTTCCTTCTTCCAGGTAATTAATGTATACAGTGAATAGCTGGGGTCCGAACATTGACCCCTGCAGAACACCACTAGTCACCGGCTGCCATCTTGTTCAGGACCCCTTTATCTCCACTTTCTGCCTTCTGCCTGTCAGCCAATCCTCTATCCATGCCAGGATCTTAGCCTTAACACCCCGGATTCTTATCTTATTTAGCCTTGTCAAAGGCTAACCTACCCTTGTCAAATGCATTCTGGAAATACAAATAGATCATGTCCATTGGTTCTCCTTTGTCTAACTTCCTCATTACCTCCTCAAAGAATTCTAACAGATTTGTCAGACATGACCTCCCCTTGATGAAGCTGTGCTGACTCAGTCCTATTTTATCATTCACTTCCAAGTACTCAGTAATCTCGGGCGAAATTCTCCGCACCCGCGGAAAGTCGGCAAACCGTCGTAAAAATCGGGACCGTTTTACGACGGTCGCGAAGGCTTCATTTCCCGACGGATTCACTTCCTGGAAATGGGCTAGTAGCGCGGCCGCGTCAATTACGTGCGTGATGACGACGGAACGCGACGACGACACGAACCCGCCGATGTGACGCCGCCCGACGCCGTAAAAAGGCGCGGGCGACCACAGAATCTGTCGGGCAGGATGTCGGAGCCGAGGAGAGCTGCTCCTCGCTTTGTAGATGCAGACGTCGAGGCGCTGCTCGATGCCGTGGAGCAGAGGAGGGGCATCATCCGCCCGCGGAGAGGGCATCGCCAACCTGCCAGCATGGTACGCCAGGCCTGGCGTGACGTGGCTGCTGCCGTCAGTGCTGTGGGGCAGACCCCTCGCTCAGCAGAGCAATGTTGGAAGAAGCTACACGACCTCACCAGGTCTGCCAGGGTAAGTGCCATGAGGGTGCCCCCTAGTCACAACCATCCCTCCCCCTTAACTGCCCGGGGGGGAGGGGGGGGAGAGGGATTGGGGCAGAGTTATTTGAGGGTGGTTCACAAAGTTGTCACAGACCCAGCGCTCTGGCCCCGAGGAGAGATGCAATCGTCTGATGACAACTTGCCCCCCCCAAACTGTGCCAGTATCTGAACGGACTGCTGATACCTACCGTTTTGTAATGATCTACCTATGTTCCCTCCCCCAACAGGCCAAGGCCGGTCATAACCACCGTGAGCGGCACAAGACTGGAGGGGGTTCGCCCAACATGCACCCCCTCAGCACCTTTGAATGTGCCTGTATTAGGGAATGTACAGCAGTATCTGTATTACAGGTTCGCCGGTAGCCCATGCCGGCTAGCTCCTCCCACAAGGAGCCGTATAAATATGTATGAGTTCTCCTGAGCAGCCATTCTACCAGCTGCAGTCGGAGGATAAATATCTAACTGTAATAAAGCCTCTTTTGTACCCATTCGAGTCTTTAGTACAATTGATAGCGCATCACTCAGCTTAACCAGAACCCTAGAATGTAGGAGAAGGAACCCTGCAGGAGATGAAAACGGCCATTTTAGATGCGATTAGGTAAAACAAGGGAGACCAGTAGAAGGTGAAAATGAAAAATGAAAATCGCTTATTATCACGAGTAGACTTCAATGAAGTTACTGTGAAAAGTCCCTAGTCGCCACATTCCGGCGCCTGTTCGGGGAGGCTGTTATGGGAATCGAACCGTGCTGCTGGTCTGCTTGGTCTGCTTTCAAAGCCAGCGATTTAGCCCAGTGTGCTAAACAGCCACAAAGGTTTGAACCGTTGTGGGTAAAAGAAGGAAGAGAATCCGACCGCATTTGCAGGTTGCCTTTGGATCCATTTTAAAGCAGTATTTGGGAATTTGAACCACGCACACTTAAATGAAGACAACACAACTAAATGGGCCCGCACTTTAGTCTCCCACGCCACAGAAGCAGGTCAAAAGGCTTGTGCAAATTACGACCCCGCAGACGCCACACATAATGAAGTTTGGGTTTTAAAGCGACTCTCCAGAGCTTGGGAGCAACCCCGACATAGGAAGACAGATCAGGAAAAGGCAGAGGCGAATATGCACCCAGTCAGGACTAATGAGGACGCAGCATGGGTAAATGAGGGTAGACATGAAGGACAGCACCCCAGAGCACAGGCACCACGAGGTTGCTACAATTGTGGACACAAGGGGCATTACACCAGCGAATGCAGACAAAACCCCCCGAACCAGCAACGGCACCAACAATCGAACGCCCCACCTAGGAACAATGTTAGGCCCATACATAGCATTAGCGCCCGAACAGATAATGCAGTAATCAACACCACAGACTGACGGTGTTCGGACTCCCTAACTTGGGTCTGTGACACACTCTGGGACAAATCAGGCAGACCAGTAGTCACAGGCACAGTCCGGGGACATCAAGTAGAGATCCTTTGGGACACAGGAAGGTCCTGCACCACTTTAAACTCCTCTACAATGTTTCAGCGCGTCAAATGGCCCACCACAGAAACCATCCCCCTTAGTGGATTTACAGGACAGATACAGCAGGGCTACATTGCAGCCCTGTAGATATTCAGAAAAGAACCATAAACACCAGGCACCCCGTTGTTTTTGTCGACTTGCCCCAAACGACTGAGCACATTCTAGGAATCGACTTTATGAGCTCCCACAACCTTTCCTTTGAGCCCGTGAATAGGTGTGTATGGAAAATTGTCCAAAACAGCGAAAGCCCCCGCCACGCTCACAGTAGGGGACTACGAACATAGGATTTGCTCAGTAGGAGACTATTGGTTTGAGCCGCAAACAATTAGTACAGACCAGGCAATTAGAGAGGTCCTCGTGAAACACAAAGCTTCATTCGCACAACACAAACACAATTGTGGGACGATCCCAGGCATGGTCACAATATCAGGTCCCGATCCCAAGCCCCAGAAGCAATACGGTTTACCACAGCACAAACAGACTCAAAAACAGCTTCTTCCCCACTGTCACCAGACTCCTAAATTACCCTCTTATGGATTGACCTCATTAACACTACAACCTGTATGCTTCATCCGATGTCAGTGATTATGTAGTTACATAGTATATGTTGTGTTACCCTATTATGTATTTTCTTTTATTCCCTTTTCTTCCCATGTACTTAATAATCTGCTGAGCTGCTCACAGAAAAATACTTTTCACTGTACCTCGGTACACGTGACAATAAACAAATCCAATCCAATCCAATCCAGCAAGCCGAGGGCGAGATCTCAAAAGTCATCAATAGCTCACTAGATCAAGGAGTAATTCGGCCTGTAGCCTCAACAAACCATGCCCCAATTTGGCCCGTAAAGAAACCCAACGGAGATTAACCATTGACTACCGAGAGCTCAACAAGGTCACCCCATTAGCAGCCCCCGCCGTTGCCACGAGTCCCGAAACCATGCTCAAACAGGTAGTACACGCAAAGTACTTTACAGTGCTGGACATTAGCAATGGCTTCTGGTCCATTCCCTTAGATAAGGCCTGTCATACAAGTTCGCGTTCACATTTCAAGGACAGCAGTACACGTGGACATGCCTCCCGCAAGGTTTACACAACTCCCCCTCCATTTTCCACCGCCAATTGGCCAACGGACTTTCCAAATGTTCCTGCCCCAAATGCCTTATTCAGTATGTGGAAGACTTACTCCTACAGACGGACACAAAGGAAGAGCATGTTAAGCTTCTTTCAGAATTGCTAGGTCTCTTACAAACAATAGGATGCAAGGTTAACCTGAAAAAAGCCCAGATCCTAAAAGAAAAGGTCCTTTATTTAGGCACCATCAGCACCCACGGGAAGAGAGAGATTGAAATCAAATGAATTGTGTCAATAGTTAAATTGCCCCAGCCCCACAATGTCACTGCACTCCGGTCATTCTTAGGTATAGTTGGATATTGTAGGAACCATATAGATGGTTTTGCCACAAAAGCAGCCCCACTCTCAGAGCTCCTAAAAAAGAACGCTCCATGGAAATGGCTTCCTCAGCATACAGACGGCATCGATGAATTAAAACGCGCCCTAGGCACAGCCCCCACTTTGCAAGTTCCAGACCCACACTCGCCCTATGCCATAGAAGTAGCAACCACCGACCGAACCCTATCAGCAGTAGTCCTGCAGGAAAGACCGCTTAGGATCCGTAGCCTATGCCTCGTGAATTTTGGATCCCATAGAGCAAGGATTTTCAGCCTGCGAACGGCACTTGTTCGCAGTCTTTTGGGCAGTGGAGTATTTTGCATATATCACAGGCCTTAACCCAGTAACGATTTTAACCGAACACACCCCAACATAGCTATTGTTCGACGGTAGGTTAAAGGATGGTTCAGTCAGCCAGATTACAGCAGCTCGCTGGACACTGCTTTTACAAGGAAGGGATATTACAGTTAAACGTACAAAGACCCACACATTTCTGGCTTTAACCTTCAGTATGCAGGGATCCCACATGAGTGCCAGATCATTGCAGCCAAACACCACACAGGACCCTTTATTCCAAAGTCACTACACCAATGAGCTGGCATCAGAACACAGAATCCCCAGACCACGGACAACGCTTTAAAGATTTATGTAGATGGTTCCTCCGCCATAGAAAATGGAAAGAGAATAACTGGTTGTGGAATTTATGTGGAAGACACACAAGGACGCGCATTAGAGGAAATGGGCGCGATTCTCCGCTTAACTTTTTTTCTCGGGGAACGGCGATTCTCCGACCCGGATGGGACGACCGGCCTGCCGTTCGCGGCTGTTTCACGACGGCGGTAAACACACCTGGTCGCTGCCGTCGTGAAACGGGAGTGAGAAACCCGTTTGGGGCTTGTAGGTGACCTAGAAAGGAAAGAGCACCACGATTGTGCTCGGGAGGGGACAGGCCTGCGATCGGTGCCCACCGATCATCGGGCCGGCGTCCAAATCGGACGCGCTATTTCCCCTCCGCCGCCCCGCAAGATCAAGCCGCCACGTCTTGCGGGGCGGCTGAGGGGTAAGACGGCCACCGCGCATGCGCGGGTTCGTGCTGTCAGCGTCATGACGTCAGCCGCGCATGCGCGGGTTGGAGCCGGCCAACCTGCGCATGCGCGGCTGATGTCATTAGGCGCGCCGGCCGTGTCATTCTCGGCGCGACGACCCCGCGACCGATATTTATGCAGTGCCGCTCCTAGCCCCGCCGGGAGGGAAGAATAGGGGGCGAGGAGCGTCCTCCAAGGCCGCCGTGAAACTCGGCCGAGTTCAAGACAGCCCTCCCGATTTTTCCCGGGAGCGGAGAATTCCGCCCAATATCTTTAAAATTGCCCGGCCACCTAGGATCACAAGCAGCCGAATTAGCAGCCATAGCATATGTAGTGCAGCACCCAGATTCCTTTTGGACCCCAGCGGACATACATTCGGACAGTTTATATCTGCAATAGTTTGACAGAATTCCTGCCCCTGTGGGAATCTCGAGGATTTGTATCTGCTGATGGTAAACCCCTACCCTCAGTCCCATTGTTGAAGCATATCCTTAAGACAGCAAAAGACCGCACATATAGCATAATCCAAGTGAGAAGCCATCATCGTTCCTCCCCACCTGGTAACGTAAAGGCAGACGCCTTAGCCAAGTCAGGATCACGCCACGGACACTTTTGGCAAACCCCGAAAGTGAACCGATACACGTAGTCCAGGTTTCACCGACCAATATCGAAGATTTAGCCCAGGCCCAAAAGGCAGACGACACTCTTGAATAAGTTTTAGACGGTCACTTCTCAGCCCCCTACGACAAATGCACGGACTCACAGATGGTACAAGGCAGTATGGTTTTGAAAAATGGAACTTATGTGGTCCCCACCCAGGACAGAAACCAGATAATTTAAGAGTTCCATGACGGGCACGGTCATCAGGAGATAAACAATACCATTGCCCATTTAAGACTATTGTGCTGGTGGCCCGATTTAAAAACATTATGTTGAGAATTGTTTAATCTGTGCACAGAACAATCCTGAAAGGTACTCCAAGAAAGGACAACTGAGACACACCCGACCTGTTAATGGCCCATGGACAAATTTACAGCTCGACTACATTGGTCCCCTTCCCCCTGTAGAAATGGTTTTAAATATGTATTAGTAGTAATCGACACCTTTACAAAATGGGTGGAAGCATTTCCCTCCCGGACAAACACAGCGATAGCCACAGATAAGATTTTGACCCAAAAGATATTTACACGTTGGGGTCTTCCCCACAGCATTGAGTCAGATAAAGGTTCCCATTTCACCGGCAGAGTCATGCAAAATGTCCCAACGATTTTTGAAATAATGCAAAAATTTCACATAGCGTAACACCCCCAATCCAGCAGCATTGTTGAACAAATGAATCGCACCTTGAAAGCGACCATTAGAAAAATGGTGCAACAGCATAACACCACATGGGACACAGTCCTTCCATTCACCCTTATGTTTATTAGGAACACAGTATCCAGTTCCACAGGTTTCACCCCCCACACTCTCATGGCTGGACGGCTCATGAAGGGAATTGAATATTTATTAGGTCTCGATTTGACAAGCCCACAGTCAACGCCCTCACCCATGAAAAAGCAGTCCAACAAGTCACAGACAATATTAAAGCAGCACAGCTCGCTGCAGCTGTCCGACTAGGCGCTAGGAAAAAGCAGAGTAAAGCCTGCTTTGATAAAACAGTCCACCCCGTAGAGTATACAGTCGGTCAGCAAGTGATGGGTTCCCTGTACAATCCCAGTTCGTTCCTCTCCCCTAAATTTGCAGGACCCTTCTCCATTTCAGACAAAATGAGCCCCTGTGTGTACAAGATAACATACCCCAATGGTAAAACTGGTTGGTTCCACATCAACCAGCTCAAAGTCTATGGAACCCAATGTAGCCACTCCTACCACATCTCCCTAGCAATAGCAGACAATTCCGCCCCGCCCATCGACAACCTAGTCCAACCTCCGCCAGCCATGACAGCACATCCACGCTCACAGACCCGACCTTGTCTCCGCCCACAAGTACTTTCCACCTTGAGCTTGATTCGGACGATAGCGCCAGCTTCCCCGAATTGACCACGATCACTGACCACTGGTACAACCTCCCCGGCTCCAGTCACTCCAGCCCCTGGAACCACGACCAGGACATGTTTGGCCCCCAATATCCCCTTCCACAGCCAGAGCCACCGCCACCACCCGACAACAGTAATTTGCCCTTCACTGCCACCGCCCCAAAGCCTCATGACAAACTAACCACTTTTTGGCACCACAACAACTCTTGTGGATTGGTAAGACATGACGATTCAGATTCCATGATGGCCCACGCGGCCATGGCACAACAACGGCAGACACGAGTCTGGCAACCGGGGGATGGTGACGATGCTGAGTCTGACTCCCATTACGGTAACCCTTTTACAACACTTTTCGATACAGAACCCTGAGGTATCCAGATAATGAGAAAAAGGAGCCGCATAAGAATTACAGTGTCCTACTTCAGATGGAGCATGCCCGCCTTTTATTTCCTCCTTTCTTTCTTATTGCTACATGGTTTTAATTAATGTTGGCCTGTCACCCAATTTCTACTCTCCCGACGCTAATTACTGACCAATGGCCGTTAAAGGAACAATTGTTGGATCCCACATGTGTTGCAAATTCTTTCCGCCCGTTTCGGTCATCCAGGTCAGGAGCAACGGCACTATTTTCCGCCCTGCCTGAGGACCCCAAATGCAGCCGGTCAGCTAAGCTCGGGTAGTGGAGCAACGGCACTGATCACCGCCCTACCCGGGAATCCCACCCATTCTTGTCCTGCCGCGGCCCAAAGCACCTCATGTTCCCGTCACTTCGAGTGCTCTGGAATGGTTGTTTATACTTTTCACTGCCTTTGGCAGGTCTTAGTTTTCCCTTCACTGCTCTTATTGTGGTTTAAAGAATGCCCTTTGCCACAGTCTGTACACTCAACTCTTTACCTTCCGCGAGCCTTTGGTTGCTTCCCCACCTGCTATTTACACGGTTGACACACTTGATTGCCACATATATGCTGCTATACGCGAACTACCTCTGGACCCTGGGATGAAGAAACTTTATAAAACCAGCCGCACTAAAATTCGGCTAGTTAAGATAAGCCTCAACCTCCCATGGTTGTGATTTCAGAAAGACTGGACGAATAAATTGTCCACCCACTCCAAGCATCGACCACAATCTGCCAGAGTCTCTGGGCGCGATTCTCCCAAAGGGAGACTAAGGCCGCGATTCTCCCAAAGGGAGAGTAAGGCCGCGATTCTCCGCTCCCCACGCCGGGGGGGGGGGAGAATAGCGGGAGGGCCAGGCGAATCACACCACGCCGCCCTGGCACCCCCCACAATTCCCCCACCCCCCCCCCAAAATGGCGTCTCACGTTTTGCGACACACCGTCGGAGAATCACCGCTCGCTATTTTTCCCGGCGACTGGCGATTCTCCGGCCCGGATGGGCCGAGGGCCTGACGACCCCGACCGGTTCATGCCGGCGGCAACCACACCTGGGGCTGGATTCTCCGTAGGCCTTCGTAACGCGGGTTGCCTGCGAAAAAAATCGGTGCGCATGACTCCGGCGTCCGGGCCTTCTTTTAAGCTGGCAATCTCCGGTCCCGGAGGGGCCAGCAGCTGACTGACGCGATACGCGTCAGTTTCACCAGCTGCGGAAGTGGTGAGACCCGGCGTATTTTGGAGGAGGAGGAGGAGAGAGACAGACCCGGCATTTTGGGGGGGGGGGGGGGTGTGAGACCCGGCATTTTGGGGGGGGGGGTGTGAGACCCGGCATTTTGGGGGGGGGGGGTGTGAGACCCGGCATTTTGGGGGGGGGGTGTGGGACCCGGCATTTTGGGGGGGGGGGGGGGAATGAGACCCGGCATTTTGGGGGGGGGGAGTGAGACCCGGCATTTTGGGGGGGGGTGTGAGACCCGGCATTTGGTGGGGGGGGGGTGTGAGACCCGGCATTTGGTGGGGGGGGGGGGGGGTGTGAGACCCGGCATTTGGGGGGGGGGGGGTGTGTGAGACCCGGCATTTTGGGGGGGGGGGAATGGTGTGAGACCCGGCATTTGGGGGGGGGGGGGATGGTGTGAGACCCGGCATTTTGGGGGGGGGGGGTGTGAGACCCGGCATTGGGGGGGGGGGTGAGACCCGGCATTTGGGGGGGGGGGGGTGTGAGACCCGGCATTTTGGGGG